>NC_040022.1:28231482-28547359 GCF_000972845.2 Larimichthys crocea | reverse complement strand
AGGAGATGTGTTGGCCATTTGTGCAAAGCACACATTTCTGGTAGACCTTAATGCCGTATATCTACTGTTTACCTCCAAACAGCTCCATGTGTTCTTTTAATACTCATGGCGATCAGGCCCAAAAGTATTGCATGGACTGGCAAGTTTCAGACACCGATGGACGGTGGCCCACTGTATTACAATGTCAGAAAGGCGTTGGAAAGAGGCTGTCAAACGCATGTTAGTCCTTGCTGTTGGAAAGCGCTATCGAAAGTCATGGTTTCAGGTGCCTGTGCATGTGTGACCAGTGCTATCAAAGTCATTGTCATCCTTTCTCAGCATCACTAGAAGTGCAGCGATCTGACAAATTGTTCGCAAGGCCTAAAGTAGACCAACGCCTGTGTTTGCTATCGTGAGTGTCACTTTCTGAAACAACTGTTCGACGGCCTGACCTAACCTGACTATACATGTTGTGTTCAGGGGCTTTCTACGTTTAAAACTATGGTCCACGTGAGTTTGTAACTCTGGCTCGTGGATACATTAAGTCCAAGTGGCAGTAACTCACATAACAACCATGTGACCCGTACACCTGTGTCTGAGTAAACTCCGGAGGATCGTTTTACTAATACTAGTATGTTGTAATTGCAGCGAGGGTACAACCGTAGCCGTAAGACACACAGCTACCATGAAAAAGCAAGTCTTTGATTGGGTCAACTTGGTTAACTTAGGTGGGGTCTACTGTATACAACCTGAGGTTCTAATTTGACTTCAGGGCCCATAAATATGTTGCGCTAAAGTACGCAAAGGGTACAGGCCAATCAGTGGTTTCCAGTGAAAAAGTCTCTTTTCTTATGTCAGAGGGGTGGGATTGACATACCCCACGCGCCTCCAGGGTAGATGCGCGACCTGAAGCAGCGCCTTAGACCCCGGGCAAACCCTGAGCGGTTGGAAGGCCTATCTTTATAGTGTAAAAATTTTGCCAAATTATGCGGATAAAAAGCCGGTCATTCCACATATCGAAATCGCACCATGTGAATGCCGTGATATATGCATGGGCTCAACTTTGCCGCTCAATGCAAGGTTCACCAGTAGGAGAGTGATTTAGGGCCATCAGTTGTGCAAAGCCACATTCTGGTTACGAGACAAACCTATAATGCCGTATTCCTACTGTTTACCTCCAAAACAGCTCGCATGTGTGCTTTTATTACTCAATGGCGGTCTTCACACGCCCAAAAGTATGCATGGCGCTGGCAAGTTTCATAGCCGATGAAACCGGGCCCACTGTATTACAACTGTCAGAAAAGGCGTTGGGAAAGAGGCTGTCAACGTCCTGAGTAATGTGAGGGGATAGTGCCTTGCGTGGAAAGGGGATGGTCTATTCAGTAAAGTAACAATGTCGAGTCCTTGCATTATGGAGACAAAGGCATCACAGCTGCTCATCAAAGTCATCGTGCAGTCCTGTGCTCAGCATCACACTGTCGTGCTACAGAGGAGATCTGCGCAACTAATTGTTGAACTCGAGGGGGACGAACCTCTTATTGGTGCTATTGGGTGGTCCTAATGACATGTCTGAACAACGTGCGACAGCCTTACCTACTTGTACTTGATGTTTGTTCAGCCTACGTTAAACCAGTCCCACGGAGATTTGAACTGGATCGCTGGCGATACAGAGGCCCGAGTGCTAACACATACACATGGAACCCCCGTACAACGCTGATGAGACCACTGCGGGACAGTTCTTACATATGATGTGTGTTCATTTGTTTCAGCGAAGGGGTACACACAACGTTGCCAGTAGAACGACAGAAGCTACCATGAAAAAAGCAGTCTTCTATTTGGGGCAGACTTGGGTTAACTATAGGTGGTCGATGTTACCTCGTTCCAGCCACGTTACTAAATTCTTTCATGGGCCATAATAGTTTGCGGCAAAAAGACGCCAAGAGGTACAGCGCGGACTCATTCGGCTTCCGTGAAAAATCTCTTTTGGTCAGAGGTGGGATTCAGGACCCCCGACGTCCTCTCAGTGGAGAGACTTGACGCGACCATGATATCAGACGCTCATTAGACCGCATCCGGCCCCATGACTGTGAAAGGGCCCTTTCTTTGTGAAATTTTGCAAATAGTGCAGAAGACTCGAAAAAGCACGGTCAAGACACCATACGATCCATGCCGGATATCTCAGTGATCTTGCAACTTTTGCCGCAATGCCAAGGTCATCAGTAAGTGGAGTATGTGTTGGCCATATTGCTATGCAAAGCACACATTTCTGTGTAGAACCTTAATCCCGTATTCTATGTTTACCTCCAAAACGCTCCATGTGGTCTATTTAATACTCATGGCGATCAGTGCCCAAAGTATTGGCATTGGACTGGCAAGTTTCGACACGCATGCCGGTACGGAACTCAATCAAAGAATGGCGAAAGCAGGTAGTCAAATCATGTTATCAACAAATTAGACGTGGAAAGCGTAACTTCAACATCATGTCACGTCTTGTCGCTGCACTGGAAAGCTGATATAAAGTAGTGTTCATGGAGTCAAAGTCATGCTCCCTTCTCAGCCTCACCTGGTAGGAGTCAAGGAGATGCTGACAACATTGTGCCGAGGACAGATCCCTGTTTGCTATGTAGTGTTCTACTTCTGAAAACAACGCGACAGTGCCTACCTAACTGGTAACTTACATGTTGTGTTCAGCCTACTTTAAAACCAGGTCCACGCAGATTTGAAACTCGGATCGCATGGAACAGAGTCCAGAGTGCTACCATTACACCATGGAAACCGCCGTACACGCTGATGAGCCACTGCGGGACACGTTTACATAATATGTATGTCATTGCAGCGAAGGGGTAACACAGTGCCAGTAAACAGAAGCTACCATGAAAAAGCAGTCTTTATGTGGTAACTTGGTTAACTTAGGTGGTCTACTGTATACAACCACGTTCTAATTCTTCGCGATATGTTTGCGGCTAAAAGTACGCAAAGAGCTACAGGCCAATCAGTGGTTCCAGTGAAAAATCACCACCATACGGCGCCGTGCCGTGATATATCATGGCTCAACTTTGCCGCAATGCAAGGTCATCCATTAAGGAGATGTGTTGGCCATTTGTTGCAAAGCACACATTTCTGGTTAGACCTTAATGCCGTTTCTATTACTGTTTACCTCTAAACAGCTCCATGTGTTCTTTTAATACTCATGCGATCAGGCCCAAAAGTATGCATTGACTGGCAAGTTTCAGACACCGATGGACGGTGGCCCATGATTACAATGTCAGAAAGGCGTTGGAAAGAGGCTGTCACAATCATGTTAGTCCTTGCTTGGAAGCGTCTATCAAGTCGTCAGTCCTTCATTGGGGAGCTGCTATCAAAGTCATGTCATCCTTCTCCGCATCACTGTAGGAGTTCAGAGATCTGACAACATTGTGACGGACAACCCTTTTTGCTATGGGTGTCACTTCTGAACACACGGCGACAGGCCTACCTAACTGTTACTTCACATGTTGTGTTCAGCCTACTTTAAAACAGGTCCCAACGAGATTTTGAACTCGGATCGCTGGATTCATAGTCCAGTAGTGCTAACCATTACACATGGACCCCCGTACACGCTGTTGAGACCACTGCGGGACACGTTTTCTTACATATATGTATGTCATTGCGCGAAGGGGTACAACAGTGCCAGTAACAGAAGCTACCATGAAAAGCAGTCTTTATTGGTAACTTGGTTAACTTAGGTGGTCTATGTATACAACCACGTTCTAATTCTCAGCGGCCAAACTATGTTTTGCGGCTAAAAGTACGCACAAGAGGTACCAGGCCATCAGTAGGTTCCAGTGATGAAAACTCTCTTTTGTCAGAGGTGGATTCTAACCCACGCCTCCAGGGGAGACTGCGACTGAACGCAGCACCTTAGACCGCTGGCCCCCTGATGTTGGAGGCCATTTTTTTTGCAAAATTTTGCAAAATATTCAGGATAAAAAGCACGTCTACCACCATACGCGCCATGCGTGATATCTCAGGCTCAACTTTGCCGCAATGCAACGTCATCCGTAAGGAGATGTGTTGGCCTTTGTGCAAGCACATATTTCTGGTAGACCTTAATGCCGTATATCTTACTGTTTACCTCCAAACAGCTCCATGTGTTCTTTAATAATCATGGCGATCAGGCCCAAAAGTATTGCATGGCTGGCAAGTTTCAGACACCATGGACGTGGGCCCACCTGTATTACAATGTCAGAAAGGCGTTGGAAAGAGCTGTCAAACTCATGTTGTCCTTGCGTTGGAAAGCGTCTATCAAAGTCATGTCAGTCTTGCATTGGGAATGCTCTAAGTCATGTCATCCTTCTCAGCATCACTGTAGGAGTCAGAGATCTGACAACATTGTGACCGAGACAACCCTTATTTGCTATGGGTGTCACTTCTGAAACAACGGCGACAGGCCTACCTAACTGGTACTTACATGTTTGTTTCAGCCTACTTTAAACCAGGTCCCACGGAGATTTGAACTCGGATCGCTCGGATACAGAGTCCAGAGTGCTAACCATTACACCATGGCACCCCCGTTACACGCTGATGAGACCACTGCGGGACACGTTCTTACATTATGTATGTCATTGCAGCCGAAGGGGTACAACCGTGCCAGTAAACACAGAAGCTACCATGAAAAAGCAGTCTTTATTGGGTAACTTGTTAACTTAGGTGGTCTATTTATCAACCACGTTCTAATTCTTCACGGACCATAAATATGTTTGCGGCTAAAAGTACGCAAAGAGGTACAGGCCAATCAGTGGTTCCAGTGAAAAATCTCTTTTTGTCAGAGGTGGGATTCGAACCCACGCCTCCAGGGGACTGCGACCTGACGCAGCCGCCTTAGACCGCTCGGCCACCTGACTGTTGGAGGCCATTTTTGTGCGAAATTTTGCAAAATATCAGGATAAAAGCCTCATACCACCCTACGGCGCCGTGCTATGATTATCATGGCTCAACTTTGCCCGCAATGCAAGGTATCCAGTAAGGAGATGTGTTGGCCATTTGTGCAAAGCACACATTTCTGGTAGAACCTTAATGCCATATCTACTGTTTACCTCCAAACAGCTCCATGTGTTCTTTTAATACTCATGGCGATCAGGCCCAAAAGTATTGCATGGACTGGCAAGTTTCAGACACCGATGGACGGTGGCCCACTGTATTACAATGTCAGAAAGGCGTTGGAAAGAGGCTGTCAAACTCATGTTAGTCCTTGCGTTGGAAAGCGTCTATCAAAGTTCATGTCAGTCTTGCATTGGAAGCTGCTATCAAGTCATGTCCGTCCTTCTCAGCATCACTGTAGGAGTCAGAGATCTGACAACATTGTGACCGAGACAACCCTTGTTGCTTATGGGTGTCACTTCTGAAAACAACGGCGACAGGCCTTCCTTAACTGGTACTTAAGCTTGTGTGGTTCCGCCTAACTTTAAAAAGCAGTCTTTATTGGGTAACTTGGTTAACTTAACTTTTGTTTTTGCTCCCTTTTTTCATTAGCTGAACCACATCCACCTCTGCATCATCCACTGTGCCCACTGGTTCGTCCTCTGATGATAAGGTTAGTGTCTCAATTTCGAATAGTGTTAGTCTATAGATATCTGTACACATATTATAAAACCCATATTATAAAAATACACACACAGCTGATTAGGTACAGCTTCCTCAAGTATCTTAGTGTGAAAGGGAAGGTTTGATATCGGTCTGTAATTGGCTAAGACCTCTGGATCTAGAGTGGGCTTTTTAAGAAGAGGTTTAATTACAGCTACCTTAAAGAAATGTGGTACATATCCTGATAATAAAGACAGATTAATCATATCCAATAAAGAAGGGCTAACTAGAGGCAAAACATCCTTGAGCAGCCTGTGGTCTAAGAGACAGGTTGATGGTGTTACATCCACGTCTGTGCTACCCTGTTGTTGTTCTCCTCCCCTCCTTGGGCTTCTCCCTCCCTCCTAGGGGCGGGTCCCTGACACAAGCAGCTGCTGCAGCACACACCTGAGGCTCATCTTCAATTACCCTCCTGCTGAAATACACCGGTTCTCTATTCACTCTTTGCTAGATCTTTACAGTTGCCCCCGTGGTAACTTATCAGGCTCCCCTTCGAATTTGACTTCTACTCCCAGTGTTTTTGATACTCCTTGTGCTTTCCTGGTCTTCCTGTGTTTTTTGCTCTTCCTGTGTTCCTGCCTTGTTTTTTGATCCTGTGCTCTCTGTGCTACAGCTACCCCTGCTCAGCAGCTGCCAACCCGGACCCGCTCCCCTCCCGGACCCTCACCCCACCGTCGTCCTCTCCCCCCTTTTGTGTCTCCCTCATTCCCAGTCATCAGCTTTTGACAACGATGACCAAAATATTCCAGGATACCAGCATGTGGACAGACTTGCTGAGTATTTAGTGATGCTTTGGGAACAGACTGCTTTGTCTCAGCAACCAACAGGCAAGCACAATCACCGCACTGTGGTGGAGCCTGGATACAGGTGACAAGCAGCAGGTGGTTTAGGCAGTACGACACCAGGAGATACTTTATTAGAGTAGACAGTCCAGTACACTAAAGAAACCCTTAAAATGCTTGGTGTAGAGAGCACTACTTGTTGAATGTTAGGAGCCAGTAGTGCACCTGCTCAGTGGTAGAGAACATTTTCATTAGACTGTGTAATATTCACCCAAACCTGGTTAGATGAAGGAAGACGGCTGATTTCAAGTGATCGTTAATTCTGAGGGACTATCATAAAATCATACAGGTTGTTGTTGAGTCACACCGTGGAATCTCATGTGGCTTCTTGAAAGTAGGTTTCACTGAGAGCTGAACTCAGATCACTGATTCAAAGTCCAGGGTGCTAACCATTAAACAGTGGAAGCACCAAGAATGATGAGTACGTTATGTATGTTCCACAGAGCATATGACGTCAGTATTACACAATTACGACAGGAGCACAGATGACAACACTGTAAAAAAAAAAAAAAAGCTAATTATGTTAGTTTTAGGCTCAGAGAAATTCATAAATGAATACCAGTGTGGATACTCATATTCATGTCTCATTAATGCATGTTAATGCATTATTATACGGGTAATACGAGTCAACATCTGTGCTGGGATTGAATGAAAATCCTCATAGCTGACTGTGTTTGTGTGCGTTCTGTGATAGGCTAGTCACAGCGCCCCTCTCCTACACACATACAGATGTATTGTGTTGCACTCTACTCACTTACACACAGAATAGCTCTCTGTCTCTCCCTCAGTCACTTAGGTTCGTTAACGTTTAGGGTTTCTTCAGCTTCAAGTTGGTTTTTACTTCGGGTTGTACTTGTTAACCAGTAGAGTTCTGGGGTCCGTTTCACAAAGCAGGTTTATTGAAAACTCAGAGTCTGTTAACCCTGGAATCACGGAAACTCAGAGTTTTCCGTTTCACAAAGGAGGGTCAGTCAAACCCGAGAGAGAGGGCTAACTCTAACCTGTTTCACAAAGTGAGGTAACTTAACCTCAAGCTCAGTTGCCATAGTAACATACTCCGTGAATCTAACCTGGTCGGGACCAGGTTTTCCTGAAGAAACCCTGAGTTTCTCTCTGTCTCCGCCCACTTTCAGAGCCACATACTTAATTTGATTTCCTCATTCCTGCGCTGTCAGAACGTCCTCTAGTTCCAGAAGGCAACGTTTGAACATGGCGTGTCCTTTTGATCACGATCCTGTGGACGAAGGTGCAGCAATCCTGCGCAGGGAATTACATATCTGTCGGCAGAGAGTACTCAGACCACGCATAGATATTTCAGCCCTCCCGGACAATTTTCTTTTTGAGCGGTACCGTTTTACTTCACAGTCTATAATTTACATACACAACCTCATCCGTCCGCACATTTCAAACATCACGAGTCGCAGTCATGCGCTCACATCGCAGCAGATTTTGTGTGTGGCGCTGCGTTTTTTTGCCAATGGCAGTTTCTTGTATAACATCGGAGATGCTGAGCACTTGAGTAAGGCAACTGTATGCAGGGCCATCAGAAGAGTCTGCCTCGCCCTGAAAAGACTTTTACCTATATTTGTTGTCTTCCCTGGACACAAACCTGTCAGGGCCATTAAGGAAGAGTTCCACAGGATCGCAGGTGAAGGATGTAGAGATCTGTTGAATTCCTTTAATATCAGGCTGTATTATGACATTGTGCTGCCACCTCAGACTTGAATTAGTAATTTTTATTATTTTTATTTGTTTTAGGATTTCCCAATGTGATTGGCTGCATAGATGGTACGCACATTCCCATCACGGCTCCCTCACATAATGAGGCTGATTATGTGAATAGGAAGTCCATTCACAGCATTAATGTGCAGGTACATGTAGACTAAGAAGTTTCACTGTGTTAAGCACTTCCTCATAATTTAACTAATATCTGTCATTCTCTGCACTGTCAAGATCATATGTGATGCTGCACACATAATCTCCAATGTGGAGGCCCCGTCCACCTGCCAGCTATGCAGGATGGCCGAGCGGTCAGAGACACGATTTGTACTAATCACTTTTGAGTTTAAAGCACCACCACAAATAAAAACATGAGGCACATTTCAGTTGGTCTTCTTTATTTCCTACAAATACAAAAGCTAGTTAAGTTAATGTTCCAATAGTTAACATTGACATAATTGACATGTGACCATGCACCCACCTTTAATTTATGTTCCAGTATTTGGATTTCCAAATCTGCTTTTTTAATCTGGCGGTCGAGGTATAGCATTTCTTTATCGGTCTTCTGGATTTTTTTTAGGAGGTGAATTTTATAAATTTCTTTTACTGGTAACTGGGAATACATAAAGAGGACATAAAATTAACCTGTTGCACATGAATTCCACACAATAAATCTCTGGAGTTTCATGAACAGCTGTCTCACTGTGTCAATCTCTGCAGTTGAGGTCAGGGGAGTCTCCTGCTGCTGCCCAGCCCCAGGCTTCATTGTTTAATACAATATAAAGAAGACATTTTTGAGTGTTAAAAGAGCATTATGGAAGGGATCAAAGAAGTTCAGAGTCAAGTCATGCAGATGTCTGACCTGTTTGAACAATGTTTTTATATTTCATCTTAAGTTGCTGCCAAGTGCGCTTCTCCCCCGCCGGATTGCACCTACATGAAATAAATTAATAGGCTCCATTCATGCAATTTGCCCTTCAATAGTTATTGTGATTGCAAAATATTACATTTAAACTTACGCATTGACCCGAGCAGCAATGCTCTCCCATGCCCTCTCCCTCTCCCTCTCTTTAGCAGCCGCTGCAGTGTTGCACTTCTTTCTAAAGACATGCTCATATTCTCCATATGCAGTCATTAATATTTCCAATTCTATTGGGGTGAAAAATGCTGCCCTCTTTCTGTCAGTTTCCATGTTCAATCATCGAATCTGGGCTCCATTGATGCTGGCTTTATATGTCTGTGGAGCTCATGTTTAACTCCAGGTTAAACTACTCTGAGTTGATTAAACTAACTCAAATCAGCTGTTGTGAAACCGAAAACTCAGAGTTTCCTATCTCAGAGTAGATCAACTCAGAGTTCAGGCTTTGACTCAGAGTTTGTTGAACCTGCTTTGTGAAACAGACCCCTGGTAAACCTGGGTTTGTTCTGACGTGGTGCTTGGTAGAATGCGACTCGTTCTCGTTAATCTGCCTTTCGGAGGATTTTTTACTTTTACTTTCTTAAACCGTCAGCTGGCTCTATTTACAAATATAGCTGTATTTTATAAAAATAAAGGTAGTAGCGGTATAAATAATATTACAAATTAAGCTACACACCCAAAGTCCAGATTTCTCATATGATCATATGTCATGCCATGACTATTACTTTCCCGGTACTGATGGGATCAGGTGAAGGTAGGTGACAAGTGTTAAAACGATACTTCCCTTTCAAATAAGGCCCTACTGAAAATTGAACTCTGATAGCAGAATGCTAACCATCATGGAAGATGTACACAATATCAAATGTCTGTACCCTTATAGTGAAGGATGGTTGTGTTGAAAACCTGCTTCCAGGGAAGACTGCTATCTAAACACAGCACAGACTGACAGTTAGCATGAGGATGTGTTTGTCCCTTGAACAATAATTAAGATTCATCAAAAATCCTTAGATTAGATGGACATAACAGAAACCAAAGTCAAAATATGTGGATTTTCTTGTGATTTCTTGTAGTTGATTACATTACATTACATTGGTGCTGCTATTGACACCTCCTACACTAGCAGATGTTAACCACTAGATGACAGTAATGTATCTACATTATTGCCATACAACATGCTCTGTTTTCATTATTTGTTCATCAATTCCTAATTCCTCTTTTTTGGTCTTTCAATTTTGTTGTTGTTGTTGTTTTCCCTTAATAGTACTTCATCAACTTATTCATGTTACATATTGTATAATATTTTAAGCTGTAGAATCAAGACACCATTTCAACAAACTACAGTATAGTGAAATTCCAACAAATAATATAAAGCTGCATTAGTCGGTATTTGTACATTAACAATTAATGAAATGTGAATGTGAAAGGAGTGACATCAAATAAGGTTTCAACCTTGAGAAGCCTTTAGCCTCTTTTAGCTTATTTTGTTTTTACAACTTACACATTTTCTGTATAGTCGAGTGTCACTCAGTGTCTGTCACTTTATTTTGAAATCTGCCTCTGAGTAGCCAGAAATAGATGAAGGGCCAGTGTGTAAGATTCAGTGGCAGTATAGTGATGTAGTTTCTGATTGCAACCTCCTCACCTTACCCTGTCTGTCACCCTAGTGTGAAGAGAAACTACAATGGCCACAGAAAAACGTGAAAGGCCCAATCTTTAGTCAGCATTTAGCTTGTCCATTCTTGGCTACTGTAGAAACATGACAATACAACATGGCAGACATCGTGGAACAGCAGACATCCCAAGTCTCCCGGAAGTTCCGGGAGTCTCCCTGATATTGACAGTGGCTCCCTGATGCCCGCGAGCTAGGTAAAACATCCCGGATTTTGGATTACGCGAGAGAGATAAAAAAAAATGCGAGTGCGAGCATAAAGAAAAGATAGTACCTCGCGCATCATGCTCGGATTACTTTCAGTTACATTGCGCAGGCATAGGCGAGAGGAGGGGAGGGGGGTGAGCGCGTGAGACTGAGATACAATGAGCTACATGAAGCACCCGTGCATGCATTCAAGCGAAAACTCTGTTCAGCGTGTTCTCGTGTTCAGGGCGACTGGTTGCGAGAGAGAGCGCGCCGATTGGTTTGGTCAGCAAAACTACACCATTAAGCTTTCGTTGTGTGCGGACCCCCCCCCCCCGTCTCCCGGAAATGACTTTTTGGAACTTGGGATGTCTGGAACAGGGATGTCCAAAGTATGGCCCGGGGGGCCAATCACAGCCTGCGATCATATTTCATGCAGCCAGAAGCTTCAGTTTATATTAATATATATTTTATATTATTCATAGCCTGCTAGGATTGTCAGATACTGTATGTCTGGAAGATTAGTCTTTTTTGGTTGACATAAAGCATTTGAACTTTTGAGGACATAACTGCTGGTGTTATGTCTGTATATATTATTTTATGAATGATTTTGTGGAAGACAAGAGCAAAAGTGATGCGTTTGCATTACTCATAATAGGTCATGTTTAGAATGAACATGAGGTTAAGATTTGTATCAACTTCATGCAAGTTTAAGGTATGTTGTATTGTATATATTTATGTATGTATGTATTTAAGGTAGGTAATCATGCCTGATTGGCTTAGATTTGGTGTAATTAAAAACAAAAAGATAATTGTGACAATGAAAACAAAATAGTTACAGAATAGTGCATTTGTATGTAACTTTTATTAATAATCTTTTCATTTTTAAAATGTTAGTGTTGGCCCCCGTTCATCTTCACATTGTCAAATCTCGCCCTTTAAAAAAAAAAAGTTTGTCTGATATAGAAGGTTCATTCAAAGGTAACAAAAACACGACAATTCTTATTTTCAGGTAACTAATTTAAACATACAAAATGTATTATATATTCTGTATATATATATTCTGTAAATAGAACCCTCTGAATATTACACACACCTTTAATAAAGCTTTAATGCAGTTTTTTGTGTATTTAGCCCACATGTATATAGTGTAATTTTATGGTGTGTACTATAATGTTTGTTGATATTTTTGTTATTAATAATAGTTTATTGTATGAACTTTTTGTAACAATGTAGCTACAGGGGGAGGGGTGGGGAGAGAGAGAGAGAGAGAGAGAGAGAGAGAGAGAGAGAGAGAGAGAGAGAGAGAGGGAGTGTTAGGCTGTCACTGGCCGGTGCTCGTGTGTTCAGGCAGCAGACGGCGGCCCCATCTACCGTTTACCTCCGTTCATTTCACTTCTCCCTCTCCTTCTCATTTTTTATTGTTCAGCCCGTTCTCTTTTGTATCCGGCTCGGCGAAATGTCCGCCAGACCAGGATTTTACCGACAGGAGCTAAACAAGACTGTGTGGGAGGTTCCGGAGCGGTACCAGAACCTGACGCCGGTGGGCTCCGGAGCTTACGGCTCCGTGTGGTGAGTTTGCGCGTGTTTGTGTGTACGCAGGGCGGGTGGAGGGGCGAGGCTGCACAGCCACAACATTTACCGTATATTGGTCATGATGCATCAGCATAGCGATGCGTTCATGTCGGCTATGTGAAAGGGGAAGCAGCTTGCTTCGGGGTTATTGTCATTGTTATTATTACCAGCGTATTATGCCTTTGCAGCTATGGGATAAATATTTTAGGTTAAAAAAACATAAAATGATAGAATTAAGTTTTATTTAAACGTTTCAATGTGTACATTTCTCTAAGATTTCTATATATGTACTGTTGTTAGCCATATAAATAGACACATCAGATCTGCAAGTCTTGTTTTTATCCCACAGCTCACTGTCTGCTGTTCCTATATGTGCATCAGCACAGGAATTTCCCATCCAGATAACCCCCCACCCTCCTCCCTCTCTCTATATATACTCTAATATAAGGGGTTACTTTGCAGAGGTTGGTGTTGTGGAACCCTATGCATGCCACATCAGGGTCCTTCTGCTCTCTGTGAATAACAATGCCAGTCTTGGAAGCCTCCAGTAGGTGCATGCATCATTTAGCACATTGCTAGAATATACCTGCACGAAACCACCCTCCTCTCTGTATGCCCCAGTGTCTGGATGCAGACATTTCCAATCTTGCAACATCCAATTGCTCAGCCGGTGGAATCCCGTTGCCATGGCGACATGTCATGGTGATAAACACCTCCAACAGTCAATATTAATTAAGCTGTAATAGGAGGCTGATGGTTACCTAAGGAAATGTGGATAGAATAGTTTCTTTGACTGATCCCAGTGGGATCATCAAAACATGAATAAGATGTTTCAGCTTTTCTACGCAGCTTCATGATGGCAGGAACTAACTGTTAGGCCTGAAAATCTTTCACAGAGAAGTGATTTATCCTGTGGGCCAAAGATTAAACTATGACTCCTGAGCTACTTAAAAGAAGCTTTGTAGGAAGACTCTTTCAGCAGTTAAATTGTCCAAATGTCAATTCAATGCATTTCAAATAAACAGGGATACAGAAATACAGAGACTCAACAATTCTTGGCTATGGTGGCAAGGAAAAACATCCTTTAAGAGGCAGAAACTTTTAGGCAGAACCCAGCTCATTGGTGGCCGGCCATCTGCCGCAACCAGTTTAGTTAGAGACGTTGAGGTGGAGGGAGAGGGGGAGGATAGATATGACTAATAGTTTTAATAATGGTAATAATGACAGTATTTGTAGTTGACGTCAAGCAGATCCTGCGAGACGAGAGGGACGAAAAATGTCACCTTTGTGAAAACTGGCTAAAAGATCATCCAATCACCTGCACAGTAAATCAGTCGTTTCCCAGTGTCAACACCTTTGACTAAAGCACATGCCCACTGAGCCATTCCAGACTACAGTGAGAAAATCTAAATTTGTGGGCTGGCTTTGCTACACTGTTATGTTCCCAAATCCTCTAAGACCAAATCCTGTGATGCTTTGTACCAAAAGGATGAGAGAGGCAGAAGATTAAATGTTGGTCAGTACAACTTTCTCCAGATGGAGCACTCACTCTGTGCTGTTGAGGACACAGTCTGGAATTGGCTGTTAAGTTCTGATCCTTTCATTTTTTTTGTTTAGACAGATAGTCTGTATAGGCGAAGAAGTACTAAGTGGCATTTATATTTTTGGCTCCTGGGCTGAATTTATTACATCTTTCTCTCACTCTGTCAGCCCTTTTTATCCCAGAAGTTTAGGCGAGTGGCTTTTGTTGTGAAATAGGATCACTGTCCTATCATGTTGCTTGGATATCATGACGGATTCAGGACTTGCGCACTGTATTGTGTCAGATCCTAAACTAACATTCTTTAAAATTGTATGGAGCACAAGAATAGGCCTCTTTAGCCACACCCATCATTGCCATCATCTGCATCCTCAGAAAGGAGGTTTTATCTCAACAGCTGACTTTCTGTCAAGTCAGATGTTAATTAACACATTGTATGAACTCGCAGAAGATGAGATGTGCTTCTCTGCTGGAGCTCCACTTCAGGATTCACAGTCCCACTGGAGTATTTTGTGCATAAACATCATGCCAATATGGCAGTTTTAAAGCTGTGCTCAGAATAGCACAAGAGTAAAAATGTAGCTGGATACTGACTTCGCTTTTAGCCGTTTCATTCACCCCCAGCATTATATACAGATGGACATGGACATTTTTTGCACAAGACTGCCTCAGTTAAGGTGGATTCCCATGCTGCATGTGCAGTGTTATCAAAGAATCTATTCAATGAGGCTTGTCTTTGTTGATAGAGTAAGTATTGCTCTAAGCAATCATTCACATGTGTTACTCATGATCTCTAAAGGTTCAGTTGGTGTAAACATGGAAACATCAATGCAAAAAGTCAGGTCCATCTATTGCTTTGAACAGCGCTTTTTAGAACGTCTCTGATTTCATAATTAGATAGGACTATTTTCCATTTATTTATCCTTACATTTAGCTTTTTATTTCAATCATTTATCCGTTGCTTATAGCTAACTAAATGTTTATTCTTCTCTGCTTTCTTGGTTACTAGTTTTCTAATCTTTCTATCTTCCCATGTACCACCTGAGGTACAGGTACCCCTGCTTGAACTGCACAAAGTATCTGTTTTGTTGGTGGTAGACAAAGATGAGGGTTTTAGCAGGTGTTTTTCTTCTGTTATTTTAATCACTGCACATTCTGAGCTGTTATATTTCTCAAGGAATCATATCAACATTGGATAGGTGTGAATGATGGCACTGGTAAAATGCCTTGACTTTCCTAAAACTCTTTCTAAAATTATACACACATACAAAGGATATTCCTCCACACACCACCCAGCATTGCCCTGCATTGTTAATGGTGATCTCTAGCCATTGTCAGTGACTTTCTCATGGCAAAACTACTTGATTAGCAATCGGCTGGGGGATGGGGGTTAAGAGTACGACATATGTATGTGCATGTGTCAGGCATGATGGGGGGTTAGGATAGTTCCACACT
Source organism: Larimichthys crocea (assembly GCF_000972845.2). Classification (NCBI taxonomy): domain Eukaryota; kingdom Metazoa; phylum Chordata; class Actinopteri; family Sciaenidae; genus Larimichthys; species Larimichthys crocea. Next base: position 28,531,853 of record NC_040022.1, on the reverse strand, counting down.
GCACCTCTCGAGATGCACAGTAAAACAGCTCTCATCATTTATCTCAAACAGTGGCTTGTTCCCTCTTGAGGCTGCAAGCCTGAGGTCAAGGATCTGACAAGATCATATAATCCATTATAGCTAGAGCTGAAGAACTTATACCCCCATCACCCTTGGGACAGGGAGAATAGAACAACACAGAAATTGAGCTTAGAAAGAGAGTACTATGATAGGTGCAAGAATATATGAGCTAATAAAGATGGACTATGGAGAGATTTTAGAGCTGCAAGGTTCAGACACAAGAGACGAGAGTGAAGCATCATAAATACAAAGCTGATTTAATAATTTAACATGAAGTGTCTCTTGAATTTTTATCTCATGAGACAGAAAGTTTGGAGGAATGAACATCGTCATATCTTGATCCTAATCCAGACTCATTGTCTTCACACGTAATTATTCTCTGTTCTGCTTCTGCTTTTTTTGATAAAAAATGTGGACCACCAATCTAGAGAGAATATACACTGAGCTGATCAAGAATGCTTTCATCTTATATCAGCATATGTAACATCTGTTCAGTAAACCTGAACTTTGGCATGAAGCCTCTCATTTGGATAGCTATGAATAAAACATGACTGCTTCATTTTCACCTGTTAAAATTGTTGTGTCTGAACTTGTCAGTTTGTTGATTGGAAATATGATGAACCGTGCAGAAAACAAGATTGGGGTTCTGATTTTGTCTGGGTCGATGATAGTTGTCATGTGGCTGCAGTACAATTTTAGTGTGTGTGCAAGTGTGGGAATGTGTGTGCATATCTGCTTAAAGAAACAGATGAGAAATTAATACCACTCACGCCTGTCCCTTTTGTATGAAATTACAGCCAAGAGCCAGTTAGCGTAGCTTAGCATAATGACTGGACACAGGGGGAAACAGTTAGCCTAGCTCCGTCCGAAGGCAACAAAATCTGAGAAAGTCACTGCATCTGGCCAAGAAATAGTCCCTCACTTTGTAAACAACAAATTAATATTTATACATCTTTTTTTCTATTAATCAGAAATCTAATAAGCGAGCTTTAGAGGTGTGGACTTTGCTGCCTTCAGATAGAGCTATGTGAGCTGTTTCCCTGTTTCAAGTCTTTATGCTAAGCTAAGCTAAACAGCTGCTGACAATAGCTTATTCAGCATTCAGATGTAACAACTCTTGGTAAGAGTTTGGATAGCATATTTCACAAAATGATTCCTTTAAATGCAAAAATTGATGTAGTGTTGGATGCTAGGAACAACCTCTGTGGACAATAGTCAATAGAGCTAATTATAATTTCTTCTTTGTAATCGCACAAGTGAATACCCTCCCCCATTTCACATATATGCAAATCATATAGGTTTCATCTTGATTTAATCAGAATGAATCACATTAACTGAAAAGATCAGAAAATGGTGAATGTCATTAAAACAGTTTCCTTGTGTATAAACAGTGTACTTGAATCATCTCACATCAGATATTAGCTGTCCCTTCCCCCTTTTTCTTTTTGAAACCAGAGGCGCATTAAGAGCTGGGATATAAAAAAAAAAAAAGAGAGAGAGAGAGACAAAAGAAGAGGAGAGAAATCGATGCCATAGCTGAGCTGTGTATGCTGACAGCAATGCAGTCAGCCCCATGTATGGAAGATTGCAGGGAGGAAGGTATGTATGAGGCGGTGAGGCCTGGTTCATGTCAGAGATGGAGGAGACTGGCTGCTGTCCTGGCTGAAGCCTAGGGGGGACATCCGGACTGGCAGCAGGTGATTACAAGAGAGAGGGCCACATGGATGCACTGAACCGTGCATGAGTGTAGTTTACTCATGCATGTAAGCATTATAGATTATCATCAGATGATACAGTAATATTTACAGTGACTGTAGACAAAACAGGAAACACATCATTTGGTGGTCACTTTGTCCCAAGGTGACCATATATATCATATACTGCTGAATTTATGCAGGTTTGTAGGAAAAAAGAAATGACAGACGTGAAGGTTACACATTCCGCTCCTTTGAACAGTTTGGATACATTTTATAAAGGACAGATTGTGTCTGTGATAAAAGGATCCCAGTAAAATACAGTTAGAGCAGAAATTTCTAGCAATTTTAGCAAAATACATAATGCATAATTGCATAATGCCAAGGTTGTGCTTCTGGGAATGCATGGAGGGCAAGCTCATACTGAAATCAGAAAGATGTTAGAAAATCGTGGTAGTAGTAGTGGGACATTATTCACTCTCTTTCTGTGAGTTGATGTGTGAGATGAGAAGATCACATTACATCCGTATGCTAAATATAAATTAAGATACCACCCAGAAATGGTTAGTGTATGTGAGCATAAAGGCTAAAGAAAATAGGGAAACAACTATCTTGGCTGCAACAATCAACCTATCAGCACCTGTAAAGCTCACTGATTAAGACTATATATTTTATTTGTTTAATCAGTACATAAACCAGTGTAAACATGATAAATAGTGTCTTTAACAAGGTTCAAGTAGCACTGTCACTGAACAATATCAGGGAGAAATCCATTTCTAAAGAGTTAGTTATTGCACCCATGAGACAACAGAGTGCTGTGAAGCAAGACAAGTCGGGTTTTGAGTAAGTCAGGTGTGACTTAGAGTTTTATTTTGTCACAGTAAAATCTAACTGTACTGCATGTAATATACTGTGTCACTGTCTCCACCCTCATCTAACTGTCAGCTCAGTACTACAGGTCACTTATTCTGCTGCAGACTTTGCTGCAAAAAGCTGTCAATCTAGATATTCTGTGAAGATGATAAGGCAGGCTGTGGTTTTAAAACTGTGAACACAAATGAGAAATTCCTGAAGTGAGCACCACATGTTCTAAAGAACGTCAACTGTAAGAAGGAGGGGATTTCCCTGTGTTCAGGAATTAGTCAGAAAAACCAGTGGTATATACCACTTACCATACACTGAGTCAGTTCTACATGTGAATGTAAAGTATAAATCTTCCTTTAAATATTCTCATCTGCTTTATTTGAAATGTCCACTTTTTCCAGTGTTTCACTTCTTCCTTCTTGCTCTGTTTCAACAGCGCTGTGCAGCATTTCTCAATTCTCATTGCCATGTTTCCTTCCTGTTTGTCTGTTCCGCCCTGTGATGGCTGTATTATTATTACTCATGAGTGTCGAAAAGCTGGCAAGACTGAAAAGACACCACCACCACAAAAGCAGTGGCAGAAACAGCAGAAGCAGCAGGGCTCAGCGTTCAATATGTGGAATGACATTTGCATTTCAAAAGAGGCAGATGAAATAAACCTCTTGTTCCACCACATCCTCTTTCACCCTCACCTCCTCTCTGCATTAGTCTTTGACAGCCTGTCTCTCTTTTTCTCCACTCTCAGTCATTTATCACCAGACATACTCTCAGTATCATCAGCTGATATCAGGTCTGGTATTTAGGGAGTAATAGGAAACAAGAGCAGATGAAACTAGCTTGGCTTTGTCCAAAAGTAACAAAATCCTCCTATCACTCGTTCTAAAGCTCACTAATGAACACATTATATCTTGATTATTAAGTTTCTTTAAAAAATGTGAGTGAAAACAGTTAGCTTGACAAATATGTAGCTTGGCAAGATGAGGGAAAATGGGGAACAGGTAGTCTAGCTATCTCTGAAAATAACAAAATCAGAGGAAGTAACAAGTTACTGCCCAGCACACATCCCATATAAAACCACAAATACGTCAGATTAAGCAAAGGTGCTGTAACATGTTGGTAAGTACTAAGAGTGGATTTTGTTACATTTTGACAGAGCCTGGCTGCCTGTATGTCTGTTTCCAGTATTTATGCAAAGTTAAGATAACTGCCTTATCACCGTAGCTTCATATTGAAAGAACAAACATGAAAGTGATATACATTTTATCATCTATCTTGAATAAAGCGAATAAAATGTTTCCCAAAATGTCACTTCACACAAAGTGTCACTTACAATAAAAGTAATATGGTTTTATTGAGAAAAACAGCTCACCTTTGGGAAGTCATGTCAGCTTATTAATGACATTCGCTATAGTAAACAATAATTACAACAAGTACATTCTGACAAGAATTTTAATCATTTTTCTCTCTGTTTTCTGTCTTCAGTTCAGCATATGATGTTGTCTTACGGCAGAAGGTTGCGGTGAAGAAACTGTCCAGGCCTTTTCAGTCTCTGATCCACAGTCGCCGCTCCTACCGGGAACTCAGGCTGCTCAAGCACATGAAACACGAGAATGTTAGTGCCCCTTATGAAAATACCCAGAGACAGACAGACGCAGCTCTCTGCATGTTTCCGCTCTGTTATTGATCAACTCTTCTCTGTCTATGTTGGTGCAGGTAATAGGGCTGCTGGACGTCTTCACACCTGCTGCTGCATTAGAGGACTTCAACGAACTGTAAATCTTTTATCCCTTCATGTTTACTAAAAACTACACAGCTGTCCATCTTTTACCAAACATGCAAAGAATCTGTTATTAAAAGGGAAGGGGTGGTGTCGGTGGAGGCGATCCTAGGGGATTATAGGCTTGTAGAGATGTCTGACAGTTGTCAGCCATGGCAGCATCACACACATATTCTCCTCTTAACTAAAAATCCCCCTCCCCGCCTTCTTTTCCAGCTACCTGGTGACTAACCTGATGGGTGCAGACCTCAATAACATCGTTAAATTTCAGAGGCTGTCGGACGAGCACGTGCAGTTCTTAATTTACCAGCTTCTCCGTGGCCTCAAGGTAATTAACTGCATAATGATACACCTGCTGTATGCCATGCGTAATATATACTGTATGTTATGCATGAATGGCAGTGGTACCCAATCGTTTTTTACCACCACAGTCCCCTGTCGGATGAATTCAAGCACAATTCAGTCAATGTTCAGGTTGATGTGGTCAAGTCAACTTTCAGACTACTAAAGTTGGTCAGTCACACCATTTATGAATTATTTTAGCATTACCATCTATCCATTACTTACAGCTGTCTAATTCACAGTAAGTATTTCTACCTTGAATATATTACTTTAGTAAACTGTTTGTCCATCACAACAGCTATCTCTATTTCTCATTTTAGCTAACTACTTCTATAACACTACTGTTAAACTACTACTGTCTCTTACATTTACTATTTGATTTATTTATCATTTATAGCTATTACTATGCCTATCTGCATGCTTACTAGTTTGGACAAATATTTAATGTGTAATAAAAGTTACAGTTCTATCACTCTGTACAAGTAACCCTGGTTGGCAATCACTGTAGTGTGCTGTGCTAATTGAACAGAGCTTTCCATCTGAATTCCCCATATTTATATTGTGTTTGATATTCTGTCTTTGTGAATTCTGTCCAAAGCTTGCATGCCATCACAGAGTCAGTCTAGCAGCCAGCAGTGCCGGCTGTTCGACCTTTCTGGTTACCATGGGGCAGACAAAAGCAGTCTCCCCTTTAGGCAGGGGCTAATATGTTGAATTGCACTGTTGACCCCTGTCTCCCTTTATGTCCTCTCTCTCTCTCTCTCTCTCTCTCTCTCTCTCTCTCTCTCTCTCCTCTCTCTCTCTCTCCTCCCCCATCCTCCTGCCCCACCCCACCGCCTGTCGAACAGTACATCCATTCAGCAGGATTGATCCACAGAGTGAGTGCCCTCTCTTCGCTGTCATTTTGAGCAAGCAAGTTTGAGAAAACAAAAAGCACCTGCCTGGCTTAAAATAAAATAAAAACATCTTTACCTCTCAAAGGTCCAGTGTGTAAGATTTAGTGGCATCTAGTGGTGAAGTTGCAATTTGCAACCAACTGAATACTACTCGCCACACCCTCTCATTTCAAGCATGAAGGAGAAACTACAGTGCCTGTGAAACTTGCAAAGGATGTCAAAGTCCCTATCTAGAGGCAGTGTTTGGTTTGCACCTTTTGGGCTACTGTAGAAACATGGTGGTTCAACAAGGACCCGCTACCTCTGTAGATGTAAAATTCTCATTGTAAGGTAACAAACATGATGATTCTTATTTTCAGGTGATTCTAAACAAATGGAAACGTAGTTATAAATATTGTTATGGAATTTTCTATCCTTAGGTTACTTGAGGTCACGTGTGAGCCTTGTGCCACCATATCTCAACACTGTGGTGGCCAGGGTCGAAGAGGCCTGTTGCTGCATTCCTAGACATAATAGATAGCTAACTGTTGACGTTCTATTAGCATGAACAGACAACAGTGTCTCCAGACTAGAATGTGTTGAAGGTGAACACGAACATGGGTAAATGCATTCCCTTTGACTATTTTGGGCGTAAAGTATTTGTGGCGTCATCTATGAGGGTTTAAAGTGTGACCACCAGCATGAGTTCATCAGAATGCGAGACCGACTCAAGCACTTCAGGTGTACTTTGAGAGTGTCTCTAATTCTCCTTGGCCAAGCGTCAATAAATAATACAGCATAAGACATCAGAGGCTCCTGAACACTTTCTTCCCTCCTGACTTCACCATTGACCTTTGACTTCAGCAATTTCTCCACAACAAATATCATATTCAATTTCAATAGATCCCCTTAAATTTTACACACTGGACCTTTAACATACAGCTTTCTCTTTGTATTTCAGCCTTAAGTAACTTTAAGTCCTCACTGTCTGATAATATCATCATTGAGAATGAATGGTGCAGCTGACCATTCAAACTTCTTTTATAAAATAAGATTTAGTTTAGTTTAGTTTGAGTCACATTTTTACACAGTTCAGCTGTACTGTTTTCATTTTAAATGCAAAAACCAATTTGTGTGAGAGGATCTAGTCCTAATGTAAGTGTACATCGAAACTTTAAATAGTGTGTTTTTATTGATCTTTGTTGTTAAAGTTGGTTGAAATCCAGTTGCCGATAGTAGTGAATATTCAATACTTTGCTACATATAGAAAAGTCTATCAGATATTGGACTTGGATGTTTTGAAATCACTAATTAAAGTTGTGTTTTTGATTGGTGCTCTGTATAAATGCAGTGAAACGGCCAAACATTGATTGCAGACACCAGCTGGGTGCTTTATGCTGTTTTATATTCATATCCATGCCTCTATTTGCAGCAACACCGTCATTCTAATCATGTTTCTCTCTTTATCTGCTTTACTATCTCTCCCAGGACCTCAAACCAAGTAATGTGGCAGTCAATGAGGACTGTGAGCTGAGGGTAAGGCTGACCTCCAGTTTACACCTACAAATCCTTCACTTCAACCCATGAACCACACCAATTAAAAAACGGTGTTCCTGTCCTACAGATCCTTGACTTTGGATTGGCCAGGCAGACAGATGATGAGATGACAGGGTATGTGGCAACACGCTGGTATCGAGCACCGGAGATCATGCTGAACTGGATGCACTACAATCAGAATGGTAAGATGCCATCAAAGTAGAGACACTTAATAAGCTTTTCTTATGTTTGTTTTTTTATTTTTTAGAAACAAACACATTAAATGCTAGTTGAATAATTTAACTTATGTTTCTGTTACAGTTGATATTTGGTCAGTGGGATGCATTATGGGAGAGCTGCTGAAGGGAAAAGTCCTTTTTCCTGGCACTGACTGTATCCTTTCTCAGCACGGCAAATTGCAGATTTTTCCCCTCTTAGCATCATTCATCCATTACCTCTTTAAAGTGCCCAGTGGACGCAGACCTCTTGTGGATTTGCATTACAATACCAGGCCTTTCTGAAGGGGAGGTGCATCAACAGAGAGAAGTGGAGAATGAATAGGAGCGATTACAAAAGGCTGAATTATCTAGGTTGTTGTATTCGCTATCTAAGAGCAGAGCTGAGACGAATTTGATTTATTGATCATTGTGTGTTGTGTTGTGGGACATTGTCTGTCTAGAAATGAACTGTTGACTTTCAGTGACTTTTAGTGCTCAGCAAGTCGAATTTTTGTCTCATTTGAATTCCTACGAGACGAGCTAATATGACAAGTCAAATCCTGCAGGTTAATGACTTTTCACAAATCTTAACTGCCCTTAACTCCTCCTGCTCTAAGATATTGACCAGCTGAAGAGAATCATGGAGGTGGTTGGGACTCCAACACCCGATCTATTAAAGAAGATCTGCTCTGAACATGTGAGAGAGGGAAGAATAAATAAAGGGATGATTGGGAAGAGAAAGATGTTCTCCATATGTTTTTATCATATGGAGAAAATCAAAACTAATATCTTCTTCTGCGCATAATCTTTCCCCACATGTCTGTCTCACTTTTGCGTTTACTGCTAGAGTGTGCCCCTGGTGGCCGTAAATTAGCCGCACCTTTGTATAGGCCGCAGGGTTCAGCGAGAGTGAAAAAAGTAGTGGCTTATAGTCTGAAAAGTTACGGTAGTTCATTCAATTAAAATGACTGTTTATTGAATCGTCAATGTGTGTTAGTGTTGGGGTGATTGATTACTAACTGTTTGACACCAGATGATCCACATTGTCACATGTCATTAGTTGAATGCCGGTCTCTGTTTGCAGGCGCAGAAGTACATCCAGTCCCTGCCCTTCATGCCGCAGCAGGACCTGGAAAAGATCTTCAGAGGAGCAAATCCGCTAGGTTCGTGATGCACTACAGATTGGATTATTAACTTCTCAAATTCAATTGAAAGGATTCGAGATGCCGCCAAGCTCAAGTTGCTCTCTCTCTCTTGTGTTGCAAATCAGGAATTTGGTTACATGGGTTTGTCCCTTTGGGTTTAAACTTGTTTTCAGTCTCCTCCCAAATCCTGAGCCCTCTGTCTGTTTCTGTCTCTGTTAGCTGTTGATCTATTGAAGCGCATGCTGGTTCTGGACTGTGATGGGAGGATCTCGGCCAGCGAGGCTCTCTCCCACTCCTACTTCTCACAGTACCATGATCCAGATGATGAGCCAGAGGCCCCACCTTATGATCAAACGCTGGAGAGTAAAGACCGAACTCTAGAAGAATGGAAAGGTAAAGTTTTCATTTGAAAGTAGAAAGATAAATGATTTAAAAAAGCTACAACAAACTTTTTTCCATGATTTCTGTGATTGTAACTTGGCATTTTAAATATCCACATTTTATCTGTGTTCTTTCCCCCCCCCACACTGTCTTCATTTTTAACAGTTTTAAGGGGGTAGATTTGTTTTGCAAAGGAGGAAGTTGCATGAATTGATTCTATGGATTCAAAATGAGCTTTAGGCTGCAGAGCATTTAACCTTGAACATTACACAATGATGTGTTCAAGCTTGCATGTTTATCGCAGAAATGCTGACTAAACTACCATAGATTTTGAAATATTTAGGGATGGCTTTCAAAACATCATAAATATGATTACGTTTTATTTCACAAGGGAGTTTTATAGTTTGTGAAAGGCCCCAGAACCGATGTGAGTCATGGTAGATAAGTTTGTGCATGGTTTGCATCCTAATTTTAAATTGCTTTGATAGACCAGTATACCAAGGTGAACAAGCACAATTTTAAAAGTGCTGAATAAAATCTTGTGCCAGAGGACTCTTGCTTTTAATATTTAATTTTAGTGTGTTTTAAAGATTTTTCACTTTAAGCTCTCATTTCTCTAATTTCTCTCTCATGTATGTGCACAGAGTTGGTATTCGAAGAGGTGAACAGCTTCAAAGCATCTGGCAGCAAGACTGATAGCCTTCAGGTGGAGCAGTAATCCCCTAGTCTTTACCTGAAGAAGGACCACGTACTCAATGAGTGGGAGAAGGACTGTGGCAAGCCAGCTGATAGAAAAACTCTGCGTTCCCTCTGCTCAATGTGACTGTGTTTGATTGCCTGTCATGAGTTTATTTGAGCAGCAGGGAAAAGGACGGTCTTCGCAGGATCAAATGCACACATTGCAATTACAGGGAGAATTTTAGAATCTGATAGAAGGAGCTTTCCAGTCCAGAAAGTTGCTTCCTCTTATGTTTCCGCCCAGTGAGGTTAAAATGAGGAACCATAGCAACGCCAAGGTTCACAGAGAACGTGAGGATTCATACGAGGGAGCAACTTAACGGAGCTGAAGTGTTTACAGACTGATAGAAGGGTTTCAAAGGAAGAAAAAACGCACACTAGGATTTCCAAAGCGACAACAGACTGTCGTCTGGCCCCTCATTATGACAAATGCTATAAGCAGTCACTGCTTTCATATATGGAATTCATGTTTAAAGGCTTGCAACAATGCCACGTCATGCCACAGAACAGCTTGGCACTTCGCCTGCATATTACTGCATGATTTATGTGCATTTTATTATTACAGAATATTACCAATGCTGTATTGTAACCATTAAGACTGCTTATTGCATCTGCCACACTGCTGTAAAAATCATCCTGAGGGTCAGACAGGCATTACCAGGAAATGTGACCAACTTTCAACCTGTTTTATCTTCATAATTTCCTCACAGTAAAAGAAAACAACAAAAGCAAACAAAAACTACTGCTCTTCCTCGGATGAAAGTCATCCTCTCCTGCTTACATAGTAAACACCAACTGTGCTATTAATTAGCAAGGTAATTAATATACGCCAAAGCTGGAACAGAGTGACTGTGTTGCAGGTCTGTGTTTACAGTGTGACCTCGCTTCTCATATACAGCTCCATCAGGTTTCTGTAGTTCTCTGCTGCCCTGGTTTGTGTTTACAATAATTAAGATTACGGGCATTTTGTAAACTGTTAGAAACAGTTCCCAGACAGTATGTAACTGTGCTGGACGATAATATATTACTCAACTAGTAGCTCCATCCAAGCAATGACTGGTCAAACACTCCAGGGTGATGATTCCCATAAAGCAGCTATATTTGGCTGCTTGTGGCACACAGGGAGCTCATTAGTGATCTTTCATGTTTCCTCAGCTTCTTTTAAGTTTTCATGACGCCTGAGTGTTATAAAGAAAAAAATGATTGTAAACATTCATTAGCAAGCATAGTATACAAGTACTGGGGATGTTCTTTACCTCAATTGTGGGTATAATTGTGGGCGTTATACCTTACTGCAACATTATTATACCCATAATCGCCTTAAGGAAGGCCCTCACAGGTAACATTTGTATAAGCAGCATGATCTCAGTGCGTATGCAGATAATTACATGAAATGACTGACTTCCTCACTGAAACTGTGTCATTCATCTTGCAGCAGCAGACTGGAGTTTTAGTTCTGCATACTTCTTGCTGAGGTAGAAAAAAATACACCACAGGGCTTAATCTGAAGGTCAGTGAAAATGCCAAGAAGTAAAAGAGCACAGATTTTATGAAGTCTCTGATATTCACTAAAGAAATACAGTCTAGGACCTAGTCTTGGATAATAGATGGATGATTGGATAATATCTGATCATGTTTAATGGGATTCTATTTGTGAGCACGCCTAAGATACATTTACTGTCAGAAGAATTGTGTCTCAGTTGCTCCATTTGGTGTTTTGAAACAGATTCACAAAAGTGGCGAGGTTAAATACATCATCAAGCCACAAATCTAATTGTCAGCTTCAAAGAGAATAAATAACCTGAAGTACATTAAATAATAAGATGAACACAATAAAAAGTAAACTAAGACAACGTTTTATAGATACCAGATGACATTAGGGGCAAAAAAAATTTTTAAAAATCAGGATTACTAATAAATCTGACTATATATATATATGTTTGATAGGTTAGTTAGTTTGTCTATCTGACCGAATACAAAGTAACAGCTCAAGTAGTTCTTTGGGTTAGCTAAAGATTCAAGTGAGCTCTGATTTAAAGGTTAAAACCAGTTGTGTTTTAATGTATACCTTGGTGTGCTCCTTCATAGGACTGCAAGCTGAATTGTAGTTCCTTGGCTCAATCCACTCAGTTTGACTCAGCCAAGGAAATAATTTACACTAAAACTTCAAGTTGTCATCAAGAAATTATTTTTGAGGAAAACACAAAATAAAATCTAGTCTGTTTTTTTTTTTCTTTTAATGGTTCACACTGGAGCGCTACATGTAGCCTTTTGTGCAAGTCGTCCATTAACACTGGATGCAAAATGTTGAATTTAAAGTCCAAAAGAATCCAAACTGTCTGAATGTTAAAGTATTATGTGCTTATGTGGATGTCGTATATGTGTTGGATTTGAATAGCAAACTGCAAATCGAATGTATACGTATACTTTTATGTATGTATGTTACAAGTTAAAATTGTCTTTTGAATACATGGTGGCATGTGATTCAACAGTAGCCATGGGCTTCAAATCCCTAAACAGAATGTCATCTCTCGTTTTTCAGATGATTTTTCTCATTCATCAACGGGTAACATGACTTGGCAAGTTTTGGCTTCAGTATATTTCTTCTATTAAATATTCTCTACAACATTCAGTCATTTTAATGTACACCATGGGCACCCATGTCCATAAAAGCCCTTTCCTGTTGCTTGATTAAAGGTTTGTGTGGAGGAACTGGCCTTCAGAGAGTCCTGTCCTCAACCTCATGCAACACCACTGCGATGAATTGTAACGCCAACAGCACACCAGGCCATAAAGTCCACAATCAGTGGGCAAACCCCACCAAAAAAAGTGGGGATGAGATGTTCAACAATGACATAATACATTTGTGCATATAAAGATTGGAATACAGTATAGTCTAGTTTAGATAGTAGAGTTATGTAGTACATAGAACACTACAGTACAGTATAGTATGGTATAGTAAAGCGTAGTATATTATAGTATAGCATAGTATAGTATAGTATATTATAGTATACTATAGTATATTATACATTATATATATTATTATTATAGCATACTATGTATATTATACATTATATATATTATTAAGTTACTATATATAATTCTACATTTTTTTATATCTCTATATTATATATATTATATAATTATATATATAGTACACTATGTATATTATAGTATAGCATAGCACAACATGAAATAGAATAGTATAGCATAGTACATAGAATATATAAAATAGAACATGGAACAGTATTGTAGTCTATAGTAACATTAACATTGACACCAAAGGACAGTCAAGAAAACATCACATGATTTCAGTTTAGATTGTTAAGGATCATGGACACTACAGTAGAGATGCACCTAAGTGAAGTACAACTTTTACAATGCTCTCTGTGTCACTAATAACAAGATACAGTGAGAAGGTTGATCAGGAAACATAAGACTTATTAAGTAGAAAAGAAGAAGCTTTTTATTTTTTATGACCTCATATGATAACATTCATTTACTAGTTTGCCTCCTCTGCAGGAGCACTACAGAAACATTCTAGGAGGATTACAGGGGTATAACCTCAGGGAGGGCAGATGTTTTGTGGGGGTTTTCCTCCCACATTGTAGACACACCCACGGACTGTGCTGGGCGACCAGGAACATGACTAACAATGTGTGTGTGTGTGTGTGTGTGTGTGTGTGTGTGTGTGTGTGTGTGTGTTGGGGGTGTAACTGACTACCCCGCAAAGCGCTCAAGTGCTCAGCTGCTTCATCTGGAGGAATTTGCGCCCCAACAAACTCTTCTCTGCGGAACGGACTGCGTGACTTGTAATAAAATCTCAGCTATTTGTTCACATGAGAGGACGGAGCGGACCAGACCCGAAAGTCGATCGTGACCTCAGCCTTGTCTAGTCGGTAGGATATGGCTGTGCGGTCCAGGACGGGGTACTACCGGCAGGAGGTCAACAGAACCGTGTGGGAGGTTCCGGAGAGATACAGGGACCTGAAGCAGGTCGGAACAGGAGCATACGGGACTGTGTGGTAAGTCAAACAAACATCAACACTGCAGCTCAGAGAAGTATTGAAGTTAGTTATGTTTTGTTATTGAAGTTACTCTATGACCACATTTAAATTTCATCCAAAATCACTCATCTATGAGAGTTAAATAGTTAAATGCACAGTTTGGAAGTAACTCATTAGATCTACTTTTTGTGTTTCAGCATTTTTAATTTGCATCTAGTAAACGTAAAGAAAAAGTGCTCTGTCTTATAGGAATTCTAATGAGCCAGCTTGACATTTTAGTCGAGTACATTTTTTACCCGGGCACTTTTACCACTGCTTGAGGATATACTATAATATTCCTGCTTGTGTGGGGTATTTTGGTCAGCAGCTTCTCCACAGCTGGCTCTGCAGGGCCTCTCATTGCATTGTGATGTGTGGATGAGGGTAAACAAAGAAAACCACCCCCCAGTTTCATTGTTGGAAGAAGTCAAAGACCCCCGAGTTAAGTGCAGACAATGCACCGCTACTTTGTCTTCAGTCACAAACAGACCTCTTTTTTTTCACAGCAGACTCATCATAGCAAGAAAGTCTCAGGTGTGATTAATATTATTAATGAGGCACTGTTCCATTTAAATGGCCCAGATGTTATTAATCACACTAGTGGATGTCCTCATAGACGTGTAAAAAATGTCTGCCCTGGAAAAAGTCTGTAGTGATTAAAGTTATGCTCCACAAAGACAAAACTTGATCTGTTCAAGCCTAAATAATATACCTCAATGTATCTGTCCATTTCAGTTCAGCATGGGACCGCCGGATGGGGACGCAGGTGGCCATCAAGAAACTTCATCGGCCCTTCCAGTCCAAACTTTTTGCCAAAAGGGCTTACAGAGAGCTGCGACTCCTCAAACACATGAAGCATGAGAATGTAAGAACACAGACAAATAAGAGGGCTGTGTATTTTAAAGCTGCACAATGCATTTTCAGTCTATAATTATTTCTCCTGATTAGGTAATCGGGCTCCTGGATGTTTTCACTGCTGAAATCTCATTGGACCGCTTGCGTGACTTGTAAGTTCCCATCCATTCCTAAATGCTGATTTAAAACAAAGCGGTTGTTGCTCCTCTGGTGTCACTCGACTCCTCTCCTCTTGTCCACAGTTACCTGGTGATGCCGTTCATGGGCACTGACCTCGGCAAGCTGATGAAGCTGGAGAGGTTAACAGAAGACAGAGTGCAGTTCCTCGTCTATCAGATGCTGAAGGGACTCAAGGTGACAAAAACATATATATGCATGCATTACCTTTACCAGTATCCATACAGCACCTGTTAAGAGTGGTCTGTTGGACCATCTTCACCCACTATTATTGATATTTATGGGAAAAAGTCGGGGTCGTACGCTTGTTTCTGTGAGTTGAGATAAAGTTGCTAATGTTGTCTGTATCTCCTCTCTCCTCAGTATATCCACTCTGCAGGGATCATTCACAGGGTGCGTGAACTTTGACCTCTTAGACTATGAGCTTTGGGGGGTTGGGATCTTGTTCTTTTTCACACAGAGTGCCATTCATCTGGATTCCCACACAGGGAGCTTTCTAAACTTAAGACAGAATGATACGCTGTCTGGTAGATTCTGTTATTAAAATGTCCCACATTTCTCCTTTGACTTGAACCACCCAGCTAACGGCATATTTTAGCACCAGTAGAAATTAATAATGAACTAAATCTGTCATGTTCATAGTGAATGGCTGAATATAGTTCCACTTATGGTAACAATGAACTATTTATAAGAGGCAGCATTCCAGTCAAAGCTTAGGGACCCAGAGTTCCCTAAAGTGTGTCTCAGGATACAAAAATCTTGCTTCATATGATTAAATTGAAAGATTTCATCAATAAATTGAATTTATATATCTATATACTTACATACATTTTACCTGAAATTCATAAGCCATTTAAATATAACAAAAAACATGTCTCTAACTCTGGTCACTTACTGTATAACTATCTGTATCCTGCAGGACCTTAAACCTGGAAATTTAGCTATTAACCCGGACTGCGAGCTAAAGGTACTCTACTTTTACATAACACCACTGTGATGTCAGTGTCCCGTACATCTACACATATTCATGATACATTTCTGCTTCAGATTCTTGATTTTGGCCTGGCGAGGCAGGCTGATGCAGAGATGACCGGCTATGTCGTGACACGGTGGTACAGAGCGCCCGAGGTTATCCTCAACTGGATGCACTACACACAAACTGGTAAACCATCATTCTTCACGTTCTGCGTGAATGATGCAGAAAAAAGACAGAAGACCTCTTTCATAACCCGGATTCAATGAGGAAGCTGATGTTTGCTCTCTGTTGCAGTGGATATCTGGTCGGCAGGTTGCATTATGGCAGAGATGCTGCTGGGAAAGCCGCTGTTCAAAGGAAATGATCGTATCTTTCAGCACTATCTTGGTTTAATGTTGCACAGACTGTGTCAAATCTGAAAAATGTAACTGTGTTACAATGCATCCTGAAATCTTTTAGACCTGTTGACTAGAAATATTTCAGATCTCTTTATGATTTTAAATGAACCAGAATAGAAACTTTATATTTGGTAAAAAATGAAATAAAATCAGTGCAACAGATGATACTTGACCATAGCTACTGCCAGACTTGGACCAGCTCAGAGAAATTATGAAGATTACAGGAACTCCAACTGCTGACTTTGTTGTGAAGCTCCAGAGCCAAGATGTGAGTCATACCCTGAAAGTTAGACTCATGTATTAAATATACAGTCAATGCAGAGTCTAAGTATGAAACACTTACTTCTGAAACCAACTTTTGCCATCTTTTTTTTCTGACAGGCCAAAAACTACATCAGAAGTCTGCCAAAAGTGCCAAAAAAGGATTTGCACACTATTTTCTCCAAAGCAAGCTCCAATGGTACGTAAATATCTCTGTTCTCCAGTTTACTCAGGGGTTGGTGCACTTAACTGCTGACCTTGATTTGTATGTCTGCATTCCAGCAGTGTGTGTCTTGGAAAAGATGCTGCTCCTCGACCCTGAGCGGAGGGTGAGCGCCTCGGAGGCACTCGACCTTCCCTTCTTCAGTGAGTTCAGAGATGCTGAGGAGGAGACTGAAGCGTTGCCTTACGATCAGACCATGGACAACACAGACTTGCCGCTGGATCAGTGGAAACGTAAGAGAGAGACAGGAAGGCAATTTACACTTTTATATCAACAGTTGAGACCACACATAGCGTGAAAGATGTCACTCATAGTGACAACCCCAAATTTTGCAGTTCCTCTTAGTTCTATGGAGTGTTTTAGCCTCTTTCAGCTGATTGTTTTGGTTAAAATACAGGTTTGGTTCAGGCTCACAGCTCTCACCTGCCTTGCTTTCAGCCGCAGCTACTGTTTATAGTGCAAAAGCTCTAAAAAACCCATTAAACTAATAACCTGATCACCATCACACAACAAACAGACAAAGTTAGTGGCCGGCTAGTGAACATAGAGGATCGTTCATCTGCTAAAGAGATGGATATTTCCCTCAAGAGTTGGTGGAGACAAATACCAAACTAAAATGATATTATATAATATGTAATATTTGTCTGATATTAATGCTCAATGTCGGCTTGATGTGTGAATTGTTCACCATATCAATTTTACAAGCTGATAATACATCAGCGTTGTGTTTGTTGCATTGCTCCTAAGTTGCCAAAAATCCATTAAAGCTTTATTTCATTTTAATGGACATTTAGTTTAGTTACTTTGCAGTGGCCAATCAAATCCACATGGAATGAAATCATACATAATCATACATAATAAAAAACATCAGTTGGTTTCATAATGACCTCCCTTTTTACTGCACTTGTATTTGTGGTAGAGGCTTGACTTTGTTTTTTATCCATTTATCAACATCCATACCTCATTTCCGACCTTGATGAGGGAAGTCGGATCTATCACATGCAAACACATTAAGGTGTTTTAGGGAGATTAGAGTGTCCCACTGAATCAAAGTGACTGAAGACAACAGGACACATGGTCAGACTGACCTAGAGAATTAATCCAGCCAGCTACAGCTAGAGTACATATTGAACAGTGACACATATAGGCCATTAGAACAACAGGATGTGTGACCTGGTTATGAATTGCTTGCTCAAATTATTTTTTTTTTAGATTAGATTTAGAGTATTCATTTAAAAAGAGACGGAGAGAGAGACAGCGAAACTGATCATTCGATTATGAAGTGATTATCAGTAAAGTGTATGAACTACACTTTATGTTATTTTGTTAACTGCTTTGTTAACTGCATGAACAGGTCCATAACTCATCAGCAGATCCATGTAAATGCTCACTCCCTTTTCTTCTCCTTGTAATTTTCATGCATTTGTTTCTGCCCGTGTAGCTGCAGTGGCTGTTTTGACATACAGATTGTTGGTGCTCATGTTTGCTGTTTACTTGCAAAACAAATTATTAAATAATTTATGCAAAAGCAATGAATGTTGCATTTTGTACGACATCTTTAAATAGACTACGTTTCTTTTAGAACCACAACTCTGACTGACTTCCAGTTTCTCTGAAGAGAGTTATCTTGCAGGAAATAAATTCTTTCAGTGTTATTACAGTACCTGCTGTTTGCCAGAAGAGGTCACTAAAGATCTTACTTGGTGGTACTTACTTGTGAGTGAGTTTCATAGGAGAGAAAGTGAAGGGGTTGATCTGGAAGTGGAAAACCGGCATCGTTTGGAAAGGCTTATGTATCATTTTTCTCTTTTGTGTTTGTGCAGGTCACACTTTCACAGAGATCCTGACCTTCAGACCACCCAAAGACTCCAGAGAGACGTCACTTTAAGAGCACACACACATGCATGCACACATTGTGCACACATTCTCACACACAAAATTGCACACGCTCACACATAGACACCTGCACCAAAAAATATTGTTTTCTTGTTGACTTTGTTGTGTTTGTAGGAGTAACTGATGTTATTAGATTGGGAAGTTGAAGTTTTTGTTTTCAATAAATGTGGTTTTCTGAAGTGTGTGCCAGATTATTTTGTCCACCCTGTGTGTTTGAATGCATGCTAACTGCTACTGCTTCCTTTAAGTCAGGCTATCTACTGCATAACAGTTTTTTCTCTGTTTGCATTTTGATCATTTATGCTGATAATGGATATATTTCTGGAACTCAGGGCAAGGTCACCTATTGTACAGCACCAAGGTAAATGCAGGGAATCCAGAAGTAGAAAAATAATGTCACACACATATTTAGCCAGTCAAATAATTAAATCACCCTTCATTGTGATTTTAATTGTGAAAAATGACTAATTATCAAATGTTATTTTAGGTGTTAAAGAGTTGTGTTAATGCCATGTTACATTCTGTTGTATAGCTGTGTTTTCCAGTGTGAAATCCTAATTTGTTTGGGACATATATATTTTTACAGTGAACAGACCAAATAATACTTCCCTACTTGGGCTTCTCGCCAAATAGTACACAAGCCTACAATCTCCCAAACATTCCCTGAGCCAGAAGCCCAAAGAAGGGAGTACTGCTGCTCTGTCTTCCATCTGGAAAACTGATCCAAGATTCTTAAATAATCTTAATAGTTTTGTTTTGTTGTTGCTGAATACAATCTGCAAAAAGTCACTTAGGATGAAACCTTTTTAAAACCAGTGTGGGTCATGTTCTACTGACTTTGGCCGTCCATTATTTAAAGGCAATGGATTTCCCATTAGAGTGACAAAGAAGGCGGATATGTTTCTTCACAACTCTCTCCGATAAGAGCCGTTCCCCTGCTAATGTTTACTGACTGACTGTACACTGCCAGTTGTCCATTTCCTGGTGGCTGTACACTTCGGACATTTACGAGACAATGGATGATACCTACATATCAAAGCAGAATGGGGGACACTCAAACCGCAGCAGACTTTTGTTGCTGCTGTTACTGGCAGGTAATGCAAGCATTTTCCTTTTGACAAAAATACCTGCGAAGGAGTCAAACTTTAGTTGTGCTAAGATGAAGTATGTGAGAGCTAATATCAATGGCTGTCAGGAAAATCAATACTACTGTGTTACTAGAAAACTCCCTGAACTTTGTATATATTTCCTATAAATGTGATAGATAATGATCACTGCCATATATTTTTGCTGTTCTTGACGTTCCCTATTGCCTCTATTTCTCAGTATATGTATATGTTGTACTTTTTTACTCCACAACATAAAGTATATTTGAAAGATAGTTACTTCTTAATTTGCAGATGAAGATTTTACATTTAAATATGATCTTTTAAAAAACAGTAAATTGCTACTTATATATCATCAGTATAAAGATTCCATGATAGATTCACACATCACTGACAGAGTACATAGTGTAGCATAGTGAGTGCTACAAGTGTTGATACTGAAAGCACATTTTGCTGATAATACAACTGCATAGATTTTGAATTCTGCATTTTTTCCATGTGGTATTTCTACTGAGATATTGATACTGAGAATATAGCACAAATATAGAGGAAGTTAGAAAACTGTTTGCTAATATTAGCTAACATTAGCCAAAATGTGCTACTGGTAATGATCTGTAAGGATGTAAAGTGAGCAAAGGTGCATTTTATTGCTTATGGATGTAACTTTCAATTTGTAGAAGTTTTGTGATATTTCTTCTTTTTAAGTTGCATAGCCTCACTTAAAAGTCCAGTGTGTAGACTTTAGTTGCATATAGCTTTATGCTTATAGAGTGCAACCCCCTCATTTCACCTTCTTTCTAGCTTGAAGGACACTATGGTGCCCATGAAATGCACAAAAAATCTGAAAGGCCCACTGTGATTATGTGAGTGATTCAACATGGTAGACTTTTTAGTCCTTCTAATGTAAAAAACACAACAACATAATCCTATTTTTAGGTATTTTTTAGGCGCTAGATAGAGCCCCCTATATACACTAAACCTTTAAGTAATTAAGCGCAGCTATTTTCAAAAGCAAAGATGCAAACTTTGATGCTTAATACCAGATATTATTTTAGATAACAATGAAATATGTTGTCTATGTAGGACTTCAGCCAGTGTTGTCCTCAGATGGAGAGACCCCAGAGCTAGATGATGACGATGATGTGGGTAAGTGATTTATATTTAAATAAAGTATAAAATATAAAGTCATTCAGATACATTATAATTGTAACCGCTGTCTTTTTCAGAAGGACAGAAAATAAACTGTACGATTATCGGTCCGGACTACGTGACTGTGGGTGTGCCGAGCAGCATTGGGTGTGATTCCAACTGCCCTGAATGTACCTACTCTATGTCTTTGGATGGACAGACTGCCCAGGGTCAGGCTAATGTGCTAGCCTTCACTGTTAATAGTTGGGTGGAAGCCCTGACAGTGGCATGTACAGCCACAGATGACCAAACACAACAGACTGCCACAACAACAAAGAAAATACAAGTGTTAGGTAACAGTTTTTTATTGTTATTGAAATAGATATTTCGAAATAATTGGCCTATAGTCACAAGTTACATGCTTTGTGAATGTCTTTCCCTTCTAATGACTCATATATTTGTCTTTCTCACCTCAGCTGGACCTGCCAATGTTTCTGTCACAGGCCCTAATTTGATGAATCCAACAGTGAGTCACACCTACAGTTGCCACGCTAACTGTCGGCCATCTTGTACCTATGCCTGGAGAATTGATAAAGGTCCATGGATTAGTGGTCATGGCAATGTTATTTCTATCACTCCTCGGGAGATGGACGACTCCAAAGTTCTCATCTGCAAAGCCACCAATAGTGTCTCTGGGCTGTTTGCTGCTGCTACTCGAGACATAGCTGTGGCATGTAAGTTAAGAGTTTCACTAGATTTAATGGGGGGGGGACAGGAGAAGAAAAAGAACACTGATTGACTGTAAATGATTTTATTAATAAAAGAGGGGCCCAGTTTTGTACCTATGCTGCTGTAAATTGATGTCAGTTTCCTAGTTTTAGCCTTAAAGAAAGTAGTTTGACACCTTTGGGGATGACATGTATTGTTTTTTTGCCAAGAGCTATCTTAGAACATTGATAACACGTTCATCTCTGTATGAGGATTATGAAGCTATAGCCAGATGCTAGTTTAGTATAGCTTAAATGGATGGAAATGAGGAGAAAGTTATGGTTATATGGGGTTTATATCCCAGACTACGTCGGGAGCATTGACTTTTTTGAGTCACTGCTGGTTGCCTGGCATCCTCACACCGACGACAACTTACACTTTGTTTCATTGAAGATGTAACTAAATGATAAAATAATTTAGCTTTATAGCTCATGATTGGTATTTTTTTTTGGACAGAGCCTAGCTAACTGTTACTCCCTGTTCCCAGTTTTAATAAACATCATGGTATCTTATTAAACTCTCGCTAAGAAAGCAAATAAGCATATTTCCTAAAATGTCAAACTATACCTTTAATTAGGGAACTAAACAGCTACACGTTAGCTAATAAGCTTAACCCACACACAAAATCAAACTAATCAGTGAACTTATTGCTTTCAGCTACTAAGAAAAGAAGTGAATGATGTCTCTTGTGTACGTTTCTTTCAGCTGGTCCATCAGAGCTTCACATCAAAGGCCCAGACGTAATAGAAATTGCAGAAAAGTATATATTTACGTGTTCTGCTAAATGTCAGCCTTCTTGTCGCTACATGTCATCTGTGGACAGTCAGACTGTGAGGGGCAATGTGATCGAGATAACAGTGGATCATCCGCTTAAATCTGTCACTCTCAAATGCGAGGCACAAAACACTGCCTCGAGGAAGATGGCGACTACCTTGAAAACAGTACAAATAGCAGGTAGAAAAGCCATAAGGAGGTTTAACATACATAAACTTACATAAAATTAACATGTCTACATGTCTACTGTTATTTGACAAGTCTGTTTCTATTTTCCTCTTCAGATCACAATCTATCCACTCGTCCTCAAGTGACTTTAGCTGTGCTGCTGCTAACCTTCATCATTTCTACTCCTTTCACACTGTGATCCCTCTGCACACAGGTGGCACTTACTACTTTTTAAACTGTATGCTTAATTTAGGTCTTAACATATTGCTTCACTGATATCTTATCATTTGGTCCTGTTAGTTTGGCTGTAATAGTACGTACAGATTTATTGTTCTTACCGTTACAAAGATAATCTTTCGCTTTGTCTCTCTGTCTTTGTTTCTGTCTGACAGATCTTTCTATATCCTGTGACTGAATCTGTGGTGAAGAAAGGCAGTTGAACTGTGGGGAATTAATGACTCATGTGCCTGTGATCTCACACTGCATATTATTCTTTTCCATTTATCTCACATGTTGACAGTGGGCTGAACCTGTTTGCACTCTCTAGTTAGAGAGACATGGAGAAGCAATTCAGCGTGTGCAGGAGGGAGCGTGCACATGAAATGTCAGAATTTGTTGACGCTGAAAATATTTGTAAGATTCTTTTACACTGACGTGTTTAAAATATTGAAAACTTAATGTCTAAATATGAATAAACTGCACTGATGACTTTTTACTATGACACTAAAGGCATCTCTTCTTACCAAATATGTACAAAGAACACCGTCTCACACGGCAATAAAATCTTAAATAAATTCAATATGTGAGTGTCAGTTTCCATACATGAGGACAGGTGTTAGTGAGGCTTCTGCTCAGGTTGCTGGGTGGAGCTATGCAGAGAATTCCCATAGGTGACTAAACCTAATGAACTAAGAAGAAAGACAAGCTGTAGTTAGTTCCACTTTAATAAATCCAGAACAATTGTGAAGATATCAAATTGATCTTATGGTCTTCATTTAGCCTTGGGTCTACTTGGTTGGATGGTGATGGTACACCACTTTAAAAAGTGAGAAGTGGTGTGATCCCAATGATTATCCATAACGGTGCCTAATGCTAGTTCAGAAAAGTACTTACACACATAAATCTTTTAAAGTGTGTTTAATGAATCACACATATGTCTTCCTGTCTTTAAATGGAAGGTTGGTTCAGTATATCACACTCTTGTTTGCTGCAATCTTATATTGGCAAACAGCAGTGACAGTTAAAGGACACACCCAGGGTTCATTTCAGTCCATAGACAAACACTCCACTGTGGCTTGTACTCCTTTTTGCTTTGATTAAAAACACACCAACACCAGAGATGTAATGCTGTGGTTTAAGCTACACCTGCATCACTGACATTACTTTTGTGGGAATGTGAGTAGAAAAAGTGAAGAAACTCTCAAGAACTTGTAATCATTGTACTCACATTGTAATCACTGTAATTATAATTGCGAGACCCCGGAGCAGTTTGGGAGTCATTAGTTAAAGTTTAGACACTAAAATTAAATACAATCGTAGTAAATGTAACCATTAATGTTAAATATAACTCAGAGGACGGGTGTGCATTCTATGGACTATCAGAGGATCAGTTTCTGAGTTCAATCATTTCTGTGCAATTAAAAAAAATAATAATAATACAACTAGAACATTTCTAAAGAAATTTTGAGTGTGCCTGACTCTGGCCCTGTCGCCCCCATACATTATTACTGACACTGCTCAGTAAATTCAGTACTAGAAAATTGTCACACTGCGGTGAGGTCAAGCTGGGGTTTTGTTATATCTTGTCATTTCCTGTTTTATTTTGAAAGATAACTCTCCTCTCGTTTCAGGTCACTTGCCCTTCCTCGTGTGTCACCGGTCTAATTGTCTTCCCCGCCCTGATTGTTTCCACCTGTTCCCCATTACCTTGTGTATATATTGTCTGCGTCTCCCTTTGTCCCGTGCCGAAGTGTTTCGTCTCTCGTAGCGTTCGCCAAAGCCTTATTTCATAGCCCACAGTCACAGCATCTTAGCTCTAGTGTTCTTTTGTTTGCCTTCCTCGTAAGAGTGATTTTCTGTTGTACTTCGTAGTCTAGTCCTTTTGTTTCTTTGTATTTAGCCTAGTGTGTTTTCAGCCTCGGTTTTGAGCGCCTTAAGTTAATGTTTCATAGCCTTTTGTTGTTCCTCGTTGAGTGATTTTGACTTTGTTAATCTTTAATAAGAGTAGTCATAGCCTTTTGTTGTTCCTCGTTGAGAGTGATTTTGTTAATCTTTATTAAGAGTAGTTCAGTGTTTTTTCCTCCTTTGGAGTGATTTTTTTGTTTCCTCTAGTTTAGGCCTTTTTCATAGCCTCACTCAGTTGAGGATATTGTCGACCTGAATAAAACAGCTGTCTGCCAAACTCTGCCTCTGAGTCCTCATTGAGTCCCGGCCTGACAAAAATTCCCGCAGAAATTTTGAGAGTGACGAGTGGGCTGTTGCCTGGGGTCTGTATTCAAAAAGCACACCTCAAATAGTCATTTTTAACATGTTTATTTAGACACAGGAGCATTAGCATGTTAGCATTAACATGTAAGCAATTAGCATTAGCATATTAACATTAGAATGTTAGCTGACACGTTAGCAATTACCATTAGCATGTTAACATTAGCATGTTAGCAGTTAACATGTATTTAATTCTTAGTGGCTAATGTTAATTGCTAGCACTGACACGTTAAATTAAGTGCCAATATCTGCTAAAATGGCCGCCACTGGGCTTCTGCCTTCTGACTCTTATTTTGAAATAGCCCCTCCCCCCTCTCCTCCCTGTCAGTGTGTGTGTGTCTGAGTAATTAGTCACAGGTGCGTGTGCGTGCTCACTCCCTCTCCCTCTGACCCCTGAGCAGACACAAAAGCTTCAAATGAAGTCCCTCGAAGAGGTGGCCAAACATGGCATAAGGTGTGCCGCAAACCAAAATCTGAAATGGCCGCAAGAATCCTTGTCTTGTGGACCATATCCTTGTCCATTTTCAGGCGTGTATAAACTTTGGCCTCGGGAGTGAGAGAAAGCACAGGTGCTCCCTGCTCCTTCTGGAAGGTTCTCTTCTCAAAATAACATGGGAGTCTATGAGGTTGTCGATGGGTGTTGCTGCCGCATCTTTGCGTCTCCTGCCAAAACTATATGTCTGACAGCTTTAGCAGGCAAATGTGAGTGAGACGACAAATTTTCCTACGTTTCTAGCTATAAATCGTGTCTGTAGTGGGGCATTTGAGGCCACGGTAGTCGAATACGTTTTATTTTTTCACTGATCGTTGTCTCTCCTCTTCACTCTAGCGATGACATCACTAACTCTAGCTCTCGAAAATTCTCGCAATACACACCCATTCATTTTTTGCCGTCGTTTTTGGCAATTTTTGGCAAAACCGTTTGCCGAAACTCTTAGAAAAGCCATAGCAATCGATTCCCGGCAGAGCTGCACGTTTTGATACCTGTTTTGTGTGTGTGCGACAAAAACTCTGGGAGGAGAAGCAAACCGAAAAAAAGGGCGTAGGAATAAGCGGAATAAGCGCGGCGGATAACATATAGTGTGCGCTTTCAGGCACACTCAATTTAATTTCCCTTTTCACTCTCATGACAGTGAAAAATCTCTAAAAACTCACTGTAGACTAGCTGCTCAGCAGGTACAATATCAGTAGCTCAATCCATAGGGACCTGATTGTAGAACCACGGGGTGGCCAGTTTATGTGAAGCATGGACTATACGGACAGGATGAAGCATGCAATAGTAGCTGGAGAGATGCCGGTTCACCTCCTGGGAACTGGCGACTTGCCCTTGAGCAAGGAACCCCTACCTGCTCCCAGGGTGCCCATCTCTCCTCATCTGCATGTCTATGAGCCTTTTGTTTGTGTGTGTGTATTTTGGGCCTATACCGTACATATAAAACTTGAGTAAAGTATTTCCCCATCTAGGGATCAAGAAAGTTGATCTTCTTTTTCAAACAGCAGACAGACACAGTTAGCAACTAGCTGGTAAACAAAGTGTAGTTGCTGTAGTTGCCAGAAACACAACACCAAATGAATGATGATGTTTCTCCATATCTGCTGTATGTGTAGACAACTGTTTGCTGACATGGTTGCTATAACAATTTGAAATTTGGAGAAAAATATTGTGTTTGCACTTTGTTTCCACTGTCCACGAATGACAGGTTTGAAGTCTTAAAAGGTCTTAAAAAAAATTAGTTTCAACAGAAAATAGATAACAGTAGAGACTTAATAGACTCCAAACCTAAAGTTCACATGGTGACCTCAAACTGCAAACTTAGTATACAGTGTTAAAACAGACTTCAGTTCCTTTGCTGTGCAGTAAACTAAATGCATTGAGAAGAAGATGGAAGAGTGCTTACCACACTTCTTGATTTAAAATGACAACAAATGAATATTTGCATTAAAATCAAGAGGAGTGTTGCTTCGACTTACCAGAGCAATAACACAGTAGAGGTATTAATAAAAGGTATACATTAACTGAATCCCAGTGGCAACACCAAAACATATCAGCTCTCACAGACTGCTGGAGTTGTATTCTATCAGGATGCTGTGATAAATTGAGATGAAATCTCTACATCTGTAACCACAGGCAGATATGGACAGAGAAGGCCACATTATCTGACTTGGATTAAAGCTGCACATACAAAAGAAACAACCACAACCCACAGAAGACAAAACACGCAACACATCCATGGCTTGTATACACACCCTCTGCAGAGAGTTAACACAGCTGATAACCAACATGTTGCACACCTTTGCCAGGAACATTGGGTCATTTGTTGTCTGTGTTTTGTATAGGTGTGTGATAACAGTGGGCAAGGCCTTCATCTCCATGCATTATAAGAGTGTGCATGGCTGTACAATTTTTGATAGTTGTTCAGGTTGTCTCCAGCGCCATGGTTCATCGCTCAGCCTGTCTACTACTGCTCACCTGCCTGGCAGGTAAGACGCTGCTGTCCTGGGTCATCATCTGCTCAAATCAATAATTTCAGCAAATTTATCAGTTAAATGTTAATATAATATTTTAGTTATTATTTACTGTACTGATACAATGGAATGATTTTTAGCTGACTTTTGATTAGATTTATTATAGTTTTGTATTTTTTATTAAATTTGTTTTAGTTTTATTATTTTATTTTTGGGGTTTGACCAATCAAAATGTCTGCTGGGTTTAGTTAGTCTAATAAGTTGGTTTTGTTAGTTTAAGTATTTTATAGTTTGTAGGTTTTTGATTAAAATATGGAAGCTATTTGCTAATATGGAGCTATGTCAAGCTATGAACAGTTCAGAATAAGTATTACAAGCAATACAAACGCAACAGGGAATGAAGACAGATGACTCGCAGTTATAGCAAGCCTCCTCATTCCTAACAAATTTGACCAAACTGACAAAGACTACAACTAAACTTATACTTACGAAGGTAGAGTGAACAATGTCATCACTGACATAAAAGGCAAGTAAACACAATATAACAAAAGGCTCTGAGGAGTCCAGATAAAAAAACAAATCCAAGACAGAACTGAAACACTATGACCAGGAACACAGGGAAAAGCACAGACTGAACAACGCAGGGCTGGGAAACAGGAACACAGACAACCTGACCGGTGAAAGAGGGAAAACAATTGGACTAAATTCAAGACAGCAACAAGACACAAGAACACTAAAACAGAAACCTGACAATTTGATTGAATCTTTACAGCTACTTTTTATTTGTTTATCAAGTTCTTTTTATTTCAGGAAACATTTTTTTCACTCTTTATTTTTTAGTTTAGTTTTAGTTGACTAAGTAATAATCTTGGTTTACAGTGCTGAGCTACCCTAAAATAAATCATATTAATGTATTCTCTTTTTTCATGTCTAAGGCTTTTCTGCCACTGAAACTGGGCAGAGTGGAACTGTGGAGGAAAGCTCATGTAAGATTCTTTTAATTCTGTTTCTTAGCTATATTTACTCTTAACCCAAACCCTAATTTTTAATACCCACATGACTAAACCTATTTCCAAACTTCCCAGTTGGACCATCAAACCTACAGATCAATGGTCCACCTATGCTGACTTTCGGTACTACATCCAACTTTACGTGCTGCCATAAATTTATTGCATCTATTTTCAACTTTTCAGCTGGTCCATCAAATATAAGTATCAGCCTTTTTAGTTCCCGGAATTGCTTCCAACTTTACCTGCTTAGCTAATTGCTACCCCTCCTGCAACTACTCATGAACTATTGATTTGGATGGCGAACCATTCAGTACTGCACAAGGCAACACCATTTCAGTCATTCCACCGAGTACTGCCATTACTGAAACTCTGATCTGTCAGGTTCACACCATCTCACATCTCTACATCTCCAAGTCTTTGGTTCTGTGGGTGGCAAGTATGTTAAATAAATTTACTTTATATTAGGACTATTAGCCAATAGAGCTTTGAATTTGGAGAAGCCGTGTTGGACACATTCCAGAAGTAAAATTCCCATATATTTTCCCATAGATGTCAAATGACTCTTAGTTGGAACACTTGTATAGCTTGAACATGATGATGAAACTTGTTCAATATTCAGTGCATACAATTTTGAACTTGATTAGACAATATCTGGTTCTTCAAAAGTACAAGGCTGATTACACAATAACCTTGGGTAACTTTGTCTCCTAAGGTGCATTTCAGCAAAACAATCTATTAACAAGCTTCAAATTTCATTATGTGTACTGTTGTTGCAAAAGATCAGTGCTGAGAAAACAAAAACACAATCTGCATCTTAAATCAGTTTAAATTATGGGTCAGTTGTGGGCAAATTAAGCAACTGTGCAACTAACATTTTAATTGCCCAAATCTGCTTAAGTAACTTAGGAGTGATAGTTTTAATTGAAACAAAATTAATATTTAATATTTACCAAAAAACATATTGTAAACTGTCGCCAAGTGCTTGCTCATGGTGGAATTGCTGAGTTTCTGTAAATAATATTATAGAGAGTATGGTCTAGACCTGCTCTTTATAGAAAGTGTCATTAAATAACTTTTGTTATGATATGGCCCTACATAAATAAAATTGTATTGAATAGAATTAAATGAATAACTTTTGAAAAAGAACTATCTTTTTATTTATCTGGTCATCTTCAATTGCAGATGGGCCGTCTTCAGTGCAGATCAGTGGGGTCGACATAGTGAGTGTAGGAATACTCTATGGTTTCCAGTGCTCAGCCAACTGCTACCCAACATGCCAGTTCACCTGGATCTGGGGTAACGTGACCTCTCAGGGCCAGGACCTGAGCTTGCAGCTTGAAAAACTTCAGCCAGCACAAAACCTGACCTGCACAGCAGTCAATAATATTACAGGAGTATCAGTCACTGTTCAAAAGACGCTGGAAATTACAGGTAATAATAATAATAATAATAATAATAATAATAATAATACATGAATGAATTTGAGCTCAGAGTTTTTTTAGGAACCATACCTTCAACTGAATCTATTTCCAACTTTTCAGCTGGACCATCAAATATAAGTATCAGCGGTCAAGCCCTTTTGATACCTGGGATAGCTTCCAACTTTACCTGCTCAGCTGATTGCTCCCCCTCCTGCAACTACTCATGGACGGTTGACTTGGATGGCAAACCATTCAGTACTGTACAAGGCAACACCATTTCAGTCATTCCACCAAGTACTGCCACCTCTGAAAGTCTGATCTGTCATGCTACGAACACCATTTCAAATCTCTACATCTCCAAGACTCTGATTTTGAGTGTGGCAAGTATGTGAAAGAAATTATTTTTATGTTATGATTATTAGTCAATAGAGTTGTGAATTTGGAGAAGCTATTTCTGACACCTCTGATTACAGAAGAAAAATTCCATACATTTTCCCAAAGATGTCACATGACTCTTAGTTGGAGCACTTGTACATCTTGAACATAATGATGAAACTATCCTGTTTAAATCATCAGTGTATAACATTTAGGACACTATTAGAAAATATCTGGTTCTTTGATAAAAATGTGAAAGTACGAGCCTGTGAACACAATAATTTTGGAGTAACTAAGACTCCCAAGGTGTACATCAACAAAAAACATCCCATCTCCATGGCTCAATTTTTTACTTTTAAAACATACTGTGTATATATTTATATTCATATTGTTAAATTTAATACTTGATTTTCTTATCCTTCTTATATTTAGAGATGTCTGACATGCATCAACAACACTAAAACAAATTCCTTGTATGTGTAAAAAACGTACTTGGCAATAAAGCTTTTAATGATTCTGATTTTGATTACAATTCCAAAAAGTGTACTGTTGATGCAGAGATCACAGTGCTGAGAAAACAAAAAACACAATCTACACTTTAAATCAATTCACTTTTAAATTATGGGTCATTTGTGGGTGAATTCAACAACTATGCAACTAACATTTTAATTGTACAAACCTGCTTAAGTAACTTTTGAGTATTAGCTTTTAATTCAAACTTGACATAACTTTTTGTTAGCCAATGTTTTTTCTTTATTGAAATAAAAAAAATCATATAGCAAATTAATGACTTTTTAAAGAGAACTACTTTTTATTTATTCATCTGCTCAACCTCTGCCTGCAGATGGGCCGTCTTCAGTGGTGATCAGTGGGGTTGACACAATGACCGTGGGAATAATCTATGGTTTCCAGTGCTCAGCCAACTGCTACCCGATTTGCCAGTTCACCTGGATCTGGGGTAACGTGACCTCTCAGGGCCAGGACCTGAGCTTGCAGCTTGAAGAACTTCAGCCAGCACAAAACCTGACCTGCACAGCAGTCAATAATATTACAGGAGTCTCAGTCACTGTTCAAAAGACACTGGAAATTACAGGTAATAATAAAGAAATACAATAAATTGAGCTCATAGGTTTTATATGAGAAATACCTTCAACCAAGTCTATTTCTAATTTTTCAGCTGGACCATCAAATATACATATCAGCGGTCAAGCCTTTTTGACTCCAGGAGTTGCATCCAACTTTACCTGCTCAGCTGATTGCTCCCCCTCCTGCAACTACTCATGGACGGTTGATTTATATGGCAAACCATTCAGTACTGTACAAGGCAACACCATTTCAGTCATTCCACCAAGTACTGCCACCTCTGAAAGTCTGATCTGTCATGCTACGAACACCATTTCAAATCTCTACATCTCCAAGACTCTGATTTTGAGTGTGGCAAGTATGTGAAAGAAATTATTTTTATGTTATGATTATTAGTCAATAGAGTTGTGAATTTGGAGAAGCTATTTCTGACACCTCTGATTACAGAAGAAAAATTCCATACATTTTCCCAAAGATGTCACATGACTCTTAGTTGGAGCACTTGTACATCTTGAACATAATGATGAAACTATCCTGTTTAAATCATCAGTGTATAACATTTAGGACACTATTAGAAAATATCTGGTTCTTTGATAAAAATGTGAAAGTACGAGCCTGTGAACACAATAATTTTGGAGTAACTAAGACTCCCAAGGTGTACATCAACAAAAAACATCCCATCTCCATGGCTCAATTTTTTACTTTTAAAACATACTGTGTATATATTTATATTCATATTGTTAAATTTAATACTTGATTTTCTTATCCTTCTTATATTTAGAGATGTCTGACATGCATCAACAACACTAAAACAAATTCCTTGTATGTGTAAAAAACGTACTTGGCAATAAAGCTTTTAATGATTCTGATTTTGATTACAATTCCAAAAAGTGTACTGTTGATGCAGAGATCACAGTGCTGAGAAAACAAAAAACACAATCTACACTTTAAATCAATTCACTTTTAAATTATGGGTCATTTGTGGGTGAATTCAACAACTATGCAACTAACATTTTAATTGTACAAACCTGCTTAAGTAACTTTTGAGTATTAGCTTTTAATTCAAACTTGACATAACTTTTTGTTAGCCAATGTTTTTTCTTTATTGAAATAAAAAAAATCATATAGCAAATTAATGACTTTTTAAAGAGAACTACTTTTTATTTATTCATCTGCTCAACCTCTGCCTGCAGATGGGCCGTCTTCAGTGGTGATCAGTGGGGTTGACACAATGACCGTGGGAATAATCTATGGTTTCCAGTGCTCAGCCAACTGCTACCCGATTTGCCAGTTCACCTGGATCTGGGGTAACGTGACCTCTCAGGGCCAGGACCTGAGCTTGCAGCTTGAAGAACTTCAGCCAGCACAAAACCTGACCTGCACAGCAGTCAATAATATTACAGGAGTCTCAGTCACTGTTCAAAAGACACTGGAAATTACAGGTAATAATAAAGAAATACAATAAATTGAGCTCATAGGTTTTATATGAGAAATACCTTCAACCAAGTCTATTTCTAATTTTTCAGCTGGACCATCAAATATACATATCAGCGGTCAAGCCTTTTTGACTCCAGGAGTTGCATCCAACTTTACCTGCTCAGCTGATTGCTCCCCCTCCTGCAACTACTCATGGACGGTTGATTTATATGGCAAACCATTCAGTACTGTACAAGGCAACACCATTTCAGTCATTCCACCAAGTACTGCCACCTCTGAAAGTCTGATCTGTCAGGCTCAGGACACTGCCTCACATCTCTACATCTCCAAGTCTCTAGTTCTATGGGTGGCAAGTATGTGAAAGAAATATTGAGGACTGTATCAGAAAATATTTGATAAAAAGCAGTCAAAAATGCAACCAATCGGTACACAATCATTTTGATGACTCCCATCCCATCACCAAGTTTAAACTGCCATGATGCCTTTCCAGTCATCACATTAATCATTAAAAGTAGATTTTAAAGAAAGTAAGGAAATTTCAATGCACTATCATACTGTAATTGCTGCGCAGCATAGTTAACATAGTCGTGGTTTAAATCATCTCTACAGTTCTTACATACTACATTATTTAAAGATAATTAGATTACATTCATGTTCTGATTGTAAAATCAGCATTGTACCTTCAAACGTCTTGTACCTCCTCTTCTTTAGGTTTATCCAACGCTGTCATCAATGGTGACAGTAGAGTCACAATGGGAAAACAGTACTCATACATTTGCTCTGCCACGTGCATTCCATCCTGTGATTTCACTTGGAAGTTCATGGGTAGGATTTACCAGGGTGACCAAATCCAGTTACCCATCATGCATCAGGGGAATGAGCCTCTGACCTGTGAGGTCATGAACACGTTATCTAACACAACTATTACCGCCACTGTGAACCTCACCATCATTGGTGAGTCTGTGATGTTGCTCTCACCTGATGTTCAACAGACATTTGTATTGGTTTGAGTTGTTTCAACATCACTTGATATTCTCTCTTGACAGATCCATTCGAAGTGCATCCCAGCTCTCAGGACCTGCCAATTGCCGGTGAGCCATTCTCTCTGCAGTGTGTTGGCCATCAGGACACAGCCTCCATAACATGGCTCAAGAACAAATACCCAATGGCAGCTTCTGAACGAGTGCATTTCTCACCGGACAACAACTCAGTGAACTTCAGTCCTCTCTTACGTGAGGACGGGGGGTTATACCAATGCTTGGTACTAGAGGGCGGGAACAGCAGCACATTGGTATCACGTGAAAGTGGAACACCCATCCAGTCTGTTGGCTACCTGCTGCAAGTAAACTGTGAGTATACCAGGGTTATGAAATTTACACTACATATTGTCCATTTTCAGTATTCAGAAGTGGACACATTTGCTAATCCCTAAAGCTAAGCTAACAGCTTCAATCCATTTGTGCAATTTCTATTTAGTATATTAATAATATTTAGTGTACAAACACGGACTCAATGTTATCATCTCAGTCTGAACTCTTCTTGTCTTACATTTTCCAGATGGTCCGGATAAGGTGCTTATTGTGAAACCTAAAAAAGGCCCGGTGGGTAAGGAGATGTTCGCCCTGCCTGCATCTGTAACAGAGCTGCAATGTTTGACTGACTGCTTCCCCGCCTGCTCCATTAGCTGGTTTTACCATGGCACATTCCTGTCTACAAATGCCACCATATTCTTCACATCTGGAACACCTCCAAACGAGGCCGCCCTCAATTGTGTGGCTTTTAACTCGGTGACAAAAAAAAACAAAACAGCTGAGACGACAGTGGTGGTGCCTGGTAAGAAAAATGATCTCCCTGTATTTGTTTGAATAAGTAAAAAAAAAAACCTTTGGCTTGTACCGTATTTGTGTCTCCTCTCTTCTCTGGCAGATGGACCAAAGAATGTGATCATTTCAGGACCAGACTCTCTTGAAATAGGGATCACAACGAGCTTTACATGCACTGCTGAGTGCACTCCTTCCTGCAACTTCACATGGATCTTGTACGGGAAAACTATGACGAGTGATGAAATTGACATCACTATGAACCCCCACATTTCCAAAGAGTCCATCAGCTGCCTGGCTGAAAACACGATCACTGGGAAGACGGTGATGGTCAACGGAACCCTCAGCGTTTCAGGTAAGGATGCTGTTGGTGGTTCAAGTGTATATTTATATCATTACAGTTATCCGTTCTAACTCTGACTTATGTACTTTTAACTGCAGATCCTCACTGGTGTAGATGTTAAGACACTGAAAGGGCTGGACTCGACTCTCCTGACCTGCTAATGCTGTGCACACAGTGAAGATACAATT
Source organism: Larimichthys crocea (assembly GCF_000972845.2). NCBI lineage: Eukaryota > Metazoa > Chordata > Actinopteri > Sciaenidae > Larimichthys > Larimichthys crocea. The sequence goes on along the minus strand of NC_040022.1, from coordinate 28,496,820 downwards.
TGGCAATCTCTTTATTAATGACAATTACTGTATGTGTTCGGCTGTGTTTGCTCAAGCGTTGTGTATGCTGACTAAATAGGGCGTTTCCATGTTCCTTGCCTGTAGCACAATGCATTCCGAGATAGGTTCTAACCTCACTGTGACCCTGAACAAGATTAGACATGTATAGAGAAAGGACTTGCCTGCTTCAGTAATACGTTTTGGTGTTTTAATTACGCAAGGCTAATCATTTTTTTTATGACTTATTCTCATTTGTCTTGCCAAACAATATGGACCGTTATGCTTAATAAACAATGAATTACTATACGTTTACTGAATGGTGTTGACTCATCACCTATTTACTTCTACTGACTCAACAGCTCACACATATTACAAAATACACCTTTATTCGTCAGCTTCTTAAAACAGAACAAAAACCGTATTTGCAGAACACTTGTGACTCAAACTGAACACCTCCATCACTCACACGTGCCTGATGTGTTTCAGCCGATGCAGCGTCAGGATTTATTTGGTAGGTTTCAGAACAGGAGGGACAGAGTACTCACAGAGACCAATCTGTACCTTCACGCTGCATTCAAGATGAAATGGAAAGCTGGAAATTCACATGACTCTTTTACAGAACTGGTTGAGGTTCTCCCAATGATTGAATTATCTGGCTCTGTTTCAACACATCAGCTTCACAGGTTTATCATCCTCAAAATCAAAATAAAATACATTCAACTCATCAAGTGTCTTGGTGGAAAAATAAGTTTCCTTAAACCTGCATGGAGTTTGAAGTCAGTATACAAGTACTTGTGTACATGTGCCTCCTCTATCACCAATAAACATAATATAAAAAAATATTTTTTTTTCAGCATTGCATATTAAATGTATGAGAACAGTTGTGCAGTAAATGATTCAACATATACGTTTACACAGAAAGTATAAATGGTGACATTAGCTGTTGCAGGAGCAGGATTCGACACTGTTTTTATGCACCAAGGTCAGAATTCAAACCTAAAATGTGTGAATTTCCAGTTTCCAACTCTAAATAAATGCAGTGTATGAACAGCAAAACAGAGAATTGTGGCATCATATTTCCACAGGTGAAAGGCCGTAACACAGCAGTCCAATTTAACGAAAGGGAATTGAATAAAAGTTTATTCAGTATTAGAACTACACGCACTGTGTGTTGAAATTTAAAGTCTATAGAATGAGCAGATGTTCCTTAGATCTGAGCGTTACACTCCGTACTTCTTCTGCAAGGCTGTGACAGATGATCCTTCCAGCTCAGCTTGGTGGAGGAAGTCAAACACTTCTTTAAGCACTGCAGGGGAAAGAAAATCAGTCCAGCAATTAGAAATATGATGGAATGTGTGAGTGAAAAGTAGAAGCCATCTGCAACAATAAGCCAAAGAGACTCGACCTTTCTTCTCTGGGGACGACATGAACATGACAGCCATGTCGAAGCGCCTCACGCTTGCTAGACTCCTGAGGATCTCCAGCGTGGTGGCTGGTGCTTCATTCCTGCACGAGGCCGATGTTAATGTACAGTAAAACCAGTTCACGTTTAGATTTTTTCCTCTGAGCATCTTTAAAAACTCACTTGATATAGAAACCGTGCAGAGTTTTCAAGATCTGATTGAGAATGTCAGGTTCGAGGGAGTTGTGGAAAATGCTTCTGTACGCGTCGGGCTTGATTTGCTGTAAGACGAGAACAAAAACAAGGCTGAGAACTTCAGTTAAAACAAAACACTGCAGGCTAATCTTGATTGTAGATTTCATAGATTTTAAAGTCTCTCTATATAAATAAATGCCCATGGCTCGGCTTCATCTGCATATGCACGCCTTGTGCTGACAGCATATAATTATACCGTCTGAACACACAAACATTAAATGACAGCATACGCAGTCAGATCTGTTTTCTTCAAACACGGCTCACCCTCAGATATCCGTAAACCGCGTCAGGCTGGTTTCCAATCTTACGGAGGTCGGCCTCGAGCTGGAAGCTGTTGGTGGGTGGAGGAGGCAGGTCCGCTGCTGTTGCGGAGGTGACGGTTGATGGTTCGGGGGAATGAGCGATTTCCTCCTGTGCTGGTTGTTTGCTCTGCCTGCTCAAAGGAACTCTGGGAAACAGAAGCAGGACACGTGTTTATTGGGTGGGAATAATCGATGCAACATCCGACTGAGTAACGCAACATGGAATAGAAAAGGAGGTGCCACTAACTGCTCAGACGAGTGTGAAGGGACTTCTGCCATCTCCTCAATCTTGATCATTTTGGCGCTGGGTGATGTTGACAGTGGAGACGATTTGTCCTCAGCCTCCCTCACCACTTCCTGGATGATGTACTCGGATCCGCCTGGCTCCACGTCAGTCACCGACACCTTCCCGCTCACTTCCTCAATATCAATCCTCCTCAGTGGTTTCTGAGCAGCATTATTATGATTATTATTATTATTATTCAGTCGACGTGATGACTCTAATAAACACACTAAGTTAAAGTGAAAGGATCCAGATGTTCAGTCTACACTGATGTCTCTCCTGCCACCTGCTGGACAAATTAGGTCCAAGCATGTTGTAAACGCAGAGTGACCTATTAGATAGAAAATTCTTTAAAAAAATGCTATATGACAACTTCCTGAAGCCCAAAGTGATGTCACACACTCATTTTCTCAGACAAACTTTCCAAAAAGTCAAAAGAATTCAGCTCATTTTATGAAATGAAGAAAAGATCTTTCAATTTGTGAGGCTGTGAAAAAACAGCAAAATGATGACACATTTTCACAAAAAAAAAGAGAGACTTCTTTACAAAATGTACAATTGAAAATGAGAACTCACAGTGGACTGCAGATGTGTTGGTTTCTCTATCGGCTGGACCGTCCTCCTCTGCGTGCTGTCTGGTGTTTGAAGAAGGCCTCCCTCGTCCTAACATGACACCATGACATTAAGAACAGAGAGGTGAAGTCTGTTGTAGATCAGAGCTGATGAAGTCTGACGTGTCCATTACTCATCTCTACATAAAATTGGAATTGAATCATTTATGCTGGTAATGGTTTTTATAGCCAGAGGGGCTTGAAACACGGTAGAGTGGAATGGTGACTAACAACTATCAGCAAAGAATGAAGTAAAAATAGTTTTTCAATGTATTGCTGTCATGTTATTTGTTATATTTGTTCATTTATCTCTTGAACTAATAACTGGATCTTGAAACATACAATCTGGAGTTTCTGGAGTTCATTCAAGGCCTGCTTGTTCCCTGGTTCCAGTTTCAAGACCTCCTGGAAATCTGTAACACACAAACACACAGACTGTGATTTAAAGCAAATCGTCAATAGATGACATCAATAATGATCGCTCATATTATTTCAGTGCAATTTCATTTAAACAGACTAAATGTAGTTGCTGCTGTTTGCCTTTGGAGGACAGTGTTGTTCCGCACAGTACCTTGTTTGGCCTCCTGTGGTTTTCCTAAAGCCACTCTGGCCGTGGCACGACGGGCGAAAGCCTTGGAGTAAGTACTGTCCAGATAAATGGCTCTGGTGCAGTCCTCCTCTGCCTCCTGAAACCTGCAGGAAATGTTTTAACTCCCTTTAACACAGGCATTTACACTGCGACAGGAAAAAAAAAAGCGTGCTAGAGGAATAAATGATGTGCTTACTTCTCCAGCTTGAGGAAAGCCATGGCTCTGTTGGCGGGCAGCAGGACGTTCATGCTGTCTGCCTCCATGCCTCTGCTGTAACACTCGACAGCTGCTTCGTACTTCCCCTCTTTGAAATAAGCGTTCCCCTGAAGGATACAAAACCAGCACAGCACATTTTGTGTTCACAGAATTAGTAGGTTCCCCAACAACATGACTCATCGAGAGTCTTTGACATGTGAGCTGATGAGTCCAGCTCAAACACTGCAGGATGATTCAGAAACCAGAGTGAAGCTTACTCTGTCTTTCTGTATAACCGCCTCCTGCCGTCTCTGCTGCTCCTCCATCAGCCTCTCCTGCTCGGGCTCTGCTGTGGGAGCCTCCTGTGACTGCATGGCTTCACTCGGGGCGGCCGGGGTTTGATCTCCAAGGATCTGAAACCAAATCACATAAAAGGGCGTGAGTAAAAGAGAAGACAAGAAATGACGCTGATCCCCAAAATGATCATTTCACGCTCACCTCTTGGATTTTTTTCACTTCATTCTGTGCCTCCGCGTTCCCGGGGTCAAGCTTCAGAACCATCTGATAATCTGTTGGGAGATGGATTCATGTCGTTATATCGGAGGACAGAGATTCAAACAGATGATCTGATCCTTTTATAGTTGGTCACCTTCTAATGCAGATTCATATTTCTTCAGTGCAAACCGTGCTGCTGCTCTGCGTGCGTACGCTTTGAAGTAGTTGCTGTCCAGAGCTATCGCTAAGTTGCAGTCGGACTCTGCCACGGCGTACCTGCAGAGAACAACGTCTCAGTGATTTACATGAGAACAAAAACTCAGAAGAGAGCATACACATTAAGTGAAAAGTGCTTAAAATAGCAGCAGTATACGCCATTTACTTTTTGAGCCTGAAGAAGGAGGTGGCTCGGTTTGTGGGGAGCACAGGGTTGTAAGGATCTGCACCCATCCCTCTGCTGTAACACTCAATGGCACTGTCGTAGTTCCCGTCCTTGAAGAAAGCATTGCCCTGAAAATAAAAAGCAGAACGTGCTTTAGGAAAGGGTCGCTTCTCCTCTCTGGGTTCACCTCCAGATCAGTGTTTACCTTCTCTTTCTCAGCCAGCGCTCTCTCCTGATCCGCCGCTGCCTCCTCAGAGTCCGACTCATTTGACTCTGCGGGACTGTCCTCCTTATCCATCTCTGACAGAGCCTTGTCCTGCGAGGACAGGGACAGAAATCTTTAGTCAATGACTTCACCGATTACGTTACGTATGTCTGTTTGTTGTTAAGATGAGCTACCACGTCAAACTTGTCCCACGATCTATAGTCGTATGCTTTTATCCTCGAGGCCTGCTTGGACTCGTCTCCATTTCCCGTTGGCTCCCTCGTCTTCTTCTTCTTCTTCTCCCTCATCTTTGTCTTGTAGTCTTTGTTGCGCACAGGTGGGAGCTTCTTCTACAAAAAACAGAGACAACAAGCTGCTGAACAAGATCCTGAGGGGAGTTACCTGCTCCTGCCGTGAGTGGGACAGACCTGGTCCTCCTGAAGTCCTCCCCTCCTCAGCTCGTCGTCCTTCTTCTTCATGTCTGTCTCCCAGCTCTCCAGCTCCTTCATGAAGCTGTGCATGTCCTCCGCGTTCTGCCGCATCTGCAGCTGCAACTCGATGGCTTTGTTTCCCCCGGACATGTTCCTCCCTGTGAGACACACGTTTGTTTTGGACAGTTTCTCAACACGTGTTGCTGTAGCTGCTGTAGCTGCTGTAGCTGCTGTAGCTGCTGTGGCTGCTGTAGCTGCTGTAGCTGCTGTGGCTGCTGTGGCTGCTGTGGCTGCTGTGGCTGCTGTGGCTGCTGTAGCTGCTGTAGCTGCTGTAGCTGCTGTGGTTGCTGTGGCTGCTGTGGCTGCTGTGGCTGCTGTACCTGCTGTAGCTGCTGTAGCTGCTGTAGCTGCTGTACCTGCTGTAGCTGCTGTACCTGCTGTAGCTGCTGTACCTGCTGTGGCTGCTGTGGCTGCTGTGGCTGCTGTGGCTGCTGTACCTGCTGTGTATCTGCTGTAGCTGCTGTTAGCTGCTTAGCTGCTGACTTGCTTGTAGCTGCTGTTGCTGCTGTAGAGCTGCTGTTGCTTGTGTGCCTGCTGTGTTGTACTTGCTGTGCTGCTGTAGCTGCTGTAGCTGCTTGTAGCTGCTGTACTTGCTGTGCTGCTGTTGTAGCTGCGTAGCCTGCTGTAGCTGCTGTGTACTTGCTGTAGCTGCTGTACCTGCTGTAGCTCTGTTGTAGTTGCTGTAAGCTGCTGTAGCTGCTGTAGCTGCTGTCGCTGCTGGTAGCTGCTGTTGCTGTAGCTGCTGTAGGCTGCTGTAGCTGCCTGTACCTGCTGTACCTGCTGTAGCTGCTGTAGCTGCTGTAGCTGCTTGCTTCGCTTGCTGTAGCTGCTGTAGCTGCTGTACCTGCTGTTAGCTGCTGTTACTGCTGAGCTGCTGTAGCTGCTTGTAGCTGCTGTACTTGCTGTGTACTGCTGTACTGCTGTGCTTGCTGTAGCTGCTGTACCTGCTGTTACCTGCTGTAGTTGCTGTAGCTGCTGTGGCTTGACTGTAGCTGCTGTACGCTGCTGTAGCTGCGTAGCTGCTGTTAGCTGCTGGTTGCTTGCTGTATCTGTTGCTGTAGCTGCTGTAGCTGCTGTAGCTGCTGTAGTGCTGTAGGTGCTGTAGCTGCTGTACGCTGCTGTAGCTGCTGTAGCTGCTGTACCTGCTGTAGCCTGCTGTAGCTGCTGTAGCTGCTGTACCTGCGAGCTGCTGTAGGTTGCTGTAGGCTGCTGTAGCTGCTGTAGTCTGCTGTAGCTGCTTGTAGCTGCTGTAGCTGCTGTAGCTGCTGTAGCTTGCTTGCTGTAGTTGCTGTAGCTGCTGTAGCTGCTGTAGTGCTTGTACTGCTGTAGTGCTTGTAGCTGTGTAGCGCTGTAGTTGCTGTGTTACCTGCTGTAGCTGCTGTAGTTGCTGTACTCTGTAGCTGGCTGTAGCTGCTGTACCTGCTGTAGCTGCTGTTACCTGCTGCGCTGCTGTAGCCTGCTGTAGCTGCTGTAGCTGCTGTACCTGCTGTAGCTGTGTAGCTGCTGTAGCTGCTGTAGCTTGCTGTAGCTGCTGTACCTGCTGTATGCTGTAGTTGCTGTACTGCTGTAGCTGCTGTAGCTGCTGTAGTGCTGTTTTACCTGCTGTAGCTTGCTGTAGCTGCTGTAGGCTGCTTGTAGTGCTGTCGCTGCTTGTAGTTGCTGTAGTTGCTGTACTGCGTAGCTCTGCTTTTACTGCTTTTGTAGCTGCTGTAGTTGCTGTAGTTGCTGTAGTTGCTGTTAGCCTTGCTGTAGCTGCTTGTAGCTTGCTGTAGTGTAGTGCTGTAGCTGCTGTAGTTGCTGTAGTTGCTCTGTACTTTTGCTGTGTACCTGCTGTAGTTGCTGTCTATTGCGTAGCTGCTGTAGTTGCTGTAACTGCTGTAGTGCTGTAGCCTGCTTGTCGTTGCTGTACGCTGCTGTAGTTGCTGTTTAGTTGCTTGTAGTTGCGTAGCTGCTGTAGCTGCTGTACCTGCTGTAGTTGCTGTTAGTTGCTGTAGCTTGCTTGTAGTTGCTGTAGTTGCTGTCTGCTGTAGTTGCTGTACTTGCTGTAGCTGCTGTAGCTGCTGTAGCTGCTGTAGTTGCTGTAGCTGCTGTTCTTGCTGTGTGTAGTTGCTGTACCTGCTTGTAAGTCTGTAGTTGCTGTTGTAGCTGCTTGTAGTGCTGTAGCTGCTGTACGTTGCTGTAGCTGCTGTAGTGCTCTGTACCTGCTGTACCTGCTGTAGTTGCTGTATGTAGTCTGTCAGCTGCTGTACTTGCTGTAGCTGCTGTGTTGTAGGCTGTAGTCTGCGTGTGTGCTGTAGCTGCTGTAGCTGCTTGTAGCTTGCCTGTAGCGCTGTAACCTGCTGTCGCTGCGTACTTTTTGTTTTTTTTACCCCTGCGTAAGATGCTGTAGCTGCGGTAGCTTGCTGTAGTTGCTGTAGTTGCTGTAGCTGCTGTAGCTGCTGTAGCTGCTGTAGCTGCTGTAGCTGCTGTACCTGCTGTAGTTGGTGTAGCTGCTGTAGCTGCTGTAGCTGCTGTACCTGCTGTAGCTGCTGTAGCTGCTGTAGCTGCTGTAGCTGCTGTAGCTGCTGTACCTGCTGTAGCTGCTGTAGCTGCTGTAGCTGCTGTAGTTGCTGTAGCTGCTGTAGCTGCTGTAGTTGCTGTAGTTGCTGTAGCTGCTGTAGTTGCTGTCTTGAAGAATCACGCGGTCATGCTTTGGCGGCTAGCAGCTAGCAGCTATGAGACGCAGCAGACATTAGAGGGCAGTGCGCAGGCTGTGCAGCTGTGACCGTACCTGCCAGGTGTGTCTCCGGCGGGTAGTCGCTGCTGAAGTTACCTGCCAGGTGTGTCTCCGGCGGGTAGTCGCTGCTGAAGTTACCTGCCAGGTGTGTCTCCGGCGGGTAGTCGCTGCTGAAGTGTCGCTGAGGTGAGCGCGTGCGGCTGATCGTCAACACAAACCGAGTCTCTGTTCACAGCTCTGTGTTTATGTCCGCAGCCATGACAGCCGAGGCCCAGCAGCCTTTGCGCGCTGAGTCTGCGTGCGCTGGGCGTAACCAAAGATCGTCTATGCGACAAACCATAACTGCTAACAGCAGGCAGTTAGCCTGCCTGAGTGAGTATTTTCAAAATAAGAGTTCCTTCAAAATAAAAGACTTTGTAAAACTCAGACAGACACAACTTATTTCAGCTAATTTCACACTTTCTTATACTATTACTATTTCTTTCTACAATTCTACCTTTTCATACAAATTTATTCAGTATTACACATGTACCACTTCATACTATTCTACTCTTTTCCGCTTATTTCACATTTTTAAGTGACACTTCTTCTCCTGAAAACATTGCCTTGTCCTTCTTCTTCCTTTTCCACTATTCCTGACTTCCACTGCCCTGTACTCGTCACTTCCCTCTCTCTTTCATATCTAGGACACGCTGTAATTACATGTTCCATTGTTCCTTTCTCCCCACAGTTACATTGCCCAGTTGGATGTTTGCCTATAATAAAAAAGTGTGCTGTTCAGTTTACTGTGCCCTATTCTTATCCTGCTCATGACTACTTGTTCTTTCCTGTTCTCTCCATTACATCCTACCTCTCCTACCACACTCTGTATTTTATGTAAATGTCTTCCTTTTGTCTGATTCTCCCAACGTTGTTTATTTCCTTCCAGACTGCTTTTGATCATTTGACTTTCATTTCCACCTCCTCTTTCTTTACTGCCTCCTTTGCAGTTTTGTCTGCTTTTTTGTTTCCTTGTAATTCCTAAAACACGTGTGGGTCCAGCTCCACATGAACACTATTTCCCTTCCCTGTCGTGTCAATCTGGATGTTTTTAACAGTACTTCATATAATATTTCCTGATGTGTCGTGCTGTCCAGATTTGGATGCTTTAGAGTGATGAAACTGAATCACTACATATGACTGTCTTCCTGTCTGCCATGTCCTCCACCCATTCTATTGCCAACAATATAAAATATATTAAATAATCTTTTTGAAATTGTTATATAGTGACTGGGAATCACCACTGCTGCGCCTATTATCAGCTCTTTTGATCCATCTGTGTATATGTAAACATATTCCTCATACTTTTTATCTTTGTAGTTATAAAATTCCTGGACTAGATCCACTGTTTTATTTCTTCTCTTGATGTTCCATATCTCTAGATCCACACTTGCTTCATGTAACATCCACTCTGGCCTTGCAGCCCACAGAACTGTTGTTGCCCTCCTCGCACTGCCATACCTCCTGCATGAAATGAGTACACACTCTGCTGTTTCCCTGCAGTGATTACACTGCCCAGTTAGATGTTTGCCTATAGTAAAACGTGTACTATTCAGATTGCTATGCCCTATTCTTAATCTGCCCATCACTCCTTCTGTTACCTCCTTGTGTGCACATTAGACCATTTGCTATAAATTCATATGTATCTCTATCAATTCAAACTTTTTGCTTAATAAAACAAGCAATTATTGCAAAGTTATTATTTATTATTTAGTCTTGAACAAGGCCATTAGATTAGTTAGATATCTTGTGCACACAAAATACTACATTTTAGGACTACATTTTTAATCTCCCAATATGTTTGCCACTGTTTATTTATTTTAGCATCTTTTCTAGCTGCCTACTTTGCCATCTTATCCACTTTTTCATTCCCTTGCATCTCTGAATGTCTGTACCCACATGAATACTTCTTTTTCCCCCTGATGTGCTAACCTCGAATTGTTTGAGGTTTTTTCTTGGTGTGCTCTGGCTGATCCAAATGAGTATTTTCCTTCCACCCAACGGTGTAAATGACCAACAACATAAACACCATTAAATAAAAGGTGCCTCTGGCTCTAATGCATTGTTGTATTAAATCATGATTATATGCTAGTGTATTGCACTGAGCACTAGGTTTGGTTTTAGTCGCCAAATCGTGGTGCGAGTTGACGACTTGCTTGCACGTTCTGAATAGACGATCTATACAGTTTTTTAAAAACTATTTTTTTAATGTTACATCAAAGATAAGTATATTTCATAACGCTGTTGTATAAAATATATTATTAATATATAATTTAAAAAAACAAAACAAAAAAAAGTAATCCATTACCTGTGACCTACAGCTGTCACGTGATCTACAAAACAGCGATGACCTCTCTCGGAAGCTAATCAGGGCTAAACCTATGTGCTAACATTTGGACACAATGGACCAGACTAAACAAGAGGAGGATTATGGATACGGCTTATTCCCGGAGAGGAAGAGGGCTCAGTCCAGCAAAGGGTTCATCAGGGACAGCTTGTTCACTTTCCACCACAGGTGTCAGTTCATGCTGCAGGTCGCAGTGGACAGCAGTGAGTATTTCAGCTAGCTGCTGCTTTAGCCTGTTGAGTTCACTGTCATGTCAGCTGTGAGCAGTGAGCAGGCTGCTGTCTGATGAAGAGCCGTGTACACTGTTCACAGACGCGTCAGCTCATGTAGTGAGCAGGCTGCTGTCTGATGAAGAGCCGTGTACACTGTTCACAGACGCGTCAGCTCATGCAGTGAGCAGGCTGCTGTCTGATGAAGAGCCGTGTACACTGTTCACAGACGCGTCAGCTCATGCAGTGAGCAGGCTGCTGTCTGATGAAGAGCCGTGTACACTGTTCACAGACGCGTCAGCTCATGCAGTGAGCAGGCTGCTGTCTGATGAAGAGCCGTGTACACTGTTCACAGACGCGTCAGCTCATGTAGTGAGCAGGCTGCTGTCTGATGAAGAGCCGTGTACACTGTTCACAGACGCGTCAGCTCATGCAGTGAGCAGGCTGCTGTCTGATGAAGAGCCGTGTACACTGTTCACAGACGCGTCAGCTCATGTAGTGAGCAGGCTGCTGTCTGATGAAGAGCCGTGTACACTGTTCACAGACGCGTCAGCTCATGTAGTGAGCAGGCTGCTGTCTGATGAAGAGCCGTGTACACTGTTCACAGACGCGTCAGCTCATGCAGTGAGCAGGCTGCTGTCTGATGAAGAGCCGTGTACACTGTTCACAGACGCGTCAGCTCATGTAGTGAGCAGGCTGCTGTCTGATGAAGAGCCGTGTACACTGTTCACAGACGCGTCAGCTCATGTAGTGAGCAGGCTGCTGTCTGATGAAGAGCCGTGTACACTGTTCACAGACGCGTCAGCTCATGTAGTGAGCAGTGTCGGTGACTACTAACCGTGTCTGTCCTTCCCTCAGGTCCCTATGCTAAACTCCTCCTCAACGCCATGAAGAGTTCAGGATGGTACGTGGACCAAACACAGTGTTTATCATTAGACACCTTTTTTCACAGCAGCCATTTTGACATGAAACACTCCAGGTGTTAGCAATGATGCTAATTAAGGCCCCGTTCCATTCAGCTCACACAGAGTCAGGGTGCTGCATGTTGTGCTCACTACAAAGCCTCTGCTGCACTAAATGGAACTGGACCTTAATCAGTATCATTGGTAACACCTGTGTTTACTGTAGTATGTCATGTCAAAATGGCCGCTGTGAAAAAGGTAATAACTCATATTCCTGCAGACAAGCTGGGACTGTTTTTTACACAGAACCATCAGATGATGCTACTACTGCTGTCATGATTTAAGTTACGGTGTACACAAATAAACAAAGTAACAGAACTCATTTTTAGAAGCACCGTCTTGAAATAGAATTAACAAATCTTAATTTATGAATCCCTGAATGTATCCTGTTATTGTTTATGTTTAGATCATCTCCTATACGTTCATAATTGATATCACTGTTACCCAGTTATTTACGTGACATTTATGTAATGCTCTTTTTCTTCCCTTCAAGCAAAGTGTTGAAAGACCGACATTTCTCCTGTGAAGATTGTGACGGGACGGTCAGCGGCGGCTTTGACGCGATATCTTCTCAAGTAAGAAAGAGACCTTTGCAGTAACACAGATGAAGCAGGTTCAGATGCCTTAATGTGACTTCTTTAACGTGAATTTGCAGATCGTTTTGTGTCAGAACAACATCAGCCAGCAGTCCCACATGACTCGAGTGGTCACACATGAGCTCATCCATGCCTTTGACCACTGTCGGGCCCACGTGGACTGGTTTAACAACTATAGACATCTGGCTTGTTCTGAGGTGAGTCCCACTGTGTTCACACAGTGCTGACTTTTGTTATGTCTGTGTCTCTGAATCTTTGGCACTGTGTTCCTTTTCTCATGAATGAACCAGATAAAATGTTCCCTTTGACTTAATACTAGGTTACATACTGTGACCCTTCATTGACATTGTAACCAAAGTGCAGGGAAGAGCTCTTTCACTCCAGTTTACGGGCAGTAAGGGAGGAAGCTTAGACAGACTCCTATAATCAGACAGCATTGACTGTTATGATTTCCAAATATTGTTTCCTTAAAGGCTACGGCTGGCAGCCCTGCTCTGACTGTGGCCAAGCTCTTTGGTTCTTACTGAAAATTTAAATCTTAAAAAGCAGGTCATGAATATATAGTAAAATAATAAGTTTGTTCCTAAACCACCCGGGCCCTGCCAGGAGTAAATACAGTTTGTTTCCTCATAAACAGGATGCCAGCATTTCATTCAGACTTCAGAAAAGGGAGGTTGGCTTGGTTGCGATAAATCCCAATCGTACACATCACATATTGTCCTCCACCTGCATTGTTTGATTGTTTTGTTTGCTGATCTCTCTTTCAGATCCGGGCAGCCAACCTCAGCGGAGACTGCACCTTTAGCAATGAAGCTGCCAGATTCAACTTCGGCTTGAAGGAGCATCATCAGGTACTCTTTTGGGGATAACTTTTACAGGCAGGTTTCAGGCTTGTGTTTCTAATTTAACACTCAAACCTGTTTGTTTGTTTGTTTTTCTTTTCTGGGACAGGAGTGCGTCAGAGACCGTGCCCTTCGCTCCATCCTAGCTCTGAGGAACATCAGTCGACAGGAGGCGGAGAAGATAGTGGATGAAGTCTTCGACACGTGTTTCAATGACCACGCGCCTTTTGGACGAATCCCACACAGCAAGAAGGATGCCAAGTTCGCCAGCAGAGATTACGAGAACAGAGGGCGATATTATGCAAACCTTTAGTGTCACCACATTTTCATTTAACTTCCCCAAGGGTGCTGTGACTGACAGCAACGCTGACAAGAGCTTGACAAGCGTCAGCCGTGGTCAGCGCAAAAAAGGCTCGACAGAATGACAGTGTGTTGAAAACAAGTATATCCCTTCAGAAGGGATGTTCGGAGAATGATTTGTCCTTAGGAGAGGAGAGCGAAGGAATTTCCTTTTCTATCTGATGGACACTAATTCTGCACAAAGGGATTGTGAAGGACCCAATGATTTATTTGTCCATTATTTGGTTTTAGGTGATCATTGGGTGCTTTTAATGAAATACAGGATTTCCTTTAACTGTGTGTTTGTCTTGTTGCCACACTGACCTCCATTAATTTCTTGTAAATAGAGCTGGTTCTGCTGAAATGAATCAAAATCAACTTGTGTTTGAATTAAAGTCTGCAATCCTCTGAAAAAGGCAGTTATTTATGAGGACAAGAGGGGGTGTTTCGTCCGACCTTGGCACAAACTGTTTGAATGAATGTCCTGCCAAAGAAACGTAAGTAAGCGTACTGCTGATAACGACGCATTCATGTCTAATCCCAAGAGGACTCTTCAAATTAACATGTGAGACAAATAATATGAGGAAAGTGAGGAAAGTTCTTCCACAACAACGTCACGGACAACTTTGTTCACATCTGTGCCGCCACTGTAAAATGTCACTGCTGACATCTTTATTGGACATTAGCATTTAAAGAATCTCGTATCCCTCCACAGAGATTAATGAGGGAAGAAGTTATAAGGGAATTAGCCTCATAATCCCCCTCCCCCACCCCTTCCTCCTCCACTTATGCCTATCTCAAAGACAACATGCTCTGCATCATAATCACAAAGTCACTTGGTGTGTCTGCCGTCGGAGAGCAATATGCCGCTTATCTCTACATTCTCTTAAAAAAAAAAACAACCCAAAAGAACACGTGGGCTGGAACAACAAGGCGAGTGGGTGGGATGGGACGAGCAAAGAAGATTAGGTTAATTTTAGACGCTTAACAGAGAAAATGATGAAAGCAGCATGCAGGCAGTGGGATTAATGCGAGACAAATGCAAGAAAACAAAAGAAGGGAATGATATTTGGATTTCCGTGATGTTATACACCCAAGTAGGCCAAATAAAGAAATCATAGAAAACAATAGAATTACTGCTGGAATTGTGTGTGTATCAAATGCCAGCTGCTTAACACATTTGGCATAATTAGACATGCTGAGCAAGGCTGTGAATTTGTAAGTTATTGCTGAGATTAGCACCATAGCATGGATTTAAGAAATACTGAGGGCCTAACAACCAACCCACAGCCACATATAAGTTTCATACTCTGGAATCAGAGCTGTTGAAAGAACACAATGTTTTTAATGAATTAATGATTAACTCCCCACAGGTTACTAAATTGCTAAAATTAGGATGTAGCCTTGTTGCCCTTGTTGGTCTCGACAGTTTAAGAGCTAGACATTCAAATTGGAGTGCCACAAACTTTAAATACATAACACTGTTACTACAAGCCTGCTAGTAAACAGTTGCTTATTGAAACACCCAACAGCAACATCTAATCTATTAGACCATCTAATGGATGCATGTCTGCTATTCGTCTTCCTTTAGTGTTGTTTTGGTCTGAACAAAAATGTTCCACTATGTTAATGCTAATTTGATGCTGTCAACCAGGTAGCATACAGTTCATTTTCCCCCAAGAATAGCCACCTGTCGTCTTGAGAAACACATTTAATGAGAATGTTAAAAATGAACCAAAGGTGTCAAGGTTCAGACTGCAAAAGAGCAAAACAATGAGCTGAAAGACACTAAAATGCTGCATAGAGCTGAGAGGAGCTGCAGTGAGATGATCCTTCTCTGTGGGTAATGTAGTTATAATTATTTCCTCCATTTTACTACAACCCTGCTGCTGTAGTACTGTGTTGTGGAGCAGTAAACCCTCATTCATGACTGCAGTACCATATGTGTCCTTTGGATGGCAGTTTTGCCCACTAATACACTCATCAAACTTGAAAAGAAAGTACTGTTTTATTGATACATATAATTGAATCCATTTTGTTGAGTACTGTTCCAGGTGAATGTTTAGCCTTTTATGAGCTGAGATAGGGCACGGTAATCAAGTTGCCGCTGCGAAGAGTGACGACTTTCATTATTCCATCTATTTAAGCAGGCAGCACCCACTGTGATCTAATTAGGATGCTCCAGCAACACTGGCATCCCTTCACTAATCTGCTGTAGGACAACACATTAACCCCGAAAGCACTAATGAACTCATCTCATTAATTAGAATAATGCCAGATTTGGTCGTAGCGTGGAGGGGCGATGAAGTGTGAGGACACCTACTTGCCTTTGTGAAGTTTTAAGGTGTCTACTCTTCATGATAATGAGAATGTGCTGAATTATTTAGCTGGGAATTGTAAAGTACTGAAAGACATTGATCTTTCTGGACTTATTTGATGAAGAAGACCATGCATGTTTCTGCACAATGCATCTTTTCAAAATGTGTGATAAGCTTTAGGGGGAAAGTGTTTGACACACACACATTTACTTCTCCTGGATGACTTTCAAATGAACATGAAAGAAGCAGAGGAAAGACCGGGGGAAAAGCTGGTCGACGAGGCATCCTTTGGCCAAGATGACCATTTTTCAGTCCCATCTCCAGCACTCTGGGGAAACACTTGAACAAAGAAAATATATTGAGTCCAGTCGCCTGTCTTTAGCCTGAGGAGAACAATCATATTCAACTGATTGAGGACAAGAGTGCATATCTAAAGATGGCCGCTGTGAACCTTGTTTTATCAGCTGACAACATATCTGAGCACAGATGAGAATAAATATCCAGAATGAGGAGAAGAGTAAAAATAATAACACGACAAAGAACAAAATGAAGAAAAAGTAGTTATAGTAACAGTAAGCTACTAGTAGAAGTGCTAGCAGGATTAGCAGTTTAGCCTTGTACAACCAGCTGTAGGCTCGTAGCACATGAACTAGCTCTATTAGCACCAACATTAGATGTAGCACTTGCATTATTATTACTGTTACTACTATTTTGGCTCATTTCTGTGTTGTAAATTTGAAGTTAAAGCCTGTTAGCTTAATTTAGCACAAAGACTAGACACTCCAGGAAACAGCTAGCATGAAAGTCCACCTCTAACGTTCACTAATTAGTTAGTCTGCCATGAACCCTCGCAACAACACAACATATAATTTTACTCTGACATACAGTAAATCAAGAATGAGCTTTAGCGGTGCTAGCAAGTGCTAGCTTTTTCTTTAACCTGTTTTCAGTCTTTATGCTAAGCTAACTGGCTTGTGGCAGTAGCGTCACATTTAGCATACAGACATTAGCGTGGTATTTAATTTATCATGTGACACTTGGCCAGAAATAAATGCATATTTAAGCTATACTTTAATTTATTACTAGGTGGTAGCTATGGCAGCAGCCTTATTCAATGTTATTTCTACCAAAATATGAAAATAGCAATGTGAGTGTAGTAATATGAAACTATGTCTTCGTTTATATGATAAAAACATTTTCTTAGCTATGTATGTATGTATGTATGTATGTATGTATGTATGTATGTATGTATGTATGTATGTATGTATGTATCCAAAAATGACCAGTGAGAATCAATCACTGCCAGCAGAGTACTATGCATATGATACCTCGGGATGTAATATAATTCATTAGGTAGTTAACAGGCAACACTGACAGTGTTGAAAAAAAAAGTTGGAATCATTAGAATTCACAGCACAAATCCTCTGGAGGCGAACCGTCTAACCTGACAATTAACTCCCCCAGCGGGGAAGCACTGTTTGGGACTGGTGAGGGGGTGGGCATGTATATCAATTAATTATGTGTGCAAGTTGAGGATTAATTAAGGAGATGTTTAAAGTTGACTGAGATCATCTTTGTATTGCTACAATTTTATGTAATTTTGCAACTTTCTGGCTCGACTCTTTCAACGTGTTCTGTAGACTGTCTTGAATAACAAGGACGGCTGTTTCAGGACAGATATAATTTTGGAAGCTTTGATAGCTGTGAGACAAAAATGTATTCATCTCCATTGTACTGAGGTGAAGAAAGAATTCTCACAGGTGGTTTTTTCAATCCCTGGACAGTTAAAACCTTAAGTATCTGCATAGCTTGATACCGTTAGAGGTAACTCTTTCCAAGGTTTTTTGCAAGTAAGCCTCAAATCTTGGAAATGAAGTCTACAGTCGTGTCCTGACAAGTCTGAAGTACACTTTGATGTAGTCTCAAAAAGGTTAATAAACACCCTTCCCTAGATTTAAATGTTAATCTTTATATAATAGTAGATAAGATAATTATATATTAATAAAAAATGTTTGACAACTTGTATGACAAAATCTAAATCCACTTTAAGTTAACAGGTCCACAGACAAATTGTTATGTAGCAATGGTTAGGATAACCTTTATAAGGAGGAACTATCTGCAACATGATGACAGGCAGATTCACTGTGTATGAGTGTGAGATTTCAAGTGTTTTTGCTGCCAGTGTGACAGTCTTGTGTGGCAGTCGTGTTTTCAGTCAAATACAAAAGGAAGGAGGTGGTGAGTTAGTTAAGTGGTCTTTTCCCACGTTGTCTCAATAACAGCAATAAGTCGAGAGATTTGCGGCACGTTGAATGAGGCTTATTAGGAATGAAAGGACTGGAGATTATATCAGGAAATCCCCCTGAAACACACACACACACAGTAGATCTTGATGCTGCTAAACATCCTGTATCAGAGAAAAGGACAGAGCACAGAAACGAACATATAATCTCTGGAACACATGCAAACTAATCAGGTAACGTGAATATTGTCTAATAAAATGCTGTCATTAGATTAAACCACATAGCTAATCTATTTGTTGTAGTAATATCTTTTCACTATTTCTGAAAACTTACACAAAATGTCATTTTCTTATTTTCCAACATAAATGACAGGAGTTCAAGTAAATTAGTGCTGGCAGACAGTTAACATTCACTGCGGAACTGTAGATGACTTCTATAACGGTAATTAACACATGCTGGCATTTGAATCTTCATTTTGCTAATGATATGCATGGTATTAATTAGGCCTAAGTGATTAACATAACAACCGCTGGACAATGTCCTGGGGTAAGAGCAGGGCTGTTTTTCTTTTTATTAATTCTCCCTAAAGCCACGGACTCATTAATAAATCCTAACAGCCAGCTCTGCTAACCTTGACAAGTATTGTGAGTCGTGTTGAAAGTGATTTAGTAAACTCTGTATGCATGTAGAATGAATTGAAAACTGTGGAATATGTGAAGAGATGTTGACAAAGCATTTTAACAAAGAGAAGGAAACACAATAGAGACAAACAGAAAGGAAGACTGAAAATGAAAATGAAACAAGATAACATAGAAAAGGAAGAAGAATTGCCGCAAATATTAATAAATATTAGATATTACAGTACATAGATATTACAGTACACAGCAGTTAACATGGCACGGGCTGACATGACAGATGTTGATAGCTTGCTACGGTGACCGCGGCGCTGCCGTTCCGCCTCTGGTGTGAGTTGGCCTTTAAACCTACATTCATACATATGTTCTTTAACCACTTGGGAGCAGCACAACAAAAGTAAATCCAACATCGTAAAGTTGATATGGTAAACATATTGGCTAACAATTGCTTACTCAGCAACTTTGTATCATGTAGCATGTAGATCTCTGTGTCTGGAAGTCCAGTATTCTTTCACCCTTAAGGTTTCTTTTGGTCTCCATTGACTCCTGAATAAGGCAGTTGTCTTTTTAGCTCATATGTGCTCAACTTATGTGCACTTTTGAGTCACTAACTTTCTCTATCTGCTGTTTGGTGATGTGACTAGAAATTCAGTTGTTGAGAACAGTAAGAGTAAACCAAAGCGATAAATTTGTTAGTCATAAAAAACAAACCAAAAAAAAGCTGAAAGATGCTAAAACATTTCATAGAGCTGAGAGAAAGTGCAGAGTTCAATGTAGAGGTTTTGTCTGCAAGTAATTTGCAAATCCCAATAATGAACCTGTTATTGGTGGTCCAAGAGGTCAAAGAAGTGGTCTGGAGACTGTACTCGAGTCCTACAGCCCTGTGAAGTCAGCTAAGAACGAAACCTGCCCTTGAATTCTTTGTCATTCGAAACAACAAGGACATTGGCAGATCACCTCATTCTCCTATTCGCCCCATTTGTGAGATGTGGTCGGCCTTTTCAGAGCTGAGCGGGCGGCCGCTGGGACTTCCAATTCATTGAAGGGAGGAGCAGGAGATTGCCTGAAGGGTCGACTCCCCTCTCTGGTGAGCCAATTTAGTTTGACCTCTCGTATCGTCTCCTGCGTCGCGAGTCCAGATAACTGTCCTCGAATCTGGCGGCTTTGTCACGGTTGAGCTCTGGCAGCGGTGGAGCAGCTGAACCTGAACATCCACAACCAGAGGGATTACCGTGTCTTCAGTGAGGACCTGAGTGACGACTGATGCCTTTTTTGCTAACATTTGCCTGTCTGAAATAGTAGATGAGAATTGCAGCAGCAGAGTGTGCTAGAGAGTTGAGATACTGTCTACGGATACCTACTGTCCTGTAACTGGAAGGTCAAGGGTTTGATCCCTTGAACACCCCGCATTTGATTTTGTTTGGTCAAAATCGATGTGTTAGCATTTATACTGATGTATATTTGTTTTTTTCAGGTTGTTCTGTTACAAGCATTCATGGGTTATAAACAAAGGTCACATGATTCATAAGCACTAATTGGACAGCTTAGAGATTTTGACCAGGCCATATTTAATTCCTGCAGTGGTTGCATCCTGAAAAAGTTACCAAACTAATGCCACAGTGCTGCCATTGATCATCAAAGCAGAACCTAAAATCTAAATGAGAACACATCTTGAACTCTTGTAGCATTCTGTCTAATTATCATTTCTCTGAGCCGGCTGTACCTCAGCATGACGTTCATTATTCAGAAGGGTGAGGCTGACACTGACCCTGTATCTTCTCCGCACATCACAGTCATTAGTCACTGCCGGGTATGGCAAGATGAACCCGCTTTCCAGCTTTTAACATCACGCCCAACACTATTGATCAGCCACTGATTCTGGCCCTTTTTACTGTCTGAACCAGCAGGCAATTAAAGTGTAAACACACACACACACAATATAACTTGAAGACACTTTTGCTATCTCAAGAAGTCAAGAAGGAGAAACACATTGATCTTCATGTGAACTTTGGTGACTTGAATAAAGAGACGAATCAAAGTCAAGTGAGTTATTTGCAAAGACAACAAAAGCAGTCAGCTTGTAATGATGGCCCAGTCAGACACGCCGTTATAAATATCCACACGCATGTATGATAATCAGTCTGGTGCAGGCCAATAATCATGTTCTGTATTTTTTCATTGAACCTGTGCAAAGACCTTAATAAATATTCTTTGACTAGACTTAAAAGAAATGCATCAGACAGAAATATTCGTCTTTTAATCAAATATTAAATATCAGGCTCTTGTCTTCCACGGCCATACAGAGATTTTTCCCTGCATGTACAAAAATGCATGCATGAAAGCAAGTAGAGCAGAACCCCTTAAAGGTACATCATCAAATTTACGATTGCATTAACCTCAACACCCTTCCGCGTAGGAAAATCTACGGTGGCCATCATGTGACAAAAAAGACAACTGCCGACAAGTAACCTGTGGAGGGTTGACTTTAGCAAGCTGGTCTGTATGCTAATAAAACTTATCTAAAAAGATAAGTGATGTAAGGCTCACAAGCTAATCTATTGTTCTGTCTATCTATCTATTGGTCTGATAGTGAGATAGTCTGAGCAGGCAACAAGTTTTTCTCTCCATTTGCAGTCAAAAAACAGATGAATAAACCAATAACAGAGGGACAGAAAGAGGGAGGTCAGGGCCAGGTGAGGCCCTCCAAAGTGGCCAGGTGAGGAGGAGAGCTGCAGGGGATCTTAGCAATATGAGACCTGCTACGTTGGCAACGTGACGGCGAAGCACGGTCTGTGGATATGTAGATAAAAAGGCAAATTTTAAGGTAAAAAAGACATAATGATTTGTTTTATAAGGTGTTTATATATCACAGAAAACATAGTTAAGCATGTTATATGATATATTATATTATAAATTATATATATACAGTTACACACTGCACCTTTAAATAAAGTTGATGGTGTATATACTGTATTATACATTTTTTGTCAGTTTTTTTGCCAAACCTGAAGGATACAAATAGCGACAAGGTGTAAAATCATTCTGAAATGGTAACTGTGGAGTTGAGTGCCTTGCTCAATGGCAGCTCAGAAATGATGAAAAAAGGGGTAGTTATTTTGATTCCCCCTGAGATGATACAATCACATCATCAAGACTGCCTCTAAAGCTTCCGGGCGTTCATCTATTACAGTGATTGATCAATCTATTGAATTCATTGATCAAAGTTTAATTCGATTGAATGTAATGAGCATTTTATGCATTTTTATACGCTTCAAGACATGGCAAAAAAACATAGTGGAGTAAAATGCACTCTGTCAAAGTAGATTCTCCATATGTGAACTGGCCTGGTTTCAAATGACATGCTCGGGTGCTTTACATAAATCCTAACTGGATATGGAACCACTAGAGGTCGCTCTGATGCTGCTTCCTGTTCACACAAGAAGCCTTCTGGGTAAAACTTAATTTTACACTGGCCTTAATCCAGTTTATTAACCTGTAAATTAATCACTGGAACTGACGACAGTATCAGAATGCAAACACACACTAAATGTTGTATTTGCATACTTGTGCATGTTTTAAAGAGTCAGTGAATGAATGATGTGTTTTCTTTTTAAATGCCTGCATTAAGTTAACAAACTGCACACATTTAAGACTGAACCTGAAGTCAGAAGAAGACACATTTCTCACTAAAAAGTCGTTCCTTTAATGCGAGTTTAAGTGACTCATCTCACAGTTCATTAGTTAAGAAAACACTCTGATTGGTTTTGCCCCACAGGCCATAGTGACCTTCAAGTTGTCTCCACCAGCGGTAAATTCTACTGTCTGCGTGATTCAAGACTTTGTTGCTAATAAATGTGTGCATTCACCGTACCGCTGAGTGCGAGGCACATCTCACTTTTATCTGCAGCCCTGCCTTCCAATCCCCCTGATCCTGTCACTCCCCTCTCCCCCCCTCTGGAAGACAGGGAAAAAAACACATCTCCAGAAACCACTTCTGATGGAAAACGCAGCTGTTTGCAAGTTTGCTCGCTGAGAGAGCATGGAAATGGCTTGTAAGGCACGCTCCGA
This sequence comes from Larimichthys crocea, assembly GCF_000972845.2. Taxonomy (NCBI): domain Eukaryota; kingdom Metazoa; phylum Chordata; class Actinopteri; family Sciaenidae; genus Larimichthys; species Larimichthys crocea. The sequence goes on along the minus strand of NC_040022.1, from coordinate 28,474,295 downwards.
CAGTACTGTAGGCCTCCTGGCAGACTAACACAAGGGCACAGAGTTGTGGTTTCACATGGTTCAGCATGCTGCATGAGTCACTGACCAGAAACATGTCTCTCCCATACAGCATGGTGAGGCTCAGTGACTTACACTGTGGTGGGAGAGGGCCAAAGACAATAAGCCAGGGGCTGCATAATAACATATGTGAATTATGCCCAGCAAAAAATGCATGTCAAATCCATGTGAATACCAAGAAAAGCCATTTAAAAAATGCTATAGGGGTTAAAAACCAAAATAGTGAAAGTGACAGTTCTCTAGTGCTCTAAATATTTGCTGTCTGTTAGCACTTTCCTGTTGCACAGGAAGTGATGTATTTGACATTTTATGGTCTGTTAGCAAAAAACAAAGCAGTTGTTTTTCAGACTCTAAAAAGCTGCCATACACCAACTGACCAACCCAACAAAGTTAACAACAAGCATTTGGCAACTATAAAGTCAGATATTGTTCTCATGAGCTGGTGACCAAAAGAAACCTAAAATAACAGTGAATGGACAAAAAGAAATGATTAATACTGAAGCCTGATAAGGTTTTTGGCTTCTGTGGATTGGATATCATGGTAGTTAACATTAGCAGTGATAGCCACTATGGCCTAAAATACAAAGAAAAGAGCATCGCCTATGGAAACTCAAAACTCATCAATTAAACATCCAAGAAGACATTACTGTACCGCCCCCAACTGTTTGATTGACAGCTGATTTCTGGGACGTGTTGTGCAGAAGCACCACATAGTTGAAAACCATTTATGTCTGGGAATACAGAGAGTGTTTTCTCATTTCATAAAACAATGAGAACTGTAGCTGTCGTCGTGCTTTTTCTTTGAAAATTTGATTTTCCTCTTTCAGGCATTTAGCTCTAAGCTATTTTGTGGGTGTCAAAACGATCGCTGCAGGCCTGGCGAGGTGATTAAAATCAGGTGTTACTGTATGATTGATGCAGTGTGCGCCACATATGTGCTGCTTTCACACTGGTAATTACAACACTTTCAAAAGATGTGGAATTCACCGTTTGATGTATGTCTGCCTGCAAGGACTTTAAAGAACTTGACGAAAGAACATCTGGGACTGGAAAGAAAGTCGCTGGTGGGAAAAAAAAAGAGGAACTCATGTTTGAAAATGGAATGCAGCATGCAGCAAGTTCCTTGGAGAGCCAAAGTGTTTCTAAATCAAGACCATGAGGCTGCTTATATGTCCACTAGTCCTGTAACTGCCAGGAAATACTAATGCTCTCTTGGATGGTAACCTAAAAAGGCAAACATTTTCATAACTTATCCTATAAAGAATGGTTGTCCAATTCTTCTTAAAATCACGCTACATTTATCAGTGGTTGACAAAACTGCTTTCACAGCACTTTCATTGCACTGCTGCACTAATCAATATTTATTAACAATGGCTGAAATGACAATGTTAATAATTGACTAATGCCATTGTGAGTCCTTCTCCTCTCAAACTCACAGAGAAATTTCATCCGACTCACTTCATCACAGCTTTATGTTGTTATGCAGCGTTTTAGCATCTTTCAGCTCACTGTTTTGGTTTCCCTTTTTCAGCCCCAGCAGGCAGCTGTTTTCAGCAAATAAGTTCTAATAAACTCACTCTTCACTACCTGCCCAGCACCAAAGAGGCAGACAAAGTTGGCGATTAGCTGGTGAACATAATGGAGCAATTAGCAGCTAAGGAACCAGATATTTCCCTCAGGAGTTGGTGGAGACCAAAACAGAGCTGTAAGGAGAGTGAATATTGGATGAGCTGTCGCTGGGTGGCCAGACACGTAACCCCAAATGATTGCTAATGTTGCTCCATTTTGGCTCAATGCATAAAAAGGTTATTGGTAAGTTCATAACCCTAACCCTAACCCTAACCCTAACCCTTCATAAGGAAATACCATGTCAACGTTGTGTTTACAGCTTGCTCCACTGCCTGCAAATGGCAGAATAAATCAACTGCAACTTTAATCAATTATCCAATATGAATTTGTCAGTTGATGACAAATTTGCCACACCCATGAGGTTATTCTTTTGGCCAGTTATTAGTAAACATTAAGTAATCATAAAGCTCCAGTGTGTTAGATTCAGGTCTACCTAAAGAGTATCGCACAAATGGAATATAATAAGCATAAACATGTTTTTATTATAATCACCCGGAATGTGTTATATATTATGTTGTAGATGTTATGTTTTTTTAAGACGTTTATCTACAGATAGAGTCAGCCATGTTGAACTGCCATGTTTCTACAGTAACCCCCAAACAATCAAATTAAACACTGGCTGTATGATTGTTTTCCATGTTTCACAGTCACCAGAGTTTCTCCTCGATGCTTGGACAGTGTCATTTACTTTTTCTTATTACCAAAACAATATTTCGCAAATTGAGACTGAAAACATAGATATGTTTTGTTGTCAATACCTTAGAATTAAAAAGGCTTCTCCAAACCCATTGAGTTGCACAGATATTAAGCAATCATACAGTGATAAATCCATTACAGAGAACAGTTTGTATGACAACAGTACCATCAAATAAACCAGAATGCATTGCAGGTGGAATTCTGAGTGAAGGGGTGTGATAATAACCTTTTTTGCTTAAAAATCTTGCCGTGCTGATGTTTGGAGTGCAGCTGTCATCATTTTCTCCTCCTACTCCTAAGCTGCTGAAATCTACATGTTCAGACATGTTCTCTGGGGGGTAGTTGAAAGGCATTCTGGGAAATGTAGGAACACTCTAACCAAAATGGAAGTAGACAAGGCATGTAGAGGAGCATAAAATGGCACTTTATTAAAAATATGATGGATATTTTCTTTAAACTGTTTCAAAGTAGGCTTCTTTACTACTTCTAGCAAACTGTTTCTTCTTTTTCTTTAATTACAAATACACCAGTTATATCAGTTCAATGAGATAATAATTTGTGCATAGATTAACAAGAGAAATACAGTCTAACTTCTTACTTAACAATAAAAATACTCTCACATCAGTGAACTAATTTGCGTCAGTCCAGAAAGTCCTTGTCATGAAGCCGCTTAGGAATCCCAGACTTAAAGCAACATCTGGCTGGTTTTAAGAGTCATGGACAGTTTGCCGCAGGTGGTGGTGGGCGGGGGTTCATGTGGGTTATATGGACCGTGGAAGTTTAAAAGGGTCAATACACGTGGATACAACACAACTCCGGTTCATGTGGAGAGCTGTGGAAAGGGGGAAAATGGCAGATTTTCAGGAAAAGTCTGCATTCTTTCCAAACTCCCCTAAATAAAAGATTTGACTTCATAATGAGTCTGTAATAGATTTAAGAGGAATGCTATGTGGTACGATTATCAAACTTTTACGTGAGAAGAGGAAGTTTAACATTGCGATAAGGTATCTACAAGCAGTTTCAAGGGACAATAAAACTGAACAGACTTTTCTGTTTTTCATGCTAAAAAATGTGGCTTTGTTGATCATAGTTTGGTGAGCATAATAGCCACAAATGCCAACAGTTGGACTGAGAGAGGGAAAAGTCCTGTTTAAGGCCTAGATGGTGGAAATGATTATGTTCTCCTTGCTATCGTGGAAAGTAATGCTCTGCAGCAATTTGTCCACCTGCACCTCTGAACAGCGGGCTTGGTAACAATTACTGGTCCAGGAAAGAAAACATTATAGAGTCATTACAATAATGATAGTAATTCAGGCCAGGAGAGACGTAGCCTCTGCAGGCCCTCTCTCCTCCTTCTCCTCCCTCTCTTTCTTTCTGTCCCTCTTTCACCTATACTTTGATTTTCAATCTTTCTTTTTAGACAAGTTTCTCTGTTTGTCCTCCTTTAAAAACATCATTAATTTCAATCCAAGTGTGTCATTTATACTCTGAAATCATATAGACATACTGGATGTCCTTTTTTGTTACTACTTTGCTGTGATTGGACTGTATATCCCATAAATCAGATATATTACCCCAGAGACATACTTTAAGTCTGGACAGGAATCATAGGAATATTATAGGGCTATATGGCTTGACAGCTTTAAAACTTTAAATGAAGCCACACCGTCAAAACATCCGCCTATTTTCAGCAAACAAGAGTATGTGAATGTCTTCTGTCCAGACCAAGGGAGGGGGCACCATAGATGACAAGAGTGGAGGCCAGCTGGAGCCCCCGCCTGCCATTCAGCCCTTATAACAGCCTTATTTGTGTTTCAGAAACTGAAATTACTGTGCCAAGACGTTATCCAAGACGTTGATGGAGTCGCCACACAGCGGCTCTGCTGCCATCCAGTCTGGAAAACATTTGAAAATCTTTGTTATGAAAAGAGCGCAAAGATGCCCGTCCTCGTGGTGGGGAGGAAAGATGGCTCCGTTTTCCATCTGGAGCTCGCTGAGTCAGTGTGGGAGAACGTGTGTACGATTTCAGCACAACAGAGCAGATGATAAAATAGCTTATGAAAAAAGACAAATGGCTGCAGTCACTATTCTGGGTGGGCCTGAAAGCACATGACATATTAAGCCTGTGAGGGATTATTTTTGTCTTTCTCAGCAGTTTTTAGAGCAGAGTTAGACTGATATATGGGGCCATTAAATATCAGTCATGATGTGCTGCTTTGATATGAGCTTTCTCTATGTCTGAAATCAAGATTATGTTATGCAGTTTGTTAGAAGGCTAAAAGAATGTCACATGTCCCAGCATCAGTAGTCTTACCACACTGTACTCTTCTTACTACACTGTACTCATGATGAATCAAATGTTTTACTTTACTGGAACAGGGACTGCCCCTGTCCAGTCACATGTCATGTAAACTTCTATAAATAAAGGAACAAGGAACTGCTCTGCGCCTCTCTGCTATCTGTAGCTTAGATGTTGCAGTGGCAGGGTGCCCTTTGTACAAAGTAAAGCTCTCGTGTCTGACTCTCATTTGTTCTGGTCTCTCACAGGTGTCGAGTAAGTTGGTAAACTCCTCACACAGTTTTTCTTAAACTGTTTTCAATCAAGTAAACTTAAACCATACCACTTACCCTAAATGTATTTTAGGTTTAATCCTATCAGGAACTCGAATCAAAATACTGACACCTTTAAAGATGGAAGAACCCAGACTCTGGAAAACTGCATTCTGAATCTACACACCCTGGATCTACCACTCACCGTGGCTTTAACTACCTTAACATCTTCCCAGAAGGTTATATAGTCACTTGCATACTTTAGACCCGGAGATCTCCTCCACTTGTTGGCCTTTAAACTAACGCCTCCCCAGACGGTTATCCTAACCTTAACCACTCAGACTTCTTGCCTATCCCTGACTGCCTAGTCTCTGGAGTTTTTCAGACCCTACATCTCGCCTACATCCCTACCTTTCAATCTCCCATCTCCTATCTCATATCCTTGATCTTAACGCCTCACCAGGACAAGTGTCCTGACCCTAACCACTTGGGCTTTGTGCCAAACCCTAACCACCTAGAATCTGAACTATAAGCTCACCTTTATATTTATCTTTTATCAATTCAAAACTCAGCATCCTTCTACCAATATATTCACTATCTCTCCTCTGGACATGTCAGAACCATCTCAGTCTGGCCTCTCTGACTTTATCTCCAAAACCTCTAACATGTGCTCCCAAAGAGAACCTCAGCATCTTCATCTCTGCTACCTCCAGCTCTGCCTCCTGTCTTTTCCTCAGTGGCACTGTCTCTAGACCAAACAGCATCGCTCCATCACACTTATCCCCATTCCTCTAGCATCTTCTCACTATCTAAGATCCTGTTGAACAACCCAGTCAAAAAATGTACTGCCATCTCTCCTAGACACTTCCATATCTCCACAGGTATATCATCAGGGCCATGTGCCTTTCCACTCTTCATCCTCTTCAATGCCCTCCTCACTTCATCCTCACTAATCTTTGCTACTTCCTGGTCCACAACAGTCACCTCTTCTGCTCTTCGTTCTCTCTCATTTTCCTCATTCATCAACTCTTCAAAGTTCTCTTTCCATCTTCCCATAACACTACTGGCACCTGTCAGTACACTTCCATCCCTATCCTTAATCATCCTAGAGTGCTGCACGTCCTTCCCATCTCTGTCTCTCTGCCTTGCCAACCTGTATAGATCAGTCTCTCCCTCCTTACTGTCCAACCTAGCATACAAGTCATCGTAAGCTCCTTGTTTGGCCTTTGCCACCTCAACTTTCACCTCATCTTGCATCTCCCTGTACTCCTGTCTACTCTCATCAGCCCTCTCAGTGTCCCACTACTTCTTAGCTAACCTCTTTCTCCGTACACACTCCTTCACCTCCTCATTCCACCACCAAGTCTCCTTATCTACTTTCCTTCCAGATGACACACCAAGTACACTCCTACCTGTCTCCCTGATCACATTAGCTGTAGTTGTCCAGTCGTTTGGAAGCACCTCCTGACCACCCAGAGCCTGTCTCAACTCCTTCCTAAAAGTCATGCAACACTCTTCCTTTTTCAGCTTCCACCATTTGGTCCTCTGCTCTGCCTTTGCCCTCTTCATCTTCCTCATCACAAGTGTCATCCTACACACCACCATCCTATGCTGTCTGGCTACACTTTCACCTACCACTACTTTGCAGTCACTGATCTCCTTCAGATTACACCGTCTACACAAGATGTAGTCTACCTGTGTGCTCCTACCTCCACTCTTACAGGTCACCCTATGTTCCTGCCTCTTCTGAAAGAAAGTATTCACTACAGCCATTTCCATCCTTTTTGCAAAATCAACCACCATCTGTCCTTCTGCGTTCCTCTCCTGGATACCAAACCTGCCCATCACCTCCTCATCATCTCTGTTTCCTGCACCAACATGTCCATTAAAGTCTGCACCAATGACAACTCTCTCACTTCTAGGGATGCTCTGCATCACTTCATCAAGGTCCAACCAGAATTTCTCCTTCTCCTCCAGCTCACATCCTACCTGTGGAGCATACCCACTAACAACATTGAACATCACACCTTCGATTTCTAGCTTCAGACTCATCACTCTATCTGACACTCTTTTTACCTCCAGTACACTCCTAACAAACTCCTCCTTCAAGATAACTCCTACTACATTTCTCTTTCTATCTACACCATGATAGAACAACTTGAACCCTGCTCCTAAGCTTCTAGACTTGCTACCTTTCCACCTGGTCTCCTGGACACACAGTATGTCTAGTTTCCTCCTCTGCATCATGTCAACCAACTCTCTACCTTTTCCTGTCATAGTTCCAACATTCAAAGTCCTTACTCTCAGTCCTAGACTCTTGGCTTTCCTCTTCTCCCTCTTCCTATGAACACGCCTTCCTCCTCTCCTTCGACCAACAGTAGTCCAATTTCCACCGGCACCCTGTAGGTGAACCGATGGTGGTCGTTGTTAACCCGGGCCTCGACCGATCCGGTATGGAAGTCATAGATTCGATTCGCATGTTTGATTTGGCAAGTTTTACGTCAGATGCCCTTCCTGACACAATCCTCTGTATTTATCCGGGCTTGGGACCGGCACAATAAGACACTGGCTTGTGCCCCCTTGTGGCTACATTATAAACTCATCTTTATATTTAACATTATTACCAAGTTATTAACCTACTTCGATGGATAGATTGCCATACTTCTTCTTTAATACTATATGGATTAACCAACTTCTAACCTCTAACTCTAAACTTTGTGTAGCATTAAGTAGCATCTAGCATTGTAGTTTCTGATTGCAGCCCTCTCACCTCACCTTTCCTCCCAAGTGTAAGGAAGAAACTATGGCATAGGTATATAGATGTCTTCTATCGCGCATTAACAGCAATACAGGAAAAAGTGACACAATGAGCCTTTTAATGAGTGGATATTTGAGAGATTTAGAGTCCAGTAGACTAAATGGTGTTTCCAAGACTTTAACACACTGACGATACTAAAACTCTGACAGTAAAACTCTAGTAATGCACAAAGTATCAGCTATCAGCTTCTTCAAGCCAAGAATATCAGTATACCTTTCAAAAGCCCTTTTCAGTCAAACTATTTTTTTTATGGCTGCTGACTTTCAAAGAGAATAAGCCAAAAATGAACTATCCATCAACACTCCAGAAGTCTTTCTGGGCAGATCTGTGTGTTCATCAGACTCAGACAGCGTCGGTTTGGGGGGAAACTGGGAAACCCCCCCCCCCTCCTTTTCGCTGAGCCGCTCCTATGCCGCCGACTGATGTCGTAATTTCTCACTGAAATCTTAACCAAACAATAAATATTCGACAGCTCAGTTGTTCTAAAAAGCAGCGGTGTTTGCACAACACTGCCTGCCAGAACATGCTCGTAGGGTTCACTGTGCGTAATGGTATTGGGTTTTGATTGTCAGACACTAGGTTGGAAATGAAGAAGCCTATGATGAACCTCTTTTTACTTACTGCGATGCAAAGTTTGACTTTATAGCGCAATATGCAAAATATCTTTTGTACGTGACCATTTTCATTTCTGTCTCTAGACTTTGTTGGACTTTAAATCCCCCAAATCCTGGATCCACTTGAGGAAAATGCACAAGTCGTCAAGCCAAGACTGAATTCATCGCATGTGGAGGGACTGGCCATATTGTACTCATTAATGACTGGCACACATGAAGAAAGTATGAGTTAATTGCTATGACATTCCAGCCAACATATAAACTGTGGCGGTCCAAACGTTCCTTCCCAAAGAAGTTATTGAAAATCCAATTGAGATGTAGGCCAATAATCAGTAAAAGATTAAACTTTTGTTTGGAAGTGTTACTCCCCTAAATGTAGCACAGCAGGTTTCACAAACACCATTTGGCGGCTCTGGGTCTCAGTAAATACTGGAGAGGTTAACTTATGAAAACACTCACACCCTGTTATCAGTTTTGGTCTCTACAAAGAGCTCTCCACATCAACAAAGGGGGGAGGTATTTCTTCTTTTTAAAGAAAGAAGCTCGATTAGCTGTGTCATGTTAGTCTTTCTCTTGTCTGCCCCCCCTCCCAGTTCTCATTCCTTCCTTTGCTTTCATTTGTTCGAGCTGTCAACAGCAGGCTTGGCCTGAAATTAAAAACCTTTAGTGTTTGTTTGCTCGTTGTCAGCACAAGGCTTTTCCCATCATTTCCACGGACAGCATCGTTCACGCCTTTTTGAAACTGCATTTGAAGGGGTGGGCACACAGGGAGGCGGCACCAGAAATAAATAAAAAAACGAACAGATAATCGTTAAATAAAGACACTTTTGCGAGTGTTCTGTCACGTTTTAAACGTCATATTTGAAAGATAAATCAAATATTTACTAGTAGGAATTTCTGTCATATAAAAAAAAACAAAAAAACAGTTATTGGTTGAATGGCGGTGTGAAAACAGGTTTGTGTGTATTTGTGTGTCTCTTGGCCCATGGTCAGGGGTCAAGCACACACTCATTGCCAGTGTGTTTGCCCCAGGAGTGTCTGAAGTGTCGATTCTCCAAGAGGTCAAAAGTCAGCTGGAGACTGATGACCGAGTCCCGTAGCTTTATTTAGACTGATTTTAAAATGTGTCTTTACACATCTGGCAGCTGTGAAATGTACATTTTTAAACCTCAGTTTATTCATGTTGATATTCTACTTGATGTATTCTGGTGTTGTAAATGTTCTCAGTGACATCCATACTCTCTCTATTTGCTATCACTATTTGCTTCTGCTGTTTTCTTCCGAAGAATCGATAACATTTTGTGCAATCTTTTAAATCCAGTTTTCACCAGCTGCCACTGGAAATGGGTGATGCATATTGATACTGGCTGTAAGACATTTAGTAAAAGCTGCATCTTAGGGTCAACCTAAAAGGAAAAACACTTAAAGTGAGCGGCTATAAATTTTGAAAGAAAAAAAAAAGACATATTTTCTTCTCTCCCATATTTTACATATGTCTTTATATCCATAAGAAGATATATTTGTGTTTTAAGAACAGGGCGTTTTGTCTCATTAATATTCATGAGCCTGTCTTCTGATTGGCCTGACTGTTTTCTGAGTGCCGCACAGCCAGGCCAACTACACAGGTATTGTGCAGTTATTGGTGTGTCTGAGGGCAGTGACTGTAGTGACATCACAACCTGATGACTCTTTAAAGGTACAATTTCTGAATTCTTCATGAGTGCTTTGATACTTTCACAATATTTTTACAGCACCTAAACCTGCTTTAGGGTTTGCTGAATTTGCAACCAACAAAACATAGCCTTACTTTGATAGTACTAGTACTTTGATAGTGTTTGATAGTACTTTGCAAAGATTAGTTACACGCTTGCTGATAAAACTAAACAAAAATTCAGAGTGCAATACCACTGTGGTAAATATGGACAGCTGTACACGAGTTTCAGATTACATTGCTTATGATCAACACAACTTTGCTAACAGCCAAACATCAAGCAGGTGTAACAACACATGACAGCAGCTAATATTACTTACAGCATACTTGCAGCCTTTTATTCCACAAAGCTCACACAGACTAAAAGTCAGTCCCAGATTTACTGTTATCTGGCAGCTCTGTACTCTCTAAATCACAGAGAGTTCAGGTGGAGCATTAGAAAAAAACCCCAGAAAACATATTTTTCTCCATAAAATATGATCCAGTTTCACCAAAATCAGGAGGAGATCGGGAGTTCGTACGCTGAGCCAAAAATTACATAGTGCAAGAACAGGCGTGTGAGGCTCAGATTGGGAATGACATTGGCCTGAATACAAGTCAGCGTAGCATCAAAGTGATTTTAAATCATTATTTATGATTAAAATCATTATTTTATGGTAGAAAAGTTACGCAATCTGAATTTAACAAATTCATTTACATGTGGTAAGTTTTGCACAAATATTCAAGAGAGATTTTGGTTGTGGGAGGGTGATGAGAAGTTGAGGGGAGCTGGGGAGGTGGGTGAACGATAGTCTAGTCACTTTATCTGTGAGAAAGAAACCAACACAGTGGAGAAACAGCTGTGACATTGGACAACACGTTTTCAGAGTGAGCACTGATTGGTTGATAAACCATCAGGGGCTGACAGGAAGAGGAAAGAGGAAAACGGGGAAAAAAGGGTGAACCCACCAATCAAGTGGACGTTTCCTGTAGCCAGTAAGAAAAAAGAGAGGGACCGTGACAACCAATCAGTGAACGGGCACTATCAGAGTAGCTCTGTAGCTCTATATCACCATATAGGTTGACATGTTGAGACACGAAACTGTGTATTTGTGTAAACTCACATTTATGCATCTTCATTTGTGGTTCTCACTGTAGTTCACTCCTCCGTCTCTGTCCCTGTATGTTTTCATGTAATGTGTTTTCACTTGTATTTCATAATTCATTTATCTGCGCACATCTCTAGTCATATCCACAGGGATTTCTAGACATTGTCACGAGGATCAAACAGGTTCAAACTAATTCAAAAGATAATTGCAGGCTGCTAGCAGCAACAGCCACCAGCCACCGTGTCACAGCCTTCTTTGCATCCTGTGAGGGAATAGTGTTGACAAAGTGAGTAGAAACCACCTGGAGTTTAAACTAAACTCACAAGGTCACCTTTACTCATTTTTCTCCTCCTGTGGCTTGTAAAAAAAATCCCCGGGGGTCAACTCTCAACCAGTCTGGACTCATCCAGGCTTGGATGTTTGGTGTGTGCTGAACACAGACAACAATTCCCTGCTCATTGCCAATTTGTTTGGGATTATATCTGAGGTGTTTGACATTAGAACCACAGGCAGTTTTTTTTTCCCCAATTTAGCCTGAATGTTACTGTTGTACTACTTTTAGACCACCTTGACAGTATCAGATCACAGTTCATATAGAGTATTCCAAGATATGCAAGCAATTTATTTATTATTATTATTATTAGCATTTTAGATAAAAAAAAGTATTTGATAATTTAGTATTTGGATTATGTTGTACTGCTCCCAGTTAGTATGCATTCCTGAAAATAAGCAGACCTATAAGTAGTAAAGCTGTAAATGTAAAACAAAGAAGGAAAAACACATTTAAACAAACGTGTAGTTTGGTATTTAGAATATTTTGTGCTGTTACCAGCTCTGCTTTAGTATGCATTCCTAAAAATAAGTAGGCCTATAAGTAGTAAAGCTGTAAACGTAAAACAAAGAATGGCTAAGTATCCCAGGTGCAGGGAAACAACTTAGCCTCTGGCAGTTTGTTGTCTGTGTCTGTGCTCATAAATCTCTGCTCTCATCATTACAAGCCCTCACACCTAACTCCTACCGCTCAAACGCAGAAGATTTAGATGCAATATGACCTCGACTCGGCAGAATTAGAGCACACGGTATGTACGCTCAGTCCTGTTGATTACACAACAAAATTATTAAAGCGGCACTAATATTTTTTTATACAAGCAAAGAGGTCACACAAGTATGAGTAATGTGTAAAAGTGTCGCTCATAGTGATGAATCCACAGAGAATTATCACCCGACTGCAAGTCTTTACAGCTCTATGAAGCATTTTAGCGTCTTTCAGCTCGTTGTTTTGGTTTTATTGCTCAAAACTTTACAGTCTTGCTTCACTGTAATTAACGTCTTTCCCAGCAGCTGTTTCCTGCACTGTTTTCAGTGAAAGCTCTGATAAACTCACTACTACAAGTACCTGCCAAGCACCAAATGGATAACGTTAGCACCTAGTTTGGTAACATATACAGATTCTCTGTCTAGAGTTTGAATGCAGCTTGGCTGCAAAGCTAAAGCCGAGCTAGCTGTGGCTCCCCCCCTAAGTTCAGCTAATCATGTCCTGGCTGCAGCTGCATACCCAACCACAGATACAGGAGAAGTTTGATCTTCTCGTCTTTCTCTCGGCAAGAAAGCAAACAGTGTTTCACAAAACTCCTTTAAAGTGCTCAACTATTCAAACTCTAGACAGAGAAAATTAATATAAGTCTGCCTTTGACAAGGCCAAACTACCAGGCCCTTTTGTGTAACTTTGGGATTTCATCATTTCATTTGTTCCATCAAACTATGTCATCCATCCCTCAAATCAGTCTCTACAGGCTCATATAACTGCAGAAAAAGGAAAATTGGACCTCAGCTGTCCAATTCCGAATGGCTTTCACTCTTCTCGTTATCAGAGTGAAACCCAAAAATAGCAGGATGGGGGTGAAGATTTGAGCTTTAATAGTCCTTACAGACAGCATCTTTCTCTAATGCCCCAGAGACTGTGATTCACAGTCCCTTTCTCAGCCATTATGGTTGTGTCTTTTACAGGCTTGGGGGGTGTTGGTTACTGCCGTCCACAGACACATAGACTGCCTGACTGATTTAGCTCTTTAGATTTGTGTGGAATTAGTCACAGTGGAGGGCTGGCTGGGACAGCGGGGAGTTTAAGACATTGTTGGGAAAGAGAAAGCCTGGAGTGGGCGGGATTTTTTTTCTTTCTGGTTTTACGACCCCTCAGGTTTCCACCTGTGCTGACATGGCCGGGTAGAAATTCCAGGGTTTTTTTTTTCTTTCTTTTTTACCCCTTTTCTTTTTTTCTCTTTTACTGGAAGGGTGGGGTGGGGGCCGCAGTTATTGTGGAACATTTGTCAGGCAGCCAGTTGCAGAGGCAGGGCCCACCGGTGATTTATGGCAACATCTGCAAGATGCAAAGCCCTTGTATATGCTTTTAATCATACAAAGAGCCCTGGCTGGATTGGAGACTAAAAAGAGATGGTCTGATGGGGTCTGATGGGGTTTTATGGAGTCCGTGCTGAGATTCACACTGATGGCAACTTGTGTGAACATATTATATGACCGTGGGATTTCTGCAGCTCATTCCAAGCTGAAGTTGGCTTCGGCTGGTGTTTGCGCCAAGCGAATGCTGTTTCTGTGATTCGATATGGTCAAAAGATTCTCACCGAGCTTGAAGATAATCTGCGAATGACCGACATGTTTTGTCACATAAGAGGAAAACCCAAACCATCAGCCAGGGAGAGAGAAAACCACCCGTGAAAGCAACACAACACAAATCTTGTTGGATTTTGTCTGTCAACAGTTGGGAAGTCGGACCCAAAGTGAGTGAGAACTCACATACCGAAAGCAGAGGTCTCGTCGTTTTTTAAATCTGTATGCTCATACTGACAAAGCATATCTAATGTTGAAATGAGCTCAGTGGTCTTAAAAGTCAGACAGCAATCCTCCAGCAGATTTCCTGAGCTTCATAACAGAGGAATAATCATTTCTGCAAGCTGCCTTTAGCTATTTAATATAATAAACATCTGTCTGCATGTCACCACATCTGGCAATAATGAAAGCAAATTAGCTACAAAATTCTGAGTGTCTGGCAATGAGATAAGGCCGTGGCATGCTAAATTCATTTTCTTGGCTCAGTCTCTGGGGTGTGGAGAGCAGAGATAGCCTGAGGAGCTGACCCTGGATCAGTGTCTGACTGCTACAATGAACTCTACGAAGGCGAAGTGGAGATCAAACGCCGATCTGAGACCAGGGGGTAACGGACTCCATCAGTCGTCTGCCAGTCATTGGTGGTCTGGAGGAATAGTCAACTTCCTGTCTCATTTTTCTGGAAGCAGAATCAAAGAGGGGAAATTATTCTGCAATCTGGCCGGTGTTTTCTTTTTCCCCCCGGCTGGAAATGTGAAGGTTGTCGCTGGCTGCAGACTCTGCAGGAGACTCCTGGATCCACAGCGTCTTTTAAAAGTGGAAACCTTCTATGCCTCAGTCGCTTGTTAGGCCACAAATTGTTTTTTGGTTGCAGCAATTTCAGAGACTTTCCTTAAGGAGTAAATAAACCATTCTGAGGGGAATTACATCCACCCGCTTAATTGTAACATGCATAGTTTAGTGAAGTGTAAAACCTTGCCTACAAGGAGGGGATCACGTATTGTTGAGAAGAGGGTTTAAATCCACAATACCAGCTGTTGAAGGGGAGGGAACTTTCTTCCCACAGTTGCCATTAAGTGACCTTGAGCAAGGCAGTTCAAGGCAAAAACCAACTCAGATCCTCTTACATGGTTAACAATCACCAATGTGAGTGTTTCAACACAACTTCAGCCAGAGATTTCCTCCATGATGTCTACTGACAACTCCTGTATAACATGAGTGAACTTGTTATATTCTGCCTGTTTTTGGCTGTAGTAGAATAATACTGCGGAACAGTGAATTTTTACTTGATAAAGAGCAAGAGTGGCAGCTTACATTAAAAAAATCAACTTGTCTTGGAGAAGCATAAGATTCCGGTATTCTTCTACTTTCATTTGTGTCACTGCCTCTTCCAAAAATACGTTTTTTCACTTTAGGAGGTCTTTAGTCTTTGATTCGGACACACTAATATTCCAACATCATGTAGTTTTTTAAATGTTTAAACTTTCCATGAAACCGGAAGCAGAGTGCTGTTTGCTTCCACATATTTATGTCTTTCTTGTGAAATGGACAGTTCAAGGGGAATTGTTACTGTTGTTTATGGGAGCCAATGGCACTCGAGTGTGAGTTTAACCATTGACAGTATGAAGAGTAGACAGCGCATCTAGAATCTGCAGCTCAATAGAGCATTTTAGCATCTTTTAGCTCATTGTTTTGGTTTTATGATTCACTCTCATGGGCCTTTTTTTAAATTTTTTTTTAGCAAAACCACTTAAAACACACACACTGCACACTACCTGGTTAGCACCAAACACTGGAAAGATACAGTCAGCAACTAACTGGTGAAGCAGCTAAAGAAACAGAGAGAGATTTCTTTTTAATCCACTGTTTGCTAACATGCCATATTAACTTACTAACAAAAATTATGACAGTGCTTGTTGCAATGCCCCCAAGTGTCCAAAATTTTTCAGCCACTTGATAGTATATCAAGTGGCTCATAAATTTGACCTGAAATATCCAGACATCGGAACCAATTGCAGACGATCACCCAGCAACATGCTGTGGTGACCAATCAAATGTATACAAGCACACATTCTTACTTGGTAACATAAAAAGAATTCCTGTTTATCTTAGCAACAAAGGCTTAAATAATTGTTGCAGTGATAACTTTCCAGAGTTGTAAAATCCTGTCCCATATTTTATGTTTGCTTTCTTCTTAAACTCCTCCAACTGCTCAAGTGGAACTATTGTCAAGCCCCAAAACAGCAAAACAGCAACCACAACTACTAAAAGTTGCCCTTTCTGTTCTGATCTGACATGTTTGTATGCATGTTACATGCATCAAAAGCTCATCATACATCACTTTGCCCACACAAAGGTTTGAAAATTTACTTCCAAACAATACAATGTGTCAGTCCTATAAACATCACCACATTGTGCTGAACAAGAAGTACAATCAGAGTCCCCTGAGTTTATCATTAATCACTCCCAGGCCTCACTTATCCATCCTGGAGGATCAGGTTTGTTGTCGACATGGTTTCTCCTCTAACCTGACACGACTTTGCACTGAGATAAGGTTATTAGCCAGAAATAGACTCGTTTTTGCCTCAGCAGCAGCAGCACCAGCAGCAATGGCAGCTGTTTCCCAGGTGTTTGGATGTGTGTGGCTCCACCATCTTGTCTCAATCGCAACCTCCTCAAAGAACTGGCAAGACTTCCAACAAACCCCCTCATTCCTTTACAGTGGGGTAAAGCATAGAAACCAGTGCAGCATAGCCAACAGCCAGGTGTACTTAAACATTAGTCAGCCAGAAGGATGGGAGCAAAATAACACATCCTATGAAAGCAAATCTCATCATCAACATTTCCAAACCGAGTGAGCGCGCAAATCCAAACACAGACCTTTTGGGTACATATGATTACAACAAAAAAGTCCATTTTACTACTTTTCACTCCAGTTCTTTTCATGCTGCCATATTAAACGGAAGAATGAAACAACTGCCCTTGAATAGGGGGGATCTCACTAAATCCCCTTCCAAACTGCTGGCACCACCATCATGAATCTGCCATTTAATAAACACAACTCCACTGTGGCAGGCCGGGAGCCGCAAGACGCTTTCCAAGTGCAAGTTTCAACAGCTAGCCTAGTGCACAAGCACACCTTTTTCCCTCATGTTGAAGAGGAGAGGCCTGAAACAACAAACCGCCAGGCGAGAAGGGATGGGGGATGAGGGTGGGAGGGAGGCTGAAGGGATGAGTCATACAGCAAACAGAGAGTCTAGTTTGGACTAAGTTATATTGTGCCACATGGTTCTAACAGCAATTTGTGGGTTGATAAATGATATATCATTATTTAAAGAAGTTTTTCATTATGAGCACAATTATAATTAGAATAGTTATTAATCAAAGTGGTTGCAGCAGTAATATTGGCAATAGAGAATCAGTGTTGGCTGCAGGAGTAACAGCCTCAGTTCTAGCAATAGTTGTACTATTAGTATTATTGGCTGCAATGGAAATAGTAAGATAGATAAAGGATATGACAATACTGGCCATGATGCTGGCTGTAACATGAGCTCCAAAGGGAGAAAGGGGACAAAATGTACAATCCTCATCCTTGTTTGCTGAGGCTATTATAAGGCTTCAGATGTCTGAGTTTGCCAAATGAAGTGGAATCTTCAAAGGTCTTTTTGGTATAAAGTCACTGTGTTAATAAAGATTTCCTTTCTGAGCTGCAGTGGGGGGTACAGTAATGTGAGGAAATCTGTTTCTAAAAGGCTTTGGAAAAAACCCTTTTAACTTATACTGCTGAAGCCTCATATTAGTTTTAGCTGAACTTAATCATACTAATAATGCTTTTTGCACAAAGTGAACACAGTTGAACATCTTCCATACATTCTACTAGTTGTACTAGGAAGTGATTCCTTCATGGCTAGTCTGAACACGTCTAAACGTTTATATGGGCATGTGGGTATGGTATTGACAGACTTGAAAAACTTACACCATACTAAGTATTGACACTGCACCTCCCCTACTTCTATCAATATCACTATTACTTGAGGAGGGTTGAAACTCAGGCAACTGGACTTGTATATTCACAAAGATGTTTTACCTCTTGTCTAAGAGGCTTCTTTAGTTCTGACTATTACGAAGGTAGTTAGCCTTGCTGGGATCGTTACCCATCGTTTCCCCCACAACCAAGTCCAGCTGCCCCAGATTCAACCCTTCCTAAGAAAGCCGATCTGGATGACAGAGAACCTTCATTTTAGTACTCCTTCTACTATTGGTACTTCTGTTGGAGATTTAGTGCAAAAATGCCTAATGCTAAAATTGGATCAAAGGTAAAAAAAATAGTAGTACCAGTAAAGCTGGGTTAGGTTTGTTTTTTGTCTCGATGACTCTCCCAGAGTAATCTAACGACTCATGCAGTTTGGAGTCAAAGGCAAAGTACAGGCCGGCACGTCACTCAAGCAAGCAAGCTGAGTCGCCAGACAAAATCCTGGTTTAGTTAAGATAAGGTAAATAGCTCATATGATTCGGGTGAATGAATCTGAGATACCAAGGTTGGTTTCAAGAATTCCTTTCGGGGGCTGATCTTTTGATCTATCTATCCATACATCCATTCATGTCGAGTTAACTAGGGTTAAGTAAGAAGCTCAAAGAGCGTGGGTCTTGGCCACAAGTCCCATGATTAAGATGAAGCAAGCAAGCCTCAGTTATTATGGTTGGGCCAGAAACCAAATTAAGTTGATCAGGTAAGTTTGATACTCCAAAATTAGTGTAAAAGCTGGATGTAGTGAGCTCAAGATAACCTGGTGTACTAAAATGCAAGGCAGATATTATTATAGTCCAGTTCAGACTGTTAGGCAAAAAGCCTAAATGCTCAAGGTTCAGGATAGTTCCTGGTAGAAATGTAGATGGGGTGTTTGAGTAAAGTTGCTCATAGTCTCAATGCTGACCATAATATAACTATGGTTTCTGTATGAATTTACACATAGTAGTGAACAGTAGTGAACCTCATGAACATTGGGCATTTCAACCATTATCACTAGACACCCTGACCCAAGGGAGGCCCAGCTGTTGTTGCCCTGGAGTGTGTCCCATAGCCAATTGGATCTTTCGTCTGGAAGGTAAGTGTAAAGTTGTTCTTGTTGTGGTCTGGTGAGTATGGTAAGTCTTGGGTTAGAGTCATGAGTCAGGGGTCATATGGTTGCTTCCATTCAGGATACTTTCTGGTATGTACTTTGAATGCAGAATAATGAAAGATCAAAGCCCTCCTTATGCTCAGAATCATTAATTTGGACAATAGTAAATTTGTAGAATAGAAGCAAAATATTATACTAGCACCACATGCTCCTGCTGAAAGTAGATAAATTAAGTTACTTGACATTACTGCCCGGCGCTACATGGAACCAGATTGCGATACCAAACAGTTAAACATCCTCTCTCTCTCGGTGGGGGGGCTGACTGATGACAGACCTGAGGTGTCCTTGGCGGTCCGTGGTTCTGCTCTAAAAAGCCAGCATATAACAACCACCACCAGCACTACATCCTCGAAATCTCTAATACATATCCCGTGTGATAAAGACTATATATTAATAATATATAGTCATATCACTGAAGACTCGTTGCACTTTGATGAATGTAGCAGCACACATTAAGGTGTTTTTTATTGTTTACATATGTGCAAAACACTGCTTCATTCAAAGCTGGAATAACTGAATAGGCAGGGCTGCAAAATACTCATACACAAATGGTAAGCAAAAATAATGGAATCTGTTTATATACAATTTACAAAATATAATAAACTTTATATAAAAATATATATAATCATCTATATTATTTAACTGAAGCTGTGTCCTTAAAGAACAGTTGCTAATATGCTCTTTTTTACTTTTCTCTAGGAACATCAAATTGTCCTTTACATTCACTCGTTGCACATTTGAGGCGTCCTTTATTGCAATGGTGTCCATTAAGTGAGGTAGAAATGTTCATTTTTTTGGTCGTCCTCTTCATGAAAAACAACAGTCACTCAGCTAAGTGCTCGTTCTGCACTGTGAGATGGGATCAGTCCTGCTGCTGTCAAAAGGCTGTTCATAAACACTGTTGCACTGCATTGATCTCGATTCCTTGTTGAAACCGCTCTCCTCCTGGTCAGAATCGGCATCTGGAGCAGCGTAAGGATTCTCGTGCAGAGTTATTCCATTATGCGTCACTGATGGCGGGCTGAAGCCTGTGTATAGGTCCTTATGAGGCCTCCAGGGAGCTTTCCCAAATGTTCCTGAGCAAGAAAGATGCAAAATGAAGTTAGACCAATGTACAGACATTTGTAAAAGTTCAGAAAACCTGTTTGCTTGATACCTACCCATGAAGGTGTTGAAAGGTGGGGAAAGACATTCATGAGATCTCCCATAGTCATTGAGCTCTCCCTCCTCCATGGACGGTCGGCGGTCACTTTGCTGGTGGGAAGGGCCGTGATGGAGACTGACGTTGGGGAGCTGCATGAGGACTGTGGAGGAGCAATGGTCAAACTGCTCAGACAGAAAGTTGTCCCTCCTTTTAGAGTTTGTCAGGCTGCCGCTGTACGAGTCAATGCAGACAGGCCTTTGGTCCATGGAACAGCCTGAATGGAAAAAAATTAGAAATTGTTAGCTCCTTTGTGAGTGAAAAAAACAAATTCCAGAGATAATTAACCTACTTCAGTACATAATGTTCAGGATCAACGACAGTCTTTTTGTTGAATAATGATGGATCAGGTTTAATGGCTAATTTGTACAGACCTGTGAAGACTTCCGATGGATCAGTCGAGTACATGTTGTCTCGGCGAAGCAGTGAGCTAATTGGACCTTGATAATGGCAGAGCAGAGGATCGATGGCTGCCTCCATGTCTGCTTCACTTCCTGTGTCCAGCTGACAAAGACCTGTGGAGATGAAGGAATAGTATTGTGTAAGAAAAATGTGATTCCGCAGAAGGATTGGACTTCAGGACAAAGAACAAAGGGCAGGTGTTTTACCATTCATGTCTTTAGGCTGCAGGTAGAAACCGCTAATTGATGATGCCATATACTGATGGCTGCTGCCACTTTCTGATGGGATGTAGCCGTCCTGTCGGTCAGCAAGTGTGCCTTGCGAGGACAAGTAGCTGGGGATGTCTGCAGGCAGGTTGGTCTCATCTGGAGCACAAAGACATCAAGTTCATCATACACTTGAGTACTCTGAAGATCAGCAATAGTTGTACAGTTCAAGCAACTCTTCGTTCACTTTGATTAAATAAAATAACTATGGAAAAAGCATCATAAACGAACCTGTATTGGTGACACTGCAGTCCTCGTTGCGTCGCCGGGTATGGTAGATGATGACCACCCACACCAGCGATGTGCCCACCACGCAGCAAACCACAGCTATGATGACGATTCCCACTGTGGTCCACCCATCATCGTCTGATCCTGTCCCGCTGACAAAGCTGACTCCCACACCGCCCTGCACTCCAGAGTCACAGTTGGGATTTGGTATGACTGCCAGCTGAACGTTACCCCTCTCTGTTCCCAGCGCGTTGGACATCTCGCAAGTGTACTTCCCCGCGTCTGCCTCGGCAGCGTCAACAATGATGAGGAGCTGGTTGGCAGCTGCGAAGAAGTGGCGCTCGGTCACTACCAGTGGGCTGTCATCTTTGGTCCAGTTTAGCCTTGGGGGAGGGCTGCCACCAGCTATGCACTGGAGGACAGCGGTTTCACCCTTGGCCACAGTGCGATCCATGAGGGGGCGCAAGAAGGAGGGCGTTTCTGTAAGAAGAATCACAGCAGTAGGTTAGTATAGGAATGAACCAACAATGTGCAGTATCAAGCTTTAGCCATCCTTCATACAAGCCTTGGGATTTTATGCTCAGTGCCATTTCTTACCTAGAACAGTTAGTGTAGCATTTGCAGAGATAGCTCCAGCTGTGTTCTGAGCCGTGCAGCTATAAACGCCAATGTCCTCTGTCTTGACGTCCACTATAAAAAACACATCATCCTCTGGCATGACATGCATACGGCGTTCTCGGGCAGCAGGGAAGTCTGTGCCTCCATCTTTCTGCCAGGCGATCTGAGGGGAAGGGTGACCCACAGCGGCACACTCCAACCTAGCTGTTGCTCCAGCACGGATACTCAGGTCCATTGGCATCTTGGTGAAGGAGGGGAGCACTGGAAATGAAGATAAAGAAGACCTTAACATTGGATAATTTAAGAATTTACTAAGAATTTCAAGGACCTTGTAGATAAAGACAGACGGTTGTATTGGTTTTACCAATCTCAAACTTACTGTTGACAGTGAGCCTAGCCTTGGTGGAATATGATGATCCAAAGTGGTTGGAAATGACGCATTGGTACTTTCCCTCGCTGGAAAACTCCACATTGCGTAGCTGCAGGGTGGTTGTATACTCCGTCACCTCAGTCTCGCCTCCTGCACCTCCTTGCACCCGCAGATGGGCCTGGTTGTGGATCTCTGCATCATTCAGGACCTCATTGTCTTTCTTCCAGGCAAAGGTCATAGGCGAGTCGCTGGAACTAGCCGCCGAGCATACGAATGTCACGTTGGTGCCCTTCAGGGCTGACTGGGTCTCGGGCTGCACAGTGATTTGAGGCTTTGGGAAGTCATCTGGGAAGAAAACAAAAGGTGGATTTTAAAATTGGCGTATAAAAGGTATAGGTATTTCATTGAAAGATGAGGAACTGAAAGAGGCGCCTTTCTAGTCTTCCGACCGCTCAAAGCACTTTACAGTATGTATCTCATTCATCCATTCACACACATTCATACACTGATGGCATTGGCTGCCATGCAAGGTGCCAAGTGCTCATCAGTTTGAGGAGCTAACCCATTCGTACACATTCACGCACCGATGGCACAGCCTTCAGGAGCAATTTGGGGTTCAGTATCTTGCCCAAGGACACTTCAACATGGGGATTGAACTGCCAATCTTCTGATTGGTGGATGACCCTCTCTACCTCCGAGTCACAGCCACCCTCAGTACTTTACTCTGAAGGTAACCAGGAAAGCTGAAAACTTAACTCCGTAAATTTCCATAACGGTCTCTTCATGACACTCATTAGCTTGTCCAGAAGTCAGGGAGGAAAATACTGAACAATGTGGGTCAGTTCGTAAATGGAAAACCTGCCATGGATAAATGGCTGTTTTTAAGGCATTACAGTATGTGTGTGTAAAGGTGTTACACCAAGTGAATGCATCACTCACCACACACAAACTCCTCCTGGCTGACGGCGAACACGCTCCTGCCCTTCAGCATCTGCGGGTGGGCGCAGCTGGCATTGACGCAGGGCAGGAAGGTTTGTTCTGCCACCCAGACGGGAAGCCACTTCAGCTGGCAGTCGCACAGCAGGCTGGAGGTGTTGAGACGCCTGGCAGAGGAGAAGATACCAGAAACATTTTATTCACAATGCAATAATATTACTTTAAACGTCTGGTTTTCATTTTGGTCTTGCATAGTACGTGAACTGCTTAATGTGTAAAGTGATGTTGCTTTGCTTACTGATTAGAACACGTAAGTTACTGCTTTTTTAGAACTTTGGGAAAGTTGTCTAACATACGATGCATTAAGTGGTAAAAAATAGCTTTTTAGAAGCTATCCTTTAGTGGAAGGAGACAAAGGAAGCTTTGAATCTGTTATTAACACTGAACTAAGCACTGTTTGGTGCTGACTTTCTCAGCAGACCGTAATGAGTTTCACCTGGTGTTCTGTCCCACATCAACACCGAAACACTAAATGAAGCTGCCCTTAAATGTGATCATACTTACAGCTCCTGCAGGTTCTTCATCTGAGAGAAGGCATTTGCTTGGACTGACATAATAGCATTATTACTCAAATCTCTGTTGAGGGAAAGAGAAAAAGAAATTAGGACTGGTAAGATCCTCACAGAAAGATGGCAGCTTTTTCTGCCAACATAAGCCGTACAGAGTGAGGGCTACAAAAACTTCAATCGAGAGAAGAAAAAGGTCTGGGCTCCAGAACAATAAAACTCTGGGCAGCAGTTTGCTGTGTTAATCAAGAGAGGCCCTACTCTGGGCTGCTTTAAACTCTGGCAACGGCTGGGAAAAAACTCTAATTAGAATCAAATGCAGCTGTTGAACACTCACACACACACATAGCTCCCTCCACTTCTTTTCTTGGTGATCGATATAGTCTGGCACACATGTAAAGATACTAATGGCATAGTTTTTTCTTGATTCCACATCAAAGTGGAGGAACGGGAGAAGACAGTTTGGGTGTACAGCTCTAACAAACAGCCTCTGTGTCTCAGTGTGATTCACCCTGCTTAGTTTACAGCTCGGACTTTTGGAAACAATCAGTGAAACACGAGGCCGACTCACAGGTGCTGCAGAGCGTCCAGGCCAGAGAAAGACTTCTTGGTCACTGAGCGGATCTGGTTCCCCTGCAGAAATCTGGGAAAATGACAAACTGATCAATTTCAGACCTTGCCTTTTACCCACTGGCTTTATTTTGTCTGCATTCCGTTAAGTCACACAGTCCAGGGTTGAAACATCATGTTACAGTGATCATGAACTCACAGTTTTTTCAGCTTGTCCAACGCAGAGAAAGGCCCATTCATGTCCTCAATGGTCCACGAGATTTCATTCTTTTGGAGATCCCTTTCCGAAGAAACAAAGACAGACCGCGTTGTAAAAAATCCACACCCAGAAAACAACTGCAGTTGCAATGTTAATAAAACTTTATGTGGCTTTACATTTCGTGTGAGGGGGAAAATGTTTGCGACTTTAAAATTATATTCAAAGCGGCTCCGTGCCTGACAGGAAGTTACTTCCTGGCCTTTGTGGCACTTTTAAAAGTCTGCAATGGCTTTTCTGTGTTGTATAGAAAAAGAAGTTTTACAAGGAAGCTCTGAAATATAACATGTGTGCTGAATTTTAAACTTAATTTAAGGGGATAAATATACATCGTGTGTAATTCAAATATGTATGCGAGTTACCCTCAAAGGAAATGTTGCCGCAGATCTTCCAACCATCATTAACTACATCATGAATCTGTGATATTTAACACATTCTGTGGGTTTATCTGTGACCAACAGTTTAAAATATTTTTTGTTAACCTCCTTTTGGCGATCTGACCTCAACAGTAGCTTTTTTAATGTAACAAAAACGTGTACATACATTGTCCCTTAATCAGATCCAACCTGTCTGTTAGCTGCAATGTCTTTAGGAGATGACCGTTCAGATTTAGCACAGTTAGAACTAAGCGGAAATTACAGATGACCAAAATATAACTGGTTGAGATTAGTAGTTACTCTGAATATTTACTGCAGGACCTACCAGGTGTGGCTAACCTAATCAACTGACAAAGCTAATGTTAGCTTGCTAAGATATTACACGTTTAGAGGGAAAGAGATTGTACGTTTTAAAATTACATTTCACAGAAAGAGCAGAAAATACCTCAAAATACGAAATGTTATACCAATAATGTTCGTCTAAATGACCAAATAACATCGGCACAGTTAAATATTTTGTTAGCCTAGCCAACATTAAGTCATTTAGTCTAACATAATTATAATAATATTATAATTATAATATATAATATAATAATTATAATAATTATTATTAAACACAGCTTACATCATTGATAAACAGTATTTTGGTTTGTGTCAGACAGAACAGAACAAGTTGACCATAGTCCATCAGCTCTTTAATCGAAATGCGCCATATTGTTAGCAAGCCAACGTAGATTTTGCTAGTAGGTTCAGTTAGCTACGTAACAGCTTTATCAGGCAGATTGTGTGTGTAAATATTTTGTAAAACTTTATTTCTACATCATAACTAGTGTGTGGGGTTCAAACTGTTTTATATGTCCAATATTCTTTGATTTAGAGGGAACCAGACCAAAACCTTGATCACTGCTGATGTTCCCTGAAACATTTTCTGCTATCAAACTGTGACAGCTGAAAAAATATGGACACTTTTTTGCCTGCTATCTGCAGAGAAAAAAAACACACCAAACAACTAAATACACAGCGTTAGAGTACGAACAACACTAAAAGGCAAGAATTTCCCAGAGAAATTGCCTCCTTTGATCCCTTAGCTGCTCTAATGCTTTCAAACTGTTATTTTCCTCCTCGGCATGCCTGGTTATGGCTGATTGAGATTAAGGAAGGGTGTGTGTATGTGTGTATTGAGGTGGGGGTGGATTTGAAGCCCTGAAGCTATCCATGTCCACCTAGCTGAACACCTGCCCTACGGTGACCTCAGCGGCACGGCTCACATTTGGTTCCAGTTAAAAAAAATAAAAAATCCCAACCAGGGGAAACGTTACGGAGCCTTTCTGTGGGAAAGGGGGGATGGGTGGATGTGGGTGTG
This sequence comes from Larimichthys crocea, assembly GCF_000972845.2. Lineage (NCBI taxonomy): Eukaryota > Metazoa > Chordata > Actinopteri > Sciaenidae > Larimichthys > Larimichthys crocea. Next base: position 28,448,177 of record NC_040022.1, on the reverse strand, counting down.
GGAGGAGGGGGTTCGGGCTGAGGAAGGGGGGAGGATTGGGGGGGGTGTTGAGGTCGGGGTTGTGCCTCTTGGAGGTTTTTTTATGAGTGTGGAGAGACCTCAACACGGTAATCTATTTCACATCCCCAAAACAAATCAGGCAGGATATTTCCACTCAGGCAGAGGATTGATGGTGGAGGTGGGTTTAAAGAGGGGAGGAGGGGCAACAGAGCAGCATATGAAGTACTGTTTTTAGGGACTTTATGTACATTTAATTTTACCCTTAACCTCAATCACACAAAGTGATATCTACTTAAAAGGAATAGATTCATAACACTCATGTCCGTAAATTGAGTATGGAGCTAGAATTGGGAGAGGACTAGCTTAGCTTAGCACAATGACTAGAAACAGGGGGAAACAGCTAGCCTAGACCTGTCAAAAGTTTTAAAATTTTCAACCAGCAGCACCCTCTAAAGCTCACAAACAGCAAAATATATATCTCATTTGTTCAGTCTGGACAAAAAACAGCATGTTGTGGTTTTTCAGTTATTTGCTATCCTTAGGAGGTGCAGTGACTTTTCACTTGTTTCTTTGTTAGTTTTTCTTCATTTCATTTCGGCAGAGCTGTGGTCACGGTTTCAAAAAAGTCCACATTCAACTTTTGCTTTCCCCTTGCTAATAAAAATGAGAACATATTTATTGCGGGTTGAGGTTTAATCGTCTTCAACTTGATTTTGATAAATCCACCCAAAATTGTCAGATAGAGGCAACAGTTATGCAGATAAGCTAACAACATTTTGAAACCTGTCCCGGGAACGATGTCATATTCTTCATTGTCATTTACACTACAGCAAGTGCTGAGATCAGATTTTTGAATTGAACTTACAGCATCTGTAGGTTGGAGAGGCCACGGAAAGCTCCGTCTGCAATAAAGCTCACACGGTTGTTTCCGATGTGGAGCTCGTCCAGCAGGCTGAGGCCGACGAAGCTGGATTCCTCCAGCCGGGACAGATGGTTGGAGGACAGGTTTCTGTAGGACAGACGACAAAGACAATGACATGAGAAAAGGACAGAGACCTGGATAACAGAAAGAAAATCTTTAAATCACCATAACACTTCTTTTATTTTATTTGAAGGTCCTCGACAAATGAAGATCGCTGCAACAAATGTCAAATTTAAGATAAAAGTGAAGCAGGAAGACCACGGCTATGGAAAACACGACTTTCCAGACTTATTTTCTATGAGTGTGGGGAGCAACAAACAAAACAGAAACTGTGAAACAAATCATTCTGAGAAGGCTGTTTTTTAAAGTAAACTCAGATGAGAACACATCAGATAGCTGGGCACGTTGCCCAGCCGCCAGGCGGCTTGTTTACTCTCAGGTTCATGTGATAAGAGCAAGAGAAGCGGGTGGAGAGAAGAACAACAAGCTATCTGTGAAAAACTCTCCAGACATGGCGAACACCGAAATGACCGCTGCTGTAAACAAAAGCCACAACAAAAGAAACTCAAGTCTGCTTCCAGGAATGAGTGTTGATGGGTGAGAAAATCACTCCAGTCTGTGGGTAATGTAGTAATTTAGGAAAGAAGTTGCAGCTAATAATGGATCCCGACAGGAAAAAATAAGTGGGACTTCCACGGGATGATGTTTTGGCTCAAGTGACAGCAGAACAGAGAAGAGGCAAAGGGGTGTGTAATATGTTGGCAGTGCCTCAATGTTGGCATTGGCTGGCAGAGCATTAGAGACGCTGCTTTGTCTGTGTGTGTGTGTGTGAGGATTGGTGACGGGAGGAACTGGAGTGTGAGGAAGGGCAGGCGGGAGTGCCAGAGGGGAGGAGAGGGCGACACAGAGAAGTGTTGGGAGTTCAAAGTGTGAATGGAAAGTGAGGAGGGAAAAGAGGGGAGAGAGGAGGGAGGAAAAAGGAGGGAAGAGAGAGAGAGGGAAAAAAAAAAGGTGGACTCACAGCTCGCTGAGTTTCTGGCAGAACTCCCAGGCGTCAGGTCGGATCCTGCTGATGGCGTTGTGGCCAAGGTGGAGCTGCTGCAGGGTCAGCAGGCCGTACAGCCAGCCCTTATTCACCTCCGTCAGGTTGTTGTAGTCCAGCTGCCTGCAGGCCCACACACACACGTACACACACACACACACAATGAGACTCTGTACTACATATGATGGAAGAACAGAACTCGATGCACATTTCTTGTAAATTCACGTACAGGACTTCCATGTTGCTGAGGCCCCAGAAGGCTCCGTCCATCAGGCGGCTGAGGCCGTTTCTCTGCATCTTCAAGGAGAGAAGAGCGTGCAGGCCATGGAACGTCAGGCCCTCCACCCTGCGGACACGGTTCCTGCTCAGCTCCCTGAAACACATACAGAACAGTAAGCACCAGAGCTCAAGCAAAGGAAAACACATGGTGGGAAATGTAGTGAACTGTACTGCAAATATTTTACAATGTAGCATTAAACGGAAAAGTTTTTAGCTTTTTTTTTTTTAACCATTTAATGTTTTCTGCAGATTTCAAGGTGGAAACAACTTTTAGAACATCTCAAAATCACACTGGTCACCACAGTGATGGTGGACGACTAGCCAGCAGCTAGTCTTCCTGAAATGTAAAGTATTTCTAAGATATTGTACGTCCTTTACAAGCTTCTAAACTAGCGTGTAGACAGGGAAAAAAAAGGTCTGGGAGAGAGAGTCTTAAGAAGCACCTTGAATCATCATGATCCGAAGCTTTTATTGTGATATATCTAAAAATATTAAGACAACTTACAGATGCTGGAGGTTGGGCAGCTGGAAAATCTTGGGTGGGATGGTGGAGAGGCGGTTGCGGTTGAGCCGTAGAACCTGCAGACTGCTGGACAGGTTGGTGAAGCAGCCCGTCTCCAGCGACGAGATACGGTTGTTGTTGAGGAACCTGAGAAAGAAAGATTGAACGAAAAGGTTTACGTCACAGAAATGATACGTTCTGGGCTAAAAACACTACAGTAATGCATGTATACATAATGAAACATTGTGTGACGCTCTGATCATCAACAGTGACACTCACAGGTTCTTGAGAGGCAGAGCGGGGAAGGAGCTGGCCTTTATGTCCACGATGTTGTTGTTGCTGAGGTCAAGCGTTTCCAGAGCGAGGAAGGGCCTGAGCTGCTCCGCGGAGATCCTGGCGATCCTGTTGTTTGCTCTGAAAATAGAGACACCATCGCTCCAATAAATGACAAAAATACTGTGTATTTGACTAGTGGTGCGCACCAGTTTCATGTTTCCAGATATACAAACAGTCAAGTCCCTCAATTAGCCTGCGGTATTAAAAAATGACAAACTCTCACACGCTTGCAAAGCTAAAACTTACCACCCAACGTGAAATGCTGGCTTTTTTTTTTTGCTTTTTTTTTTTGCTGATGCCAACAAATTGCTCGGTATGATCAATGCTGCGGCTCTTCACACCAGGTCCAAGCAACCTTAGGGTTTATTGATGTGTTATTTTGTTTATAAGGTAATTACCAACAAGGTATTTAAAAAAGTAACCTGCCAATTACTTGGCTGATGAATACCATTCCCTCAGTGAAAGCATGCCTCGGCAGAGGCCAGCAATTTCCTGAGCTGCACGCCTCCTAAATTGCAGTGCAGGGACTGCTTAGTTATAAACAGAGCCTGTACAGTGCCCTCTTTGTGTATGAGACCCAGCACTAGAGAGAGAGTGAGGAGGGGGAGGCAGGAATTCCCTCCAATGCACCAGACTACAGGCCTCGTTTTCAGTATTCATTGCGATGGCTACAGTCCCCCCTTCCTTCCCCACCCCTCACCCAGCTACACCTTACTGACCAGAGATTTCTCGGTTTTTCTGTTTCGTTTTTTTTCCAGCAGCTCTTAGAAAAAAAAGAAATTTGAGGACAGTATTATAATTAAGCAATATTACATGAGAGGGTGTGCTTTAACGTCATTATTGGCACGACAGTGACTGCATCACCAATAATAAGGTAAAGCACACCCTTTAAATAAAATAGCCCCGGCCTAACAGCTCCTTTAAATACAGAATATTTATTAAGGAAATGTATTACTTTATTGAAGTATTCAAGTGCACTTATTCATATTTACATGTTATATTTTTTCAGGATGTGGAAATTGCGGAGTAATATTGCTGCCATGCTGATTTGAGCACATTCTAAATGTCTAGTTGATCAATCAGATCGCTTGGTCGGGACTACCTGTTGTATGTAGGACTACCTGTTGTATGTATTAATGTAGGCTTAATTTGGAATGTGGTGTCATTAATAATTAATTAACTGACCAACAGTACAGACGGCTTTACAAGCTGCAAATATTACAAAATTGTTACATTAGAATGAGCCTTTTATATCTGCAGAGAGGAAGGGTCCTCTTGGAGGTGTCTACCATGTTACACTGTCATGCTGTCGCCTAAACCGTCAAATCAAACACTGGATCTATGTAGGGCCAACCTAGTTTCTCCTACAAGTTTGGAAGGGGAGGGTGAAGCAAACAGGGATTCAGTTGGTTGCAATCTGCTTACCATTAGATCATAATATTATTAATTATTAATGAATCATAAGTAGCAACTCTGGCCATGCAAATCTTTTCCAGCTTTTTGTCTCAAGTGAAAGAAAAACGCAGTTTTGAACCCCTACAAAGCGAATCAGGCATTGTGACCCATCTATTCACACCACGCAACGCCTTTTCTCTCACCGACTCTGCCAGTTATAGTCTAATCTTGATCTCAAATTTTATTCTCATTTCATCCACCTCGGGCAGAAGAGACAGCACGGCACCAAGGCAGCTGTGAAACTGAGATGTCTCACCTATTCATAACACTGTGCGGCAACAACGAGAGAACTCTGACCCATTTTCCACCGTGTGTTGATGTTCCCATAGAAACAGGGTTCCCAACACCTTTCGGAAATCTTCCGATTCAAAACAGGGAAGATCCAGTCAACAAAGATTCAAGACGGATTGGCAGCCAGGACTGTGGGACGTTGCTGGAATAAAACCCGCCAGAGCATGTTTTCTGAGCTCAGTGCCTGAGTCAGCCTTGGCGCTGTGGCAGGGAAAGACTGGTAGGTAGGCTGGGGGGTGGGGGGTGAACACAGGCCAGATAGCATGCCTGTGCACAATAGAAGCTTCAAGGCCATTTGTCATATCATTGAAAGCATGGCACTGGCCTAACACAAGAATCCTAACACAAGACACAAGACTTCAACTGGCTGCAAGTTTGCAAGTATTTGTGATACTGGACTGTATGAAAAAAAAATGAACTTGACAGCCAGTGCTCATGAATCTAAAGACGTTTTCTTGGTGTGCAGTAACTACATGGCTATAGCAAAATACAGATCATAGTCGACAATAAAAACGGCACAGGCAGCTCTTTTGTTTGGAGATTTGCTGAGGGCTTTCCACGCACCACGGCCCCCTGGTCCCAAACAAAAGCACCACACACCACCTGTGTCTCAGTTTTCATGTTTCCCTGACTGGTCGCTGAGAGAAGGAAGGCTGCCTGGTGAGAAAGAACCAGTCTTTCCAGTTTCTCTCAGGGGGGAAAGCAGAGCCGCGGAGAGGAGCTGGTGCACACTTCCTGTCTGAGGACGAGGGGGTTCGACCCTGTAGTTTCAGAGCCGGAGGGTATCAGTGATCTGTCCAACCAATTATTCCATAATCCTAAAAATAATCAGCCCTCTGAGGTTCATTCTTGCATCCTGAACTCTGTGAACTATGTGACTGAAGGGACAGAGAGTTGCGCCAGCATACAGTTTTCTTTTTCTCCTCTCCATCTCAACATCTGCGCTGCCACTCAATGAGCCCTCCTTCATCTTCTCTACACACAAACAAGCCGAGCATTGTACGCTTTAATTATACACACTTCAAATTTGTTCATCCACTTAGCTATCAGATAACGTGATTATAGAGCCATTACAACCGTGGTTGTAGGGCTTCACTGCCGTTAGTGGAAGTCGATGGAAGGCCAAGCGTGTGTCAATAACAGCCCGAGGCGTCTTGACTATTGATCAAATATGTGCGCTCAATCAATGCTGCTGTGATAAGAGCCACAGAAAGTGTTTACTATGCATATAGTCAGAAAAAATATTACAAAACTCTTCAGCTGCACGTTTCCAGACTCTCCAAAGCTTCTAACAGTCGAATTCATGAAATGTGAGCACTAGAAATGTGGGTAAAGCAACCAACATCATGTGGGTTTCACACAAGCGGATACCTTCCAGCACTCTTGACGAAACCCCATAGTATTTTTGGCCTCTGCCACCATCAAACTGACCACATTTACACACTGAAAAGTTATGTTGTTACACAGAATCCAAAGATCCTCGATGAAGGTTTCTTTTGTTGCTGTTGATTCGTACTTTCAGCAAAGCTTTGTCCGCCGAGCAGCGACTAATTCTTTTAATGGGGGAAGCTCTTTAAATGGAAAGTCGCTTTTTCTAAAACCGTCTCGGTCGCAGTGTGTGCGTGCATGTGTGTGAGTGTGTGGTATTTCCTATTGGAAAAAGAACAGAGTTTTGAGAAGCCATCTGATGACTCCCTCTCTCTGCAGTGGCGCCTGTAATGAAAACCAGGGCTGCGTTTGCTGTTGAGACGCCATATTAAACTCTGCACATATCTCACTCAAATGGCTGATCATCTTAACACTTCGGCTCACAGTCGGAGTGGGAAAAAGCAGGGATCGAATTAACATGTGAACTGAAGGAACTTTACATAAAATGGCAGGGGAGCTGTAAAAATTCACGTAGTATCAACGGATTTCTCGCTCATGCTAACTAACTGGGTCTTCTTAGCAGGACAAAAACTGTAAAACAAACTGCCCTGAGCTTGAATCTCGTGCTAAAGTATGATAAATCAACCAAAAAATACCAAATGTCTGCTGGGCCCTGCTTATCAAATGTAAGGACTTGCTCCATCTCTCCTTTAAATACTGTAAATTCAACACCTTTGGGTTTTGTGATGGATTTTGGGTTATTGTGAAAAACATTTAATACAATAATTAATGAGATTAAGAAGCAGCCCTAGTTAAACCCTATTATGAAAAGATTATTACTATATTTGCTAATGTTTTGGTTTGTTATTCTCATCTTCAACAAGATTTCCATTTCCATAGACATACCAAGAGGTTCACCCTCCTAATATACCTAATCAGACCTGGAATCTCCAGGTCATTTGTTGTGAACCCCCCTCCGAACATGCAGAGGGATTTAGCGGCGGTGGGGTTTACCCCCTCCATAAATTCCTGGGAAATTGTTCAATTAATTAAGATGATCACGACTCAATTACTACCAGCTGCAGGGTTATTGCCGTTTGTTTTTACTCAGAGCTGCGAGGTCAAAGAAGTCGGCGAGAGCTGCCTCTGTGTCTGACTGGCTGTTTGAATAAGTGGTATTCGATACCCCGAGGTCTTTTTTTTTTCTTTTTTCTTTACTGCCCTCCCTGTTTCGGAGAAACTGAAGGTGGGAGAAAAATTCTGGAAAAATCACACTGCGCCACCTCATCTGAAGAAAGAGGGCGACGGCTAGCACAGGCAGTGTGATCTTCAGTTTCTTCTTCTTCTGTGTGTGCACTTTTTATTCACATTGTTTCATATTCATTTGAAATGAATTATGCTCCTGACTCACAATGTAGTGTGTAGTGCAATAACCAAAGTTCTGTATATTCGAATTTGATGTAAAAGGCAGGTCGAGCATGACATTGACAAATTTTTGGGGGCTAGTAAGGTCAAGTAAGAAGCTAGCTAGCTAACTAGCTAACGTGAATTAGCATTAGCTATTAACAAACCACTAGGATTCCTAACATTGTCTGCCTCTTGTCTCTTTGACTGAGTTTTGCTATTATAACTATGTTCTTTACTGCTAAAAATCAAATACGTCTGAAAAACGCAACACAACATACTGTTACTTAGTTCAATACACACAGGTTTTTCTGGTATTACCTTTTATTGGTCTGGTGTGACCAGTAGCTAACGGTGGCTAATGTTAACAAAGTTTAGGTTGATACTTTTGTGAAATTACGGAGCCACTTTAGTGACTTTAACAGTTCTTTAGTTACAGTAAATAGTGTAGTGTTTTTCTCTTGGTGCACATATTGTTTAGTAACACATTGCATTATAATTACACCTCTCCTGGCTAATTAAAACTCAGGAACATCCGGTAGCTAATAGCATGGGCAATGACACAAACCCCAGGGAATCCTAATCACCTACCTCCTATTTTAGTCTTTTCCACAGAGCATTAGCGTTACTTAGCCAGATAGATGTAGTTCATTAGCATGAAGAAGTGTAATATTTCTCTGATGGATGCTTGTAAAATCTTAAGAGTTTGTACACCTCTCTGGAGTTACATAATGTGCTGTTTTCAAACAAATAAGTGTCTGTGTTTCGTGTTATTTTGTAACTCAAAGTTCTCTCTTTACAAAAATCAAAAACTATTGTTTTATCTGGACTGAGTTAACATGGATGACATGACTTCGGGTAAACCAAACTGAACAACATCTTCAAATCAAGTTATGGTTTGGAGTAAGTCTGGAATTTTTGAAAATCTGTGCAGGAACTCTGCACTTCAATCCAGAGTTGCTCAAGGGTACTTGAAAAAGAAAAGCACACACGGCAGTTGTGGCAGATGAACCAGTGACCCCTTTCTAACCATTAAGGGAACAATGCAACTATTCACACCAGGTGTTATTTATATGTGGAACAAATAATGGAAAATAATGTTTTCTTCTTCAGTCAGGACAACAAATCCATTTATAATCAAATCCAAATCCAGAGTTACAGCTAGCAGAAGAAAAACATCTAAGGTGTGAAAAGCATGCCGTAAAAACCTGCCCATCTTCCTCTGCTCAAATTCATAGCCGGAGGTGACACTCCTGCACCAAATGTGCAAACAAATTGTCGATGGCTGACGTCTGAGCTCCTTGCGGCTGCCGCAGAGCATCGTGTTGGGGCATGATGAAGAATACGCCTCATCAAGTCGAGGAGACGGATACATTCTTCCACAATAACTTCACGTCGGTTGGTTTTGGAGAGACGTGCCACAGAAAGCAAATAAAATTGTTGAGGTTTCACACACTAATATCTGGTGTTCTTCTGAAAGCACGTATTGCACAACAATATTCCCAAAGATCATCTGGTTAGAGTCTGAATGGGATGGGAAGTCAAACGCTTTTTCATTGGACCTATCAGCAGTAGTGAACTCTCCACAGTATCAGCCATCTTTACACAACATGGAGATTAAATCGCTTATTAAAGGTGATGGATCAAGACACTAACATTTTCAGGAACTCAGACACTTTCTGAGTCTCATTAAGTCCAATACAAAAACACGCAATATGCCAACTGAAGCTTAAACATGAAAAATGACCAAATTTATCATTTTCGCATGACAGACTTTCTCTCTTTCCAGCGATACGTCACAGCCTCCAGTTAAAAATACACCAACAGCAGCAACAGCCACCAGACAAAACATTTCCATTTCTGTTGATGGCATTTGTCTTCGAAACACGTGACCCGTCTGGGGCTGGGTGCCATGTCTCTGACTGCCCCGTCTGGGAACGGGCTCAGCCAGAAGGGTTGCTCTCTAGAGAGAAAGAAAGGGGGTGGAACCACTTCCCAGCTCACTACCCGAACTGGCAATGTCAGCTCAGGCAGACGAGACGAGGTGAGTCTGGGGAGGTTTTAAACACGTTAAAGGTTTTACTTACAGAATGAGCGTTGTGATATTTGAAGCGTAGCGGCCCAAATCTGGTATTGCCTCCAGTTCATTGTGGTTCAGCTTTCTGTACACATTACAAAAAAAAAAGAGAAGTTTGTCACATGCAGGACAGTGATGGAGGCTGTTTACTCTAGAAAGTGCCGAGAACACAGGGCATACTTACATTTCACTTAGATGCTGTAGTTTGGAAAACAAAGTGCTGTCAAGCACCTGCAATTTGTTATGGCTCAGGTCCCTGTAAAGGAAAAAAGGAAAAATTAAGGGAAAAGTATACACCATGGACTGTATTTCTCGACTGCTGCAGTCTTCCATTTGGGTCAACATTGCAAACATAATTACATACAAATTCTCTGTTATTGTGACTTGACACTGCGAACAGAGGAAACGGATCAAAGAAAAGCTGCTGCAATTAAACTGCAAGATGGTGCAAAACCACTGGTGATTAAATCAAACAACACGGTCAGAAAAAATAAGCAAGATTTGTTACCGACATACTGTCACAAACAGGCGAGGGGTGAAAAGACTAAATCAGTTTCAGATACCGTCGACTGACTGTGTGTTAGTCACATCTGAAAGCAGCTGAAAAGGTCCTGCTTCCCATTCAAGCCATCCAAAAAAGAAGGGCTTACAAGTTAAAGTCCTCGTGTTTGGCTTTTCGTCCCCACTTTAGAACATAGAAGACAATGTCTGTGTCAAAACAGCTCACTTCATATCCAGGCCTGTGCTGAAAGGCAGAGCCAAAACAGATACAAGCTGAGAAGTTTTTCTGTTTGTACCCAAACGGAGGCCGAAACCTGGCGAGGGAAGTTGATGAAGTGCCGGAGTCGGGGTCTCAGTACTGGACGAGGCTTGGTTCAGACCTCTTTTCTAGTGCCTGACTCATATTACCCACATTCCTATTTTGACTTCAATATTTACAATCTTTCAAACCGAATCTAACGTTATTTCTTTGCTGATATTTGGTTTATTTTCTGTCTGGTGCCTCATATTTTAGAGTATCTTCCCTGAAGAAGCCAGGACTTCTCTAGCATGTATATATCGATTAATCATTGTCACATTGGAAAATCAGTGTTTGCACACATAGAAGGAAGGTGTACATAGGTTTCTTATTGTCTAATGTAGTCCTGAGTAGTTCTCGATTAGCTCTGGTCTATGTCTTGATTTTGTCTGGATCCCCCCTTTGGATCTGGGCCCAACACAAACCCAATTGAGCCTGCTCTTGGACTCGACTGAACACTCTTGGCTGCAGCTCCCCGGGGTGAGACTCTTGTTTTTGCTGCCTGTTTTGAAAAGGAGCCTGAAAACCAGCTCAAGGAGTCTGGCAAGCGGAGCCTCGTGCACCATAAAGTGGTGGAGTTACTGACGCTGCTGCGCACGATCAACGCTGCGGTGCCAGACACTCTTTTTTTATTTTTATTTTTTTACACCCCCTCACCCTCTACCCTTCCTCCTTCTCCTTACCTCCCTCATCTGGAATCCATCAAGGAGCTCTGGGAGGAGGGGAAGAACCTATCAACTGGTAATGTATTCACAATGCCGGGAAAAGCGAGAGGGACGCCTTTCAAACGTCTCAAACACCCCTGTAGAATTTTCTGAGGCCTGTTTTTGTTCTTTGGTGGAAAGTTTCATGAACCACTCAACCAGAGTTTTAGTCGGCTCGCTAACACTAACCCCCCCGTCCTCCTCTTTTTCTTTCCAAGCATGGAGCCATGCATTGCTGTTGTAGTTCCAGCTCTGGGGGCATATGGGAAAGGTGTCCTATCATACTTCCGAGATAAACCCTAAGTAGTTCTGACACTTCCACTTCCCTCACAAAGCAGCCTCTGAACGGAGCAAGATAACACAGTGCTGCGTACAGGCTCCAGCCTGTATCAGCCGGTCTGGTGAAAATGTTGTCTTATCAAAGACTGAAAAGTGAATAAACGACCCACTCTTTAGGTTACAAGAGCTGTCAGTAACTTTATAGATTACGATAATGGGACTTAGCAGATTTCAAATTAAGTTGCAGGAATGTTTCTTCGTAGGTTGGGTTAAAGTTTCTATGGAATGCAAGTGAGCACATTGAAATGCCCAACAGCAAACTTTGGTTAAAATATCTAAATATATATATATCATGTACGTCATGTTTCTTTCATTAGTGACCATGACAGGTCAGTATGTAGCACTGTAGCTAACTAGCTTGTAGCTATTAGCTAGAATAGCTATCTTAAATGGTCAGTTGTTGAAACTTAGCATTGTGCTGCAAACCACTGGGATTAATTATGTTATCTACCCCATCTTGTACTTCTTGTTTTTTTACCTCACAATTAACGTAACATGGCTAAAGTATGTATATTTGTCCAGGTTCTATGTTTTCATTCTAAACTAAGCAGTGTTTCGTGTCATTCTGTGGCTCACAAATCGTTTATTAAACTATTTTTATTTTTTAAATCAAATGATGTAGTATTTTGCTCTTGGCGCACGTCACAAAGCACAAGGGTTCCTAATAACTTAGATTCCTAGCTAGTTTAAATGACCTGATAAATTTTTTTTTACATTAGCTGGATCCATTAGCATTAGCGATACTGCAAACCACGGGGTTTGGTAATGTTATCTACTGCCTCTACTTATTTTCTTTCCCTGGCTATTGATGTTACCTAGGCAGAAATGTAGTACTTTTAATTGAAAAAAAAAACATTAAATTGCTTAAATGTTTGTTCAACTTTAAAGGCTATAACTCTCCATGGAGATACAAATGTTTCATGCTAATTTGTGACTCACAAATTGTTTATTAAACTTTTATTAAATGCTGTTTATTTAAAAAAAAAAATCAAATGATTAAGTATTTATACACATGTTAATACACATGTTGTTTAATGACACAGAGCACCAATCTAAAAACTTTACTAGCCAGCTATGGTAACAATAAATTAACATTAGCTGTGACCCAAGGATCTACCTATTCTTGTACTTCCTGTCTTTTTCACTGAGCATTAGTGGAACTTGGTCAAACAAATGTTTCTCCTGAGCTCCTGAATATAGAATAGCTAGTTTAAATGACCAAATTAGTCGCTAACGATAATTAGCATTAGCTGGATCCATTAGCATTAGTGATGATGCAAATCACTGGGGTTGATAATGTTATCAACCTCCTCCACTTCTTTTCTTTTCCCTGGCTACTAATGTTACCCAGGCAAAGAAATGTGGTGAAAAAAAAACATCAAATTCCTCTGATGAATGTGTTCAACAAGACATCGCTCCATGGAGATGAACGTTTCATGCCATACTGTCACTCTGTGACGTATTAAAACTTTAAATAGTAGTTTGTCCTTAATGCACACAATGTTTTCAAGTTTAAACTCCAAGCATGCCTCACTCTTAAAGAGTGAAAAGGCATTAAATATGGGCCTATATTCTCCCCAGCAACCTCCGAAATACTCATGGCTTAACCCTCCTTCTCCATGCTTTCCTCTTCTTCGTCTCCCTCCTACTTTCTCTTTTCCCCTTTTCCTTCTGAGAGTTTGTTTCGCACTAATCCTACACGCTCCTCCTTAATCAGTACCATCGCTGGCTCCGGAGTTGCTAATTCAGCAGAAATAATGGGGTGCTGGAAAACAAAGGGTCGGGCGGTTTAAGGGGTTTAAGATGTGCTGGAGAGCCACTCGTAAATTAGCATGCCAGAGTGAAAAGAATTTTTTCCCCCATGTGGAACTTTTTTTTTTCTTTTTTCATTTTCTTTGGAAGGTCGGCCTTGGTTATGAGGCTCAGGCTGGGTCTGTTTTCTCTGGCAACGTCAAGTTTCCAGAGCAGCACATTTTAGAAAGAGAAAAACTAAATTCAACAGCAGGGCAACAGCTTTTTCGAGCAGGCAGTGAATCAAGCACTGCAGCCCAACACAGGACAATAAAAATCAAGCACTGCAGCTCAACGCAGGGCAATAAAAATGCAGTCAGAATAATTATCTGTAAAGTAGAACACATGCAACATGCCATTAAAGTTGTGTTCGCCATTTCCAACAGGCTTCAGGCCGAGCTCAGCTTCTTCTTATGGGGCCAGTAGACAAACAGTAATGGAGGTATTACTTTGGGAAACAATCCAAGGCTTCACACAGGCTGCATCTGATTTATGCTTTTATGGCTTTGGAGGCCTAAAGGTCTGTGAGGCTGAAACCTGAAGACTGACAAATAAAAATGTGGACGTGAACCACTCTGTCAAACCATTACATTGGTTGCAACGTGAGAACTGGTAGATCAGCTAACAACCACTAATAGTGTTGTTATTACTACTAAAACTGTACTAGCAGCTTCACTGCTGCTTCAATGATCCACCAGAGTACCCACAGGCCTTGGGAGCACTTCTTTAGAATCATTTACACTTTATTAAAGAGGTTTGGAGGGGACTGACAACAGCACATTGATGTGTGAAAAAGTTCCAGCTTCCCTGCTGGCCTCGGGAAGCCTGGCATGCTGTTTTAAAGGAGCAATACAACAAATAAAACCTGCTAGGACACATAAACACATGAATTTGTTGCTGTTCTGTAACTTCAGAAAAGTTCTTCTGGCAGTTTTGAACCAATCAAAGCAAAAGCAAAGTCACGACTTATGTGGCTTACAAGCCAATGTGTTTTTACTGCGACAGGAATGTGGATCATCCCATCCGTGCTGAGGCAAAACGGTAAACCCAACCTAGTCAGTGCAGAGGTGTGAAAAGACATTCAAATAATTAAGCCATAAGTGAAAGATAACATAATTATCCACGACAGTAACAAGGCACACAATGGCTCTTTAACTGGACTCACAGTTGCACTGTCCATTCCGGGATCGTGTCTGGAATTTGGCCCCTTTTCAATCGACTGCAGTCCAAAAGCTCCCCGGAACACACGCAGGTAGGGGGACACGTCCTTGTGCCAGCAGCAGATCCACGCTGTAGTCTGAGAAACACGAGAAAAACCACGGCAAACCTCGCGAAAGTGCGAGGCTGCGTCGAGGACCACATTTTCTCCGAGAGGACACCCCTGTTTTTAGTTCTCAGATGAAGCGCGACGAATCCAGAAGAGCCAGAAGAGTGAGGAATCACCAAGAAAACTCCAGAATCTGATCTTTCTTCAAGCACAGTCGATCCTTACATCCAACCCCTTGTTGTTCTGAGCACCGAGGCTGTGAAATGTAAAAGAAAAACGTTCTTCTCAAACGTGCCCATTCCTGTGAACAAACTTTTGTGCCGACTTGCCGCTGCCTCTGCTGCTGTTGGGGCAACTTGTGCCGTGCAGGATCCCCACAGAGCAGAGGTATGCGGCGGGAGGGGCCACAGCCGCGGGGGAGCATGGGACGTGTAGTTCAAGCTGCATGTTTGTGCTAGTCAGGTCAGTTTTATGTCCAAAGTGAAATATCTCCTTTATATTATAACTTTAAACTTTAAAGAATTCTGGAGGAATGTAAAAAAAAAAAAGAAAAAAAAAAAGGCAAAACCAGAACCTATTTCCTGAGTTCTGGATTAGACCTAATTAGAACCGTACCGGTATTATATATTATATATATATATGTAATATATATATATATATTTATATATATATATAGATATATATTATATAATATAGGGAACTTAATTCTTACTTATTCAGTCCAATAAATTATACATTTGAATTCGTTTTAATGTCCTCATGTGTTTTTGTATATAAAGGAATGTGCTGTGGTTTGTTTTATTGTGTGAAGTACTTTTGTTACATTTTGTTTTAATGGAAATTGTTATACAACTAAAGTCTGATTCACTGACTGATTTCTATGACATAAACTCATCCATATTGCCATGGTCAGGGAAATGAATAGGAGAATACATATACATAATCTCTCAAATGTTAAATGATGAGAACATTTGAAAAACAACCTGTTTTTAGTTTGGAACTCTTCAACGGATCCTCAATGTCTTTCCAATTGATGGTGTAGGATTTTGCCCTGGAAGAAGCTCCACTTTAACCACCTACAGCAATACATTTTTACATTTAACACCTTTGTTATTAAATACTCATACATAGGCTACTTGCATTTAGGGCTGCAACTAATAATTATTTTCATGATTGACTAATCATGTTTTGTTATCCTGTTTTGTAATCCGATAATAGAAAATCCAAAAGTAGTTATTTCCTCGTGCCAGGACTGTGTGCACATAATTCATGAAAGTGCTAATTAGACAGAAGGCCAAATTTCACCTTTTTGTAGGACACAAAACAACATTAAAGGTAAAGTCACTAACAGAGGCTTTAATTAACATTTTACACTTGAAAGCTGACTGATATTTCCTCATTTGCAATTTACAAGGTGTGTTCTTTTTTTAATTTCCACATTAAAAGGCCCTTCATGGGATATTCATGTCCATGCAGATGTGTCAGGTTCCCCTCAGGCAAAGCGTTCAACAGTTTCCTGTTGACCAAGGTCATACTCTCACTGTTTGCTGGCACTTCCTCCTCTCAGCGAGGACACAGGCTCATTAATCTGTTGACATGCAGATGAAAGTCTGACTGATCTCGATGGTAACTGAATAAAAAGTAAATGTCAATGAGTCGCTCTGTATGCTATGCTTGAAAGATGCAAAACGTGCTCTGACAAGACAGAATGTGGGCTAGAAACAAAAAAGGCTCATTATGTTTCATTTTCACCTCTGTATTCTTTAAAAGACATGATTCTGCATTGTTCTCAAAAAGTCTGCTGTGCCCACAATAGATGTGGTCATAGTCATTTCCTAACAATTAAACAATCCCAGATTTATTTGCACTTCATATTTTTTAATGGACTGAATTTATGAGTCATTTCCTAGCTAGTTTAACATTTTAAATCACTGATTTTACTTAAAGACTTTCTTAGCTTGTAAACAGTAGCAAAGATGCAAAGATATAACCTTAACGCTGTTCGGTTAGGTTAAGCTAACATAACCTCCATAAACATAACTCCTAACCCTTTTTTTAAATGTTGGATATGATTTTGTTTCATCCGTGCATACATGAACAACATGTAGCAAGTAGGAAATGTCTGATGATGCTAAGCTAACCGACATTATTTGGTCATTTAAACTAACGTATTAACATGTTTTATAGCCTACATTATGGTATAATGTGTTGTTGTTTTTTATGTGTATCACAGTACCTTTTTATATTCTATATTAGCAAGCTAACACAAAGGTTTTGTTAAAGGTCCAGTGTGTAAGATTTAGGAGGATCTACTTGCAGGAACTGAATATAATATTAATTATATTCCAATAGTATGTTTTCACTGGTGTAGAATCATATGAAAATAAGAATCATCATGTTTTCGTTGCCTTAAAATGAGCCCTTTATATCTACAGAGAGAGCGAGTCCACCATGACCGCCATTTTTTCTACAGTAGCCCTGAGTGGACAAACCATATACTGACTCTAAGATAAGGCCTTTTGCTTTTTATGTGAATTTCAGCTGAGTGCTTGGAACAAGAA
Source organism: Larimichthys crocea (assembly GCF_000972845.2). NCBI lineage: Eukaryota > Metazoa > Chordata > Actinopteri > Sciaenidae > Larimichthys > Larimichthys crocea. The sequence goes on along the minus strand of NC_040022.1, from coordinate 28,431,040 downwards.
GGTGAGGCAACTACACACTGGATAACTGCAGTTAGAAATCATTTTGCACTGTACTATTTTCATATAATATATGTTCCATTCTGTGGAACCCTGGTGACTTGACTGGTGGAGCATGTGCCCCATGTACAAAAGGCTGAATCCTTGCTGACAACTTGCTAAGGGTTATTTTGATTATCATTTCATCTGTGGATAATTTTCTTGATTCACTGATTAATTGTTTGGTCCATAAAATGTCCTCAAATGTCTTGACCACGGATATTCAGTTTGCTGTCAAATAACTAAAGAAAGCAGAAAATAGTGAAAAGCTGAAATCAGAGAAATTTTGCATTTCTTTCCTCAAAGAATCATGATTAATTGTTGATCAAAATAGTTGGTGATTAAATTAATTGTCAACAACTGATCGACTAATTGTTTTTCACAACTGAGTATATTTTTCATCTATTTTATTCATTATGTGTGTGTTTATTCTCCAGTCAACCTCACAAGAAACTAACTGGGCACGATAAATTAATGCACATGGTGTGATGTTATGTTGACAATAAACATCTAGTAATGCCCCATCATTCAGTACCAGACCTCACTTTGAGTAAACAGACTTCAGTAGACTTTCCGCTCTGACAATGCAGATGATTTGTGATAAGCATTCCTATTGTCTATTTGAAAGTTGCCCTGTGAATGCTTTATTGCCTCTGTAGGTGTGAGACGCATCCTTAGGTCAGGTATCCAACTCCTTTGTATTCAGAAAGGGCATACCCCCCCAATCTGATCTAAGCTTATTCAAGCACACATTATTCCTGGTGAGAGATGTGATAGAGGCATTTAATCACACATATAATTGTTTTATTGAACATAGTTTGGTTAAACAATTTGGCAAAAATATTGCATGCAACCATTCCTGCTGCTCCGCTTTCTCCTGTCTTCAGTCATTTTTAATTAAAGGTTGTCAATAAATTGGATCGTGCCAGAAAGAAACTGGCTGTTGGACAATGTATTGATTCTATACTTAAGGACATACATCAAAGTGATTTAATTTTCCTGAAAAATAACAAAAACTTCCACTTCCTGCTGTTATAGTTTGTTACATCAGCAATATAAACTTATTTGTGCAAAGAGCAGTTTAATCTGATTTGAACAAATGATTCAATTTAATATACTGCATTTGGCTCATCCAGTGTAACCTGGGTGAAACATAATGAAATCAAATTCTCGCCTGCAGCTGAATAACTAAAAGTAGAGAAAATGTCCCGTTAGACTCAGCTGATCAACACCACCGATAATAACTTTCCTCTCCTTGAGGAATCTGATGTTTTTTCAGCGCCTCGGCGTGCCGACTTCTTCTCAGCGGGGAAAAACACAAACAAAAACACAAACTTAGCAGGAATCTAGGGCAGGAATGGCATGCTGGAGTATTTTTCCTGCTCTCTGTGATTGATTAGATCCCTGTAGACTCCTGCAGGATTTTTTCGGAGAGCAGAGAGTGGGGGATTGCACCGTCCCAACAGGCCCACTCATCGATGGGCTGATTGCTTCCTCATGGTCTCCTCTGCTGAGGCCTCACACTGGTAACCAACACCAGACAGCAACAACACCTCCCTCTAGCTTGACATGTGGTTTATCTAGAGCCCAAGGAGAAAATCTGACTTCTTCTTGAAGTATGTGCCAAAAAATCTGACAGTGGTTTGAGATAATTTCACTCCTTCCAGTGCGAATTGTTCATTACTCTTCCCTTCTTTTGAACAACCTGAAATGTCTCATCAAAGGGCGTAGCTGGAAATATCTGTCCAGGTCGCCCCTAAGCACCTAAAGGCTCTCCCCAGCTATAGGCCCCTGGAATCATCCCTACAGCAGACAACCCTGATCCCATCATGCCTTCTTTCTGCGCAGCTTACGGAGCCTACAGCAGTCAGCTCTCGCATTCCTCTCCTGGTGAAATCATATTTTCTAGCCGCCGCTCATTTGTTTGGTCACAGCGGCGCCTGCATGATAGATGTTTTTCTGGCTGTGAAACACCTCCCATACCCCTCACTGCACACTGCCGCCCCCCCAAACACCCTCAGACAGTTTGGAGTATAAGTTTTGGAGGTATGTGGAGCTGTAGGTCGGACCGTCAGTCAAGTGGCGGTGCCAGAACCTCTGCAGTGTGTGCGAAGCGCATACAGATGTTGGCAGTGAGCTCGCTGAGCTGCTAATGCTGCACGTGGCTGGCAGCCAGACATTATACTCAGAATAGTAACGTGCTGAAAAATGTCTACCCAGCATGCCTAGCTCCAGGTATCGCTCTTTGCCAGTAACAACATACAGTAAAGGGATGGAATGGCAGGGAAGGTATGTCTGAGTGTGCATATGTGTTTCCAGTGGACGTTGCTTATTTTAAAGAGCAGAATAAAACAGAATGGAAAACATATTATCATCAGATTAAAAGTATCATTGCATTTCTGAATGTGATACGAAATTGAGACCCATTCCATTTTCAAGCTTTACTTTCTGTAGGCAGCGCTCTTTTCTTCGTCGGTTGAGCAATCACTGCTGACGTTAAAGCTGCCCTGATCAGTGTTTTCATGTCAACAACGCATGACATTATTATGTATAATATGAAAGGGGTTGCTTATAGTTACAAATCTACAACAGAAAAAAAACAAAAAAAAAACTTTATGGAGCGTTTTAGCACCTCTCAGCTCATTGTTTTGGTTCCACAGCTCACAGATCTCGTCAACCTCATTTCACAGCCGCAGCATGCAAACAACAGACAAAACAATGTTAGCAACTAGCAGCTGAAAAAAGCTAGATATTTCTCAAAGACATTGGACTTACATTGGTTGGGTGACCGGAAATGTGGCTTCAAAAAGAATGCTAATGTTGCTCCATCTCTGCTGTCTGCATGTGTAAATAAGCAACTTATCAATTTTATAAGATGATGGTATGTCAGTGTCTGTATTGTTTCGCTGCACCCAAGTGACCAAATATGTCAGTGAACGCAGGAAACAACTCCGTTTTTTCTTCAGTTTACTCCAGACTAATCGCATGCATGCCCTCTACAGCCACATCAGCTTCACAGAGGAGGTCCAGAGAAAATCTTCTTACGGAATCTGGTCAGAGACCATTGGGAGTTCTGGCTGTTTTTTTTGGTTGGTTACAAAACTTCTGTTGCATGATTTTATTATTGTAACTGCTTTCTGACTGTTGAATCTGAATTTCTACATGAATTTAATGAGTTGGAGGTCTGACCATTAATTCAATCATCAATAATGTGCAGGAGGACAAATAAGCCACTGGACACTGATGAGCTTTCATAAACTGGCTGTATATCAGTGTTACACAACAGCAGTCAGTCATTTATTTGAATGAAAACATTTCATGTTATGTCTGACAAGGAGAGGATCATTGGGCCGTGCTGCATTAAGCCTCATACCAGGTGTCGGGCCATATAATGTTCTCACCACCCAACACAGGAGCATTTTAACGTCAGAACAGTGTATGTGTTGTCAAGGCTAAGCCTGTGTGAGGTTGAAGCTGACGGGTGGCTGAGAGGCTCCAAAGTGGCCCGTGTTAAAGTCTGCGTTGTGTGGCCGCCACCAATTACAACTCTCAGAGCCTGCAAAACAAAATGTCTGCTGTGTGAACTGGTCAGCGGGGATAAATGAGGCAGTGTGTGGAGCTCGGCTAGGATGCCTGCCTCTTATAATTAATGGGACGTCTCACTTTGGCATGGAGTGAGGTGGCCCAGACTGATGGCCATATGATTTGTCAACATGCGTCCTTTCACCCCATAATTTCATCCCCCCTCAAAAACACACACAGACACGCACACACACTGTCTAAAAACCAAGGAGAGGACACTTTTCTTCTCAACACCTTTGGCTTGGAGCAGGTTCATAGTCCTGTCTTGCTTTTCACATAAAGGGAAATTTCACTCTCGATATGGAGATCAGGCGACATCAACATCAGTTATCTAAATGCACCAAGCGCAGCAGACACAGCATATTAACATTCACCTCGGGTTCAAGGTTAGAGCATATAGGACTTTTGCCCAAGGAATGATTGTAATTATCTTTCACCCTGAGGTGAAACTGCAGCGCCTTTGCAACCCAGTTTTCTTGTATTTGTTAGTTCTTACATTGGCATGCTTTTTATCCAGCAATACCCTGCTGCACGCAGACACACTGACCATACAGACAAGTCAGTTCAATATCTAATTTAACTTCCCAATCAACCTTTTGCACTTTACCCCACTGATGTTTATTTCACAATGTACTCTGAGGCTCGACTTAATTAGTGTGTACGCGTGTTTCAAATGTTGATACACATGAATACGTACTAAACAGGCCAGGCAACGTGCAGTCAGCTACAAAAAAAAGTGTTTTGTTTAATTTCACTGGAGATTTGATTGTGTTTTATTGTTTATTATATATATATATATATATATATATATAGATAGATAGATAGATAGATAGATAGATAGATAGATAGATAGATAGATAGATAGATAGATAGATAGATAGATAACAGATAGGTTATATCTGTTCCGAATGGTCACATTTCAAAGTGAGGCAAAAGGAAATTGTAGGCATGCAGGGACATGATGAATTGTATAAGAAAACCAGGGTGTGGATATCTACAATGCTGTTTCCTCCCCCTTCCCCTGAATTCTTACTGTACATGGCTCAAATAAGTCTTCAATGATTCTTTGCCTTGCTGAAGGACACTTCAGCAGATCCTCTCTCTTTGCAAAAGGCAAAGCTCCAAGTAAAAGTCATTGTTCACACAGTGAGTTGCTCTTCTGTGTCCTGGCTCCAATTGGTCCAAATGAATGTAGAATTAATTGTATTATTTTAATCACCTCAAAGCACTACATAGACAGGTGCACTTTACGGTATTGTGTCAGCTGACCTTGGTGAGACCTCTGTGGTCAATCAACCTTTTTGTCAGGTAGTCCCAAAATCTAGGCTGAAAAGCTTAGTAGCTGCTAAAACTTTCCTGTTTCATGAGAACTTTGCCTTGCAATGTCTTTTTATTGTTTAAGGCTAACCCTAACCCTGTTTACTTTTACTTTTTTGGGGGTTTTTTTTGCATTTATTTGACAGGACGGTCAAAAACAGACAGGAAAGTAGGGAGAGAGATGCGTCCATAGAATCTCAGTAGAATGTTCTTTGTTAGACATTGTTCTATTTTTACCTTCTGCTGCATTAGTGTCACGATTATCAGACTCTTGCAGTACTGGGAGAGTCTGCTGTTGATGGTGTGTGTGCGTTTCTCTTGACTCTGGCTGTGTTCTGCCAAACAAGGCAGTAGTCACACCAGACCTCCTTCCTGCTGAGAACCTCCAACCCCAGGACCCCCCACCTTCACATACTCACCTCACTTACCCCTCCCACCACGAAGAATCAGCGGTGGGTCCAGAGCAGTGATAAAGAAAGCCCAGCTGTTCAAACAGTTGGAAGGAACACGGCGGGGGTGGATGGAAGGATGCATCAGCATATTTACTTCTTATAAATCAAACTCCATGCACATCAACAGACCACCAAATAACCAGAGCAAAAGCCATATGTCAAATATGACTGTCGAAATGAAAAGACTCTAAAACTCTGCAGTGACGCTTGACTGATGGAATTCTATTAGTGTTGGCAGCTCCTTAGCCTTTATCTAGTCCTCAAAACACATTCACCAGTCTACCAGATTCCAGTAACATATTCCAGCAACACATTTCAATAGATAAAAGTGCCTCTTACATTATCATTTGAACATTGGCTAGCTAGCTTTTTTTTGGGTTGCAACAAGGTTATGAACCTAAAAAGAACGTAGATTGTATAAATATTGATCTGATCTTTGCTTACATAAGTTAAGTTAAAAAAAGAGGTTTTGCACAAGGAAGAAGCTGCGGCTATTCTGCTGAGCTAAGATGACAAGGATACAACAACTAAACTAAACTGAGTTGAATGTATCAGTACACCTGAAAGGTAAATGTCAATCAAACCCATCATGAATAAACACAAAGTTAGATAAACTGTGTTTTTAAGCCTGTTGTGAGTAGCTGCAATCGGAAAGAGCCCTTCATCATCAAGATATTCAATATCTTTTCAATGTCAGTCTAATATAAACTAAGTGTCACATACTAAGGGTTGTACATCTGCACCAACAGCCTGAAGGCAAACCACTTCAATCAATCCTGTTAGTAAAAGTCAACAAAACATCTAAAATGTCTGATCATCATCATTTGCTGGCTGGAGTTGAAAAGGGAACCGCTTCAGTACAATGGCGCTGAGAGGACTATGGTGTTTGTGCATGTGTGGGTGTTGTTAAATTTGCATTTCAAAGAACACTTGTTAGATGAAACTGCATGGCTGTCAGGTCAGTGATAGGTTAAAAGGGTCATTGCTGAAAACAATGTACTGTTAATAGGTGACTCATTTTTGAATAGAGCAGGGGAAGTGAACATATCTGATGGGAGATAACTGGGAGAAAGCCTGCGGGGAAAAAACGTGTTTTCATTTAGAGCGTGACAGTTTGGACTGAACACTGAGCGTCACCAGACTGCTTATTATTTTAACTCAGGGAGGTAATGGTACTATTACTTACTTTACTTTAAAAACACCACACAAACAGCAGTTGGTTGAGATTATCAGTTGTGATTGGGTAACACCCCTCCAATTGTCAGGCCAAATCACTTGTGGTGTTTGCTCTACATTGTGGAAAGTGTGAGGGGGACATAGCACCTCAGGGACTCTGATTCAGCCCCCCACCCAACTTTTATCCTCCACTAACCTCCCACTGTTTGTCTCTTGAGTGTGCGCCCTCCTATTCTCACCTCCCCTGTTTCTCCATCCTGACCTATTGTTTGGTGACCGACGATGCACGGTATTTCGGCCCAGCTTGAGCTTTTTGTTTCCGGAGTGGAGAGGAGATGACCTGTGGTCAACCACCCAAAAAGAAGAAGGTAAAAAAGTTTTTGGGGATCGAAGGGGAAATAACTTACCTGCTTAGCTTTTACCCGGACTAGTGGTTCCAGTAGACCCATTGTCTGCCATACCACAGCCGCATGAGATGAGCTCAAGTGCCACTTCATTGACACCAGTCAGTTATGTTCACAGGTAAAGTAATGTTCAACATTTTGGGAAATGTGCGGCCAATCAGCTGATCAAACTGGTCAAACAGCTCAACAGTCAGCTTGGAATGTCATGGACTAAAATATGATAATCCCTCTGTTGTGTTCTGGCTTTCTTTATTTCGTGTACCCTGTTGGTTTGGCTGCACTACCCTGCGAAGATTTGTCACAACACCTTAAGGACTGATATGACCCCTGTACAGTAAATATGAAGCTACAGCCAATTACATAGCTTAGCATAGCATTAAGACTGGAAACTGGTTGAAACAGCTAGCTTAGCTTTTTCTGAAAGACTGGTTAGATGATTTTGTCAGCTAAGAATGAACTATGACACCCAACTTTTACTGAAACACTGATATATTATCAACTTATTTAGTGAACGTTTCACACATCCAGGTGATACGGCACAATGTGAGCATCATTTAGGGTCATATTTCTGTTCAGTCCAGTCTCTCCTTAAGTGGGCGCTCAGACAGGGACAGGAAAACCGGAAACCGGTGGTGGGGGAGTGCGGTGGTGGTGGGGTGAGGGGAGCTGAGGTAGGTTGCCTTGGACGTGTCTATACCTGCTGAATGTGACCGCTGTGAAACAATGAGGAAATAACTTTTTATTTCTCTGATTTACAGCTTTATCAAGGCTGGCGCTCGCTCTCTCTTATTGTTACTCTATGTCTCTCTACCAAAGCGCTCTCTCTCTCTCTTCTGAGTGACTGATTGGCTTGCGGAGCGTGACGTGGGGCTCCATTTTCCCAAAAGTTGGATCTGGCTCACTTCTCTTCCGCCGGCATCCGGTTTGCCTGTCCCTGTCTGAACGCCCACTTACACTGTCTAACCTTCTGCTCCCTGGCAGAAATATCTGCATTGCTGCCAAACTATGTTTTCAAAGTACTTGCTAACTTTGCCTGCATGCTGTACGATGCAGGACAGGTAGAATTGGCTTTTGAGAGTTTATTGCTAAAAAAAGCAAAAACCTTCCTGCTGCTCCTGGAAGCATCACTGAGGAAAACCATGAGACTGAAACATAACAGAAAACTTACAGGCTGTACAATGAACAGCAACAATTCACTAAAATACGCTGAAACCGACTGTAGAGCTGAAGGCAACAGAGTTGGTGATCATTCTATGTGGGTTTATCACTTTTTTTAAGCAGTCATTTAAAGTGATTTAAAGTTAATACCAAACTGGGCAAACTCCATCTTTTGAAGATGATTGATGATATGATTAAAAGCTCAAACTATTAAAAAAAAGTGGGCTCAATAATGGGCTTAATGACTTGTTAAAACAGAGATTTTTGGCAGTGTACGGATGTAAAAAGAAGCATGAGACAGGTGGAGGGTTCCTATGGATACAGCTGTTAAATGTCTCCTTACTCCTTCACCCCCATTCCAGAGGGAGGTGTTGAGGTGAGAATGCAGCCCTCCCCAGCTGTAGTCCCTCTGACCCAAACAGTCAGAGTCTTCGCTGCCTTTGTGGAAACAAGCTGACAGGAAAGGTAAACATCAAGGTGTGGAAAGAGGCTCTTCCTTCGGTGGTCTCATCAGTCACACAGCCCTGCGTGGTTTAAATACAGCTTTAAATCAGGAACACGGCCTGTAAACTTAAACATAAGCCAGCGCGGACGAAAAATTACGATGTGTGAAGTGACTTGATGACATGAGAGCACAGTGCTGCTCTTCTCCGAGTGTGCAAAAGAGATTTCTGGTGCATAGTGACCTCTAGAGGCTTAGGCAGTAGAGAGGAATGGGCTTCATTGAACCAGTCTGAGTGCATGTTAAAGCCAAGTCTAGTCCCCGTCTGTACTGACTCAGAGCTTCAAATCCCCTCTATGACTTCTTTATCTACATCAGCTCCTTTGTTTGACCTGCATTCATGTCATCATGGAAAGAAGGAGAGTCACTGAGAATTAGTACTTTCATTGCAAGTCTAGTTCTTATTCAGGTTTATCAATGAGAGGACGTAAACAGTACACAGTGGTTTAGTAGTCTTGTAGATTAGACTTTTATTTCTAAATACACTGTGTCAGAAAATATCTAGGTAGTCTTACATTTTGATAAACAGGAGGTAATAAATCTGAATCAGAATTGATGTTTTTCTTTTGATTTTCATTGCTTTTTTAAAAACATTTTTTGCAATATTATAACATATATTGTTCAAATTGTGAGGACAACTAAGAATGGATGAGTGAAGCCTTGGAGGATCTTCAGATGTGCTTGGACTCTACTGATCAGGATGTTTTTTTAGGACCATTACCAACAGTCTGGAGTTTCAACTGGATCATATTTTATGGAGAAAATCTTTTCTGGTTTTCCCTCTGATGCCCTCTGACTGCTCTGCATCAACTCTCTTTCAACTCTTTACACTTTCCTGATAGATAAATAATACTACTGCGAACTGTAGCTGCTGTTAGCTAATGTTAGCTCAGTTTATTAGCCAGGTTGCCAAGACTGAGCTCAGAACACCGGGGGAGTGCTAGTATGTTTATGCTTCAAGAAGGAAGAGGTTTCCAGGCCTGGAGCAGGGGGAATGCTGATGGAGAGCAACGCTGGTGTTGTGCCGGAACCAGAAATGTATTAGGGGGCATTGTAACCAGACTCAGCAACCTCTATGGACATAATGTCAATATGAAACAAAATATAACAGATAATAAATAAATACAAAAATATCATAAAATCCAATATCATGTCATATTTGTTGTTTTTTTGCACTACAATCATGTGTAACATTGAATGCTTTGTCTGCTCAATCGTGGTCAGTGTATAGTGTATTGAAGAAAACCTAATTACAGAATAAAAGTTCAATTTAGGTGTCTGGTTCCCCTAAACTCTATGACATGTCGAGCACACCTTAAACTGACCTTTCAACCGTTACTCTTTTACTGAACCTGAGCCATTACTCCACTGTGGGTGGATTCAAGGGCAACCTTGGCTCATTTGTGACCTTTTGGATTCATTTACAACATCGCCCCCTGCTGGTAGGATATATTATGTCTACTTGTGGTAACTCATCATGTGTTGTCCTTGTCTAATTTATGTTAGCACCCTTTTTTTGCTATACAAAACATTTCAAAGGTCAAATTTAAAATCCAAAGGGCAACTCTCAAACATGATATTCATTGGTGGACTTACATTTTATATGAGAGCTATTTCAGCAATGTGCATACATGTGAATCCGCTGAGACTTGCCCCCACCCTGCCTCGAAGCACAAAAGGTTTTCTCATTTCACCACCGCACAAGCTTGTAAGTGAAGAGACGTGTGTGACATCTGTCCCTTCATTTGAGCGGACAGTATCTTCTCTGTGCAATCTCCCTGAATATATCATTTCTTCTGACGCTCATTAAGAACATTATTCTCATTCATTCAAACACTTTATTTTTGTAATACTGTATGTTTGTGTAAACTTAAAATGGCTCAAAGTGAAATAACAATATAAAACTGTGAGTATATGTTGATGTACAACTGTTTAGGTTGAATGATTCTTCATTTGGGTTTGAGAACCAAGTCTTAGGTCCCACGACACTTGATCAAATATATTACTGTTACACACTGGTTAACATGATGAGTATGTAGTGTAGCTAGTGCTAACTCATTACTACTATACATCTAAACCTTTTATGACTATGAACATTTGTCAGAGCTCTGAATGATATACAGCTCACTGCTGCACTAGTGGAACCTAACTTTAAGGAAATGACGTGGTTACTGGCTCCACGGTATAACTTTACCCAACTCTTACACTACTAATTCAGTCAGAGATACTCGTGTCAAGGACTGACAAGTCATGGCAAATGGTTGTGAAGTTAGACTTGGTGGGGCTGTTTGAAGAACCCACAAAGAAGATTCTGCTGAGGAAGCTAACCAGCCTGAGCTAACGATATGCTTGATTTAAGGAAACTTAAGAACTAGAAAACCCATTGTATCTTGCCTGTATGTGTAATTGCAACATTGTTTAAAATCACGTTGATGCTAAATTGACTTCAATCAGGTGAAGGGTTAGGATAACTTCGGTTAACTAATGTTAGCTAATGGCTGCCAAAACTGTGAATTTTTATGACTATGGGGAGTGTTTGGAACACTCCCCATAGTCATAAAAACAGAAATACACGGCTGAAAGACAGATTCTGAGCTGGCCTTCTTGCTGTTAGAGGAGTGACTAATATTAGCTGGGTGCTATGTCTTGGGTTTTTACACTTGCTTACACTTGGTTTCTGACCATGAGTAATGTAATCATAACAAATAGACATGTACAGCAGTTCATATTTATGACAGTTGTATTACACTCTACACATTTCTATGCAATGTTGGTTTAAATTCTCAATCAGACAGCTTGCAACTCAGAAGGGATGATACATTGTTGTAAATTGCAGAAACAAACAGCAACCGACAAGTTGCTAATGTATTGTTTGGAGTAGAAACACAACACACGGACTATCAAAATGAAGAAGAAGAAGAAGAAGAAGAAGAAGAAGAAGAAGAAGAAGAACTTCATTAGTCCCCTTTGGGAATTTTTTTTTTCTCGATACATCAAACGTGACATTATCAAATCATTCAGCGATAAAGCATGCAACTGATCTTTGTTTAGCTGCTTTAATATTATCCACAGAACCTTCTCATGATCTCCTAAGAAGGTGGGAATTAACACAAATGTTCATGAAACAAGAGCAATGTTTGGATTCTGATATTTTCTATTTTCTCTCATGGATCATGTTCGCACCAAAATCCTCCTTCTTCCTGGCTTCCCCTGCGAGCCACACCTCTACCTCAACAGCGCAGGCCTGTCTGAGGTTTCTGTTTGAATTTTGGGAGTGCCGTGCTTCCATAATCTCAGCTCTTGTGTTTGTGTTTTTATCTACATCCTGAAAGCTTATTGTGTACACTCTCAAACAGTGAGGATCATGTGAGTTCTCACAGCACAAGGTTTTGTTGAGATGAAAGCTCCCAGAGAGCTTGTATGTATTGAAAGTAGTCATTAGACAAAGAGTCTTTAAAGCAACAGTGTATAACTTTTCTATCATAAAATAACAGATTTAAAATGATGTTGATGCTACACTGATGTATAATTGAGTGAATAGTATCTCCATCCATCTCCGTCATTCCCATTCTGTGCCCTGTATGTCTATTTTCGCACTTTGTAGTTGTAAACTGTAGTTGCTGTAAGCTAATGTTAGCTCACTTTGTTAGCCGAGATCCGAGGGAGTGTTAGTGTTTGTGCCACAGCATTTTGAACAACCAGGAAGAAGAGGTGGTTTTCAGGCCAGTGGGCGAATGCTGATGGGGAGCAGATATAATGGAAATAATGGACTCAAACTGAAGAAATGGTTATATTGTCATTCTTTATTTTAAAAAAGCGGTAGATTTAAGAAAAACTCAGATTTCATGGGTGCAAAAGTATGTGAACCCCTTCAGTTAATAGGATATTGCAACTCCTAACCTTAACCAAGCGGTTTCTGTAATGAGTCAGCAGTCTCTCACATCTACTTTGTAGGATATTTTCCATTACCATTTTTCTTGTGTGTCTGTTGTTAATATTTTAGAAGGGCATCCACTTCTAGGCAGAGTTGTAGTATTTTTCAGTGCTCTCCATTTGTAGATAATCTGCCTCACGTTGGAACGATGAAGCTCAAATTGTTTTGAGATGACTTCATAGCTACCCCAGACAAATGTGCTGTCACTACCCTCTTTCTGAGGTCCTCTGAGATCTCGCTTCCTCTTTGCATGATTTACCTGTACGGGTTCACCTAAGACTAAAGTGACCTGGTTGTATCTCTGTTTCAATCAGTGATGCACAATTTCATCCCTAAACATCTCTGATGTTATTGGTCCATTTCAGTGGTTCATTTAGACACCAATTTGTCCCACCTGATTCCACTAAACTGCTTGTTTTAACCAATGCAGCTCAGGGTGCACTAACTTTTCCACCTACATAAGTTGACCAAAAACTCTTTTTAAATTAGTCTTGACTACACAAACGATTTAAAGTATATTGAATTGAAAAACCTGCACCCGTTATTTCATATAGGAAATAATGATTTTGATTCAATCAGGAAATCAGGGTGAAACAATAGAACTCCAAAATGCTCAAGAGGTTCACAAACTTTTGAGCAGCACTGTATCTTGTGTTATGGCACTTGCTTGCATGCACATACAATATTTCACTAAAAATAACCATTAACCTTTAAGGCATAATAACCCACTACAGTCTCCTTTATCTAAAAAAATATGGCCGGGGGTGTGAGCAGAGTTGACCCAGAAACCCAACCCCCCACTGCCTGACTGACTGTTCCCAGCCCTGAAACGTGACCCATTTTCACACTACATGTCGCCCGGCTAGCTCAGTCGGTAGAGCATGAGACTCTTAATCTCAGGGTCGTGGGTTCGAGCCCCACGTTGGGCGGTGGTGTTTTGAACTACTGTGTACACTCCACATACTTTCCCTTACATGTGCTGTACTCGCACTCTGTTAACAGCATCAACAAAATAAAGTGTGACAAATCAGACGTTTGGTCAAAGTCCAAAAGCTGTTAGACACTGAATGAGCAGTCTTTGTCAGAAAGAAATCCAATAACAAGTATTTATGTTATTGTGGTTGAGACTCCTGTGAGTCCCTAAAGACGCCGAATCATTTCTGGCCAACCTACGTGAATTAGTCTGAAGAACCACTGAATCATTCATGTTTCGATGAAATTCTCATAGACATGTAATTCTTTTTAGTGTAGAAAAGTCTCCGAAACAACATGAAGACTAGCATGGGACAGTTAAACTATGGACTGAAACAAAATGAATTTTGTGTATGAGTTTTACATGAAATAAAATCCCAAACAACATTGAATAATTCAGTGAATTAAGAAAATCCTCATGTCAGTTCTCAATCAAGTAAACACATGAACCTATGTAAAAAAAAAAAAAAAGAAGAAGAAAATTCCAGTCACAGCATGTTTGGCAAGATTTTGAATTATTATTAACCACAGTGCTCGTAATACTAAAACTCGGCACTATTTCAGCCCACTCTGCACTTTTGTATCTTCTGTGAGAATCTTGGTCTTTTTTTTTTATAGACGAATTACCAAAAAATCAAAAGATTTTTCAAAAACTTGACTTTTGATTGGATCAGGATGTTTCGTGGAACAGGTAATCCACTGTGTCAGTTGGTCCACATGCTATGATTATATTTAGGTATGTTACATCAAAACGTAATGGTGAATACTCTTGACAGGAAGTAAGACAAGAGAGCCTCAGCCCTGAGTTATATTCAGCAACTCTGCCACTGATGCAATTTAGGAATAAAAATTTAATGATGGACTTACTTACAGCCAGAATCTTCTAAACTCAGAAAACTGCAGTTTCCTCATTTAGTTTGTTTCAGTCCACGTGAAAATGATGTAAGTCGGCAAAGCAGCACACAGATGACTGAAAATGAAGTAGTAGTACGGGTAAGAGGGAGATGGATGCATTTCTAACACAAAAAAGCGAGCAGCCAAACAGAACAAGATGGTCTTTAGATTACCGATACAGGCTCACACAAACAGTAGACTACAGCACAAGACCGAAAATGACAGGAATGACTCAGTGAATGAATGTTTCGGTAATTATCTGGCACATCCTCCTGAAAATAAATTATCATTGAGATGAGTAAGTCACCAAAACCAGATTCATCATCGGAGCAGAAACCAACTGCGGTGGTGGACATACTTGCTGTGACTGTGAAAATGGCTTTTACATACATACATTATATAAATTCATGAGTATGGAAACCCTGCAGTGACATGTGTTCCTATGTAGATTTTCTTAATTCCTTGAATTGTTTAGTGTTGTAAACTTTTCCACACTGAAGAGAATTACACGTCTATGAGAAACCGATTTCATCAAAACATAAATGATCCAGTGTGATCACGGGAGGCTAGGTGGACCAAAGAGGCAAACGCTGACTTTACGAGCAAACAGGGTTTATTCAACAACTGGGGATGTAAGACAGGCTAAAGAGCAGGGAGGTCCAGATGGCACAAAGAGTCCAGGGAATTTGAGGAGGGGGAAGCTGGGATACTCGTGAGGGCAGATGACGATGGGGAGGTGGGGGTCCGGGAGAGGAGCCGGTCCTGGGGAGCAGCGTGCTGAGCAGGGGCAGGCGATCTAGGGCACAGGACTCTGGGAGGCAGAAGGAAAACTGGAAAACAAAAACAAAAACTGTGAGTCTTCAAAAATCACAGGGAGTTGAGAAAACACTAAGATCATAGAACAAAGAACCTGAGAAGTTACCGTGTGGTGAACTGTAAAGAGTAGAGAGAGTATTTCAGCAGGAGAGTGATGAACAGAAGAGCTTCAGGTGTGCCCTGCAGCAGCTGCCTCGTCTGGGATCAGCCCCTAGGAGGGAGGGAGAAACACACAAGGAGAGGAGAGCAACAACATGGGCAGCACAGACGTGGATGTAACATCCAGTGGTTCTTCAGACCAACGCCCTTGCAGTTTGGCCACAAATAGTTTGGTGTTTTTTGAGACTCACAAACTCATACAGTATATGACAATAATAATAATGCGTACTCTTGAATTTTTTTCTGACAAAGCCTGCTCATTGTCATGCATGCAGACTTGGACCAAATGTCTAACTTCCCATACTGTTGTCATTTTGCTGATGCTGTTAACAAAACATGAGTCCAACAAATCTGTGGGAAAGTTATTTGTGGAGTGGACAGAGTAGTTCAACAATCACTGCCCAAGGTGGGATTGGAACTGACTGAGCTAGCTGGGACAAGAGTAAAAACCTGTAGGTTTCCAAAGGGCTATCCTGAAGCCAAAAATAAGCAGTGTTAGCCACCGCCACCTTGGATGTAATGCTTTTTCCACCTCCTGGTTAATCTAAATATCAGCAAAATACGTGGATCATTGACGGACCTGAGGCCTTAAATGAGTTCTTAAATGTCTTCTTCATATTTGAAAGTGACTCACCATATGCAGGCTTCACTGTAGCCCTATCACATTAATCCCGCGGATAAATGACCCAGATTGCAGCTTGTGATGCCAGCAGCTTTATGCAGGCAAGGAACACTTGGGAGAAACAGTACATATGATATAGCTCTGAAGTAAAAATGGGCCTACGGAAAATCAATTTGCAACTACTTTGATCAACACAGCTGCATTCATCTCTTCTTTAACTCACTTCTCAGATTAATCACAAATTAATTCAAGTGATGTTTCAGCTTTGTTCATAGCTGAAAATTCAACTGATACTGCAGTTTCCCTCAGTGCTCACACTTAAATAGATATGTGATTCATTCAATGCTATCAGCTGAACTGAAATTTCAACTTCTAAAGGTGCAGTTTGTCAGATTTATGGGCTCTAATGATGGAATATAATATACATGACTATGTTTTCAAATTAAAATCTTAGAATGAGACTTATCTACAGACAGTCTGCCATGTTGACTGCCATGTTTCTACAGTAGCCCAGAATGAACAAACCATAGACTGTATAAAACATGAACATAGTCTCCATGACAACACCCATACGTTTTTAAAGAGCAGTTTTGAAGCTCAGAGTGTGTTGACTCTGGCTGTCACCATCTTGGCAGTCCTGCCTCCACCGCCTAATCCAAAAATGGGAAAATACATGGATCGCAGGTGGAGCTGAATGAAGCCTGGTTGGTACCCAACTGTCAGTGCCACGCAGTGGCCACGCTCTCAGTTATGCATAACTGTATTCTTTAATATAATCTGAACAGGTGAGCTGTATAAGCATTCACCCTCAGTACAGTTGTCATGAGTGTGGTCATGCTGGTGTCCACACAGCCCTGAAATGTGACCCATTTAACCAACACACACAAATACACAAGCCTGGCTAGCTCAGGCGGTAGAGCATGAGACTCTTAATCTCAGGGTCGTGGATTCCAGCCCCATGTTGGGTGCACGTATTCTGAACTACTCTGTCAACACCACAAATCACTTTCCTTTGAAAGTGTTTGTCTCGCATTCTGTTGACAGCATCAGCAAGTATAAAGTAAGGACAACTGGAGTTTATTTGACTTGTATGACAAAGAGCAGCCTTTGACAGAACAATTCCAACAATAAGCATTTGTGTTGCTGTGGTGAGACGAGTTTTGAGTCTCTAAATAATTCATCAAAACGCCAAATATTTTCTGGCCGAGTGCATTGGTCTGAAGAACGGCTGAATCATTAGTTTGGTTGAAATTGGAGTCATTTTTTTCAAATTGTCTCCACTTGCTGAGGAGACTGAGGTCCTTGTGTGTAAGACTTTAAAACTTTCTATGACACTGTGGTGGCATTTTCATTTTTCTATGCAGTCTGTAGCTGAAGGAGGGGGAAGGCCTTAAACTGCTCCTTCAGCTACAGCCTGCTACTCCCACCATAAGAAGGAGATCTACCACAGGTCCTTCATTCAGACAGCTGTCACACTCTTTAACACCAGCAGGACTTCATGACTTTTTCTACATATTTATTATTTATGAGTCATTATTTATCCACCTTGTATATATATGTACCTTGTATACAAGCTGCTGTGACGAGTGAATTTCCCCCGGTGTGGGATTAAGTCTATTTTATCTTATCTTACTCATAAACCAGGAAAAAGTCTGAGCAGGTTAACAAAGTCTGGAGGGCAAAATGCTGCACTTATGAAACGCTCCTGGTGGGAAATGAAGCCACATAGAGAACGGACCAAGACAACATCACGGTCACCACGTAAAAGAGCCTCCTGGTAGCATCCAGGCATTACACACCGGACCTTTAAAGTCCTTCAATACTTTTTATTTCTGCTTTTGAGAATCACATTTTGAATTTTCAAGCTTAACATAGATGATTCATTGACTGAAATTCTGTCCGTCCTGGGAGAGGGATCCCTCCTCTGTGGCTCTTCCTGAGGTTTCTTCCACCTTTTTTCCCTGTTAAAGGTTTTTTGTGGGCAAGTTTTTCCTCACTGGAACCGAGGGTCTAAGGACAGAGGGTGTCACTCCCTGTACAGATTGTAAAGCCTCAGAGGAAAATGGACTTTGTGACTTTGGGGTATAAAAATAAAAATGATGTGATTTGATTATTTACTTTGAAGCAGAAACATCAAATGTGGGATTGTTTGAGATTCCTGTTTGCATGCTGCTGGTTTTCTTTGTCTTCTGTGAGAGTAAATTAGATATCCTGGGGTGCTGGGGAACATGTGGTCGCCATTTTTTAAAAACAATATCACAGAAGAGCAATCTTCAGTTGCAGCCTGTGTTGCTCTATCTGCGCTTATCGCAACTGCAACTGTCACCTCGGAGCCCAGAGGCAGCGTCCTCTCCGGGAGGAGGTCTGTGCTCGGTGAGCGGGCAGCGTCCTCTCCGGGAGGAGGTCTGTGCTCGGTCCTCTCCGGGAGGAGGTCTGTGCTCGGTGAGCAGGCAGCGCCGCCCTCTGCAGCCCGCAGCACATCCACGTCAGGCAGCTCAGGATTCAAACACAGATCAGTCCACAACACAGACACACGCATCTCTCTGCTCCAAGGTCACCGAGCGGCAGCCTGCACAGGACACACACACGCACACACACCTTCATCCATCCACCCACCCCCCTTCAAAAAGGTAAAGTAACGTTTAATGCATGTTTATCGCTGACGGCGCTGAAAGGCGAGCCGTGGCTGCCGGTGATCGGCAGGATTAACCGGGCTTTCGGCGGTTTTTCGGGACGCAGATGAGCATGTGTTGGCTGAATGAATGAAAAATGTGTGCACAGCGAGGCGTGAGTGTCCCTGACGGATGTTTGAATAGATGTTGTGATGCGTTCAGGAGCTTTTTGGAGAGAGGTGGAAAATCCCTGTCCGAGCAGTCAGTCAGACAGGAATAAAAATGATTTGGATAAAAAGAAGATGGACTTTTTTGAGCTGCTTTGACTCTGAGCCTCCGCCTCACTCCATGTAGGCCCTGAGCATGCCGACTGGCTTCATCCGGTCCCCTTTCTTACATCAGCAGCATCATATGATCAGGCTGCAGTGCTGGAGAATCGACCCCCACCAGGAAAACGGTGATAGAACTTTTCCAGGGTTTTCTCAGAATGACAGATCACAGCCCAGTCTATTCTTATCCAAAGACGTGTTTGTCCTGAGTAGGCCCATGTTTGGCACCAGGAGAGGACTCACTCCTGGTCAGCTGGTGAGCTGTATAAATAACTGAACATGTCACATTGTGCCTGTTTCCTCGGAAAGTGCTCTTTTTTATTTAGACCCAACAGCTCTGTGTGCTACAGAAGATGCTTAGAGCCACATGTGAATCATTGATTGACTTCTGAAAAAGACACACTCAGAATTATGACATTATATACTTTGTTTTTTTTACTTTAAACTCTGAACTCACAGCAGCCCTAATCCTCTTCCACAGTAATCAATGACATAAACAGTCATTTTCTGTTTCCATGTCTTGTAGCTACTGTCTGCTGTGGAAGAGCATCACAGTCACTTTAAAGTTCACAGTACTGAACAGCTGCCAGAGCCAGAAAAGATAAGAGTAGGCTGCAGCATACTGTAAAGAACACACTTATCTCAACCTGGCTAACATGAGGTACTATCAGCCTCCGTAAGAAAATGGTCATACCAGACTAAAGTAGAACTGTATCAGCAGAACGCCTGATTGTATTGAAATGAGACAAAGTTTGTTTCATTTCTTATAAATTCAACTTGTCATTTACAATTATTCTGCTCTCAAAAGTTACATGGTGAAGACATATGTCTTTACCTTCTTCTAAACATCACTTTATTCCGTTACTTTTGGAAATGACAACTGTTGAACCGTAAAGGGACTTTACATCAGATGAAGACTTGCAATAAGATTTAAGACAAAGGCAAAATTAGCCTCCAACTGGAAAACGACTTCCATTTAAAGGAATAGTTCAACATTTTGTGGAAATACTCTTTTTGTGCTGAGCGTTAGATTAATAAATGTAATCTCATGTTAGCAGCAGGTTAGCTTAGCCCAGCTTAGCACAAAGACTGAAACAGCTAGCTTGGCTCCGTCCAAAGGAAACAGAACCCCCCCCTCGACACCTCTCACCTACATCAATTCCTCTGTGTTGAACCTGTACACAAGGTGAACTGTAAAAGTTATATGGATTTATGGAGGGCTGTGCCGGATTCTTTTTTGGCCAGATGCAGTCACTTCCTGGAGCTAAGCTCGCCTGCTGCTGGTAGAAGCTCATAATTACTGTACACACATTGAAGGGGTATTAATCTCATCTGAATAAATAAGTGCAGTGTTTAAGATGAGATCTTCTATCACACAGTGCTCCAAGGGCAATGTTTACCTCAGTACCTAACTCAGGTCAGTGACGTTGCATCCTTGAACATAGTTTTTTGTTATTAAGGACATTGTGGATTAAGCTGTATTATTAGAGCCTGACCAGTATGAGACTGATCTGGCAGCAGATACAGTGAATTCTTTCAGCTGGGATGAACGATTGTGCACCGAAATGACTACACAGAGATACTCAGAAGGCCGATTTGTTAAATAAATAACTTTATTAATGAATATTTAAAAGTTCAGTGTGTGGGATGAATTTAGTGGCACAGAGCGGTGAAGTTAGTAGAACTGAATACCCCTCACCTCACCCTCCCCTTCCAAGCTTGTAGGAGAATCTAGAGTCAGTGTTCGTTTTGTCTGCTCTGGGCTACTGTAGCAACATGGCGGGCTCATTGGATGAGGACCCGCTCCCTCTGTCTATACAGGGCTCATTCTAAGGTACCGAAAATACAATTCTCATTTTCAGGTGATTATACACTAATAAAAACTTAAGTAGTACATTACTTAATACCAATAGATGAACTAAATCTCACACACTGGACTTTTAAGTCAAACGCTCTTTAATTTAACATCAACCGATCCTAGTCGGCGTTGCTGATACTGGCTGGCTGATATATTGGTTGGGCTCTATTAGTCAGTATTGTAGTAGACTTGCACAGTGTTTATTTCTACCTAAGGTTAAAATAACGTTCCTCCTGGTAACCTTCAATATTTGAGTTCCCCTTGGTTGAAAGTGGAGACGCTTTGCCTTTTGTTCGGTCTTGTTTTTCTTGTTTGTGTAGGTAACCCTTCTTCGTTGTCATTGCCCACACTGTTTGTTTCCCTCGAAGCGGTGGCCTCTCAGATCATGTGGCAAGAGCGTCAAAGTCAAACCTTTTTGAACGTTTCATTAGTCAGGTGTTTGACATATACGGTTTAAATATTTGTCCAGTTTTCTTGGTGAGTTAACTCCAGTGACTAGTTGTGTACCTTGTTTACCTGAATTTATTTCAGGGGCTGTTTTTTAATTTTTGGATAAAGTTTCAAAAACTGGAGCTCGTCCATTTTCCCTGGGGGACGTTTGTTGTGGACACAAACTTACTGTATGCAAACTGACAGTTACAGAACAAGCAGTGATACTCTGCATTAAAACCATCTGCTACTATTAAACACAATGACATCCAAATTAATTAATTAGTATAATAAAGAGTCCACATTTGAGACAGTTGGCATCCTTTAGTAGCCCAAACTGTCATTTTTCACCCTGTTTGTCTGGAAAACGTCCTGTTGTGTAAAGATGTCTTTAACAGGTTTCCCTCCATATCTGACCCCATGTCTATCAGGATAATAAATAAAATAAATTCATTACATGAATGTCTCGTAATGAACAGTGTGATTTCATTTGACAGTGAAGACTCAGACAGGAAACATTTAATTTGGATATTTTGGGGAATTTGGACCAGACTGATATATCAGTGGCTATTAGTTGGCTATTGGTGATGATGGCATTGAATAAGTAACAAGTAGTTGCAGCAGAGAAGATGAATTTGAAGTCATTTACTGTCATTATTGCAGTTTCTCCACCAGAGAACTTAGTGATGGGAATTCCAGCTCTTTTTAGTGAGCCGGATCATTTGACTCAGTTCACCAAGAAGCCGGCTCTTTCGGCTCCCAGACAGCTCTTCATTTTACCACTTATACCTTTTTAATGTTATGACTTGCATATCACTTAAATTTCAATAATTTGCTGTAGCCAATTGCATTTACAGTTGTAAAATCCCTTGTAACTCTCTGAAACCACCCAATGAATGCACTAACTTGTTTGAAAAACCACTCTGCTACACAAAGTAAATAGAAATGCCTATTAAAACCTAAGCACAGAAATAAAAAAAAAAGGACAGGTATTGACAATTTCATTTTTTTATTTAAACACGCACACCTGACAAAACAAGTAAAATACTGAAAAAAGAGATATTAAATAACTGCACTCAAGTAAATGTGCTTTGTTAATGCCCAGCACTGACATCTGGACAAATAAAACCACAATGTTTTTGGTATAGAGTCTTCACTCCTCTCTCTCCTTCAGCATGTCTCCCTCCTCTTGTCTCCTGTCACCATCTCAGCGCTGCTACCCCCAGCCCTCCCTGCTTGGTGGTATGATCCTTGTCAATCCTCACATGATTGGTTGCACAGCATGCGCATGACACCGTAGCAAACGCCCGCAGCACAAAAAAAAAAAAAAAAAAAAAGAATGGCTGGCGGGTGGACAGGAGCCGGTTCCCAACGTTCACTTAAAAGAATCGGCTCATTTGCGACCACACATCCCTAGTATCCATCAACATATAAAACAACGTGTAGGTATAATTAGAAGTCTAGGTTTTTATGGAAGAGCTGTCAAATCCCACTTTAAAAGCAGCAAGCAGTTGCTAATTAAGTAATTGGCAGGCTTTTAATTAAGCACTTTACCACCCAGAGATCACCTGTCAATCAAACTGTGTGGGTACATTCAGAAAGCCCTTTTCCTCAGGTTCACTGTTGATGTAGTTTCTATAGGTTGCAGATGGCAGAAGCAAAAAAACTAAATTCTTAACCTTCATTTTAGGAATCAAAGGTTCAGTGTCACGTGATGAATAATAATAATAACTTTACTTATATAGCACCTTTTAAAACAACAGACCTAAGGCTATGAACTGGCTCATACGGGGTTAACATGCTACCAATATAGTAAGGGGCCAGACCCTGACAGGCTTTAAAAATGATCAGTAGCTTTAAAATCTTAAAATCAATCTGAAAATGCACAGGAAGCCAGTGGAGATTAAATTGGTGAAATGTGATCGCCTGTTGAAGCCGGTTAGAAGCCTAGCTACTGCGTTCTGGACTAGTTGGATATAGATGTTGATACCAGTTTTGAAAATATAAAGGTATGGATTATTTTTTTCAAGGTCAGACTGTTGGACTCTGGAGATGGTTCCTAATTGAAAAGACTGGACAAGTTTATAGACATGGTTGGAAGCTGAGAATCTAACAGTATACTGATGGTTTCTGGCAGAGGATGCAGACCAGGAGTATTTTCTCTAAAGAGGGATTTTCTTCTGCATGACTACATAACATGTCTGCAGCTGTATGGTACCTTTTTTTTGTCAGCACTTCAGTTTAATCTCCACAATCTGCAGATGCTCTGCTAAATGCTTGATGTATGATATTTAATTTGCTATGTAAGCAAATGCCCATGCCTTTTATCTTAAGTCATGAGGCTCAACATGTAACAGAGCTTCAGTGCCTTTGGGCTTCATCACGTGTTCAGAGAAGAGGAGTGGAGCGGAGCAGCAGCTTGGGATTGGATGTTGGATGTGGGTGTTGGCAGCCCACATGGAAAGAAGTTAAATGGAAGGACATCCTTACTACTGCAGTTTTTTTTCTCTCACAGATTTGATCTCTTGATGTCAAACTAACAAGAAGCGCCTTTCCTGTTAGTAAATTCAACCCCAAAAGAACTAATAAATACATGGGAGTCTGGACCTTCCTCTGAGGTTTGCCGTTCAGTTTTAGTGGTCAGAGGTGTGTTGAAAGGATGTTTATTGGCTCACTTGAAAGTTTTTTAATCAAGGTTCTTCCTCAGGAATTAGCCCAAAGGCTTCAAAGTGCAGAGTCTGACAATTGAGTAGAAAGAGTATTATGGTCTTAGAATATTTAACAGGAAGACCCCCTGCCTGTGGCCTTTTTGACCAGAAAGCAGCTTATATAGGCAGCCATTGTTTCTGTGACATTTCTCACGTTTGTTGGTGTGCAAGACCAAGACCAAGGTCAAGTGTGTTTACTGCATCACTGCAGTGAGATTAGATGTCGTGTTGATAAGATGAATCAAATGTGTGGTTTAGTTAACATTTGGAGTTGCTGATTGGGCTAATGATGAACTATTTCTGAAGCAAAGTGAGTAGTGTTACTCGAAGGTTACCTTTGAGCTAATCTTGCGTTGCCATAACTAAAGTCCCATCATGAGACTTGGGTGAGTGGGTGGGGGCAGGTGTCGTAAGGGTCATGCTGGCAGTCACTGACTGTAGAGGTCAAGTTTCCTTGAGTGTGACGGGGCTTACAGCACTTGTTTATCTGAACAGGGACTACTGAATGCTTAAGGTTTCAACAAATAATAGGCTTTGTATTTTCAGGATACATGTCTTAAAGGAATGTCTTTTTACCCCCTAACTCTAATTTAGTCACGTTCCCATGCCAGACACCTGTCAGTCAGCTACCCTTCTGTTGTCCTTCACTACACTTCTAGCCCTACAAGGATTCACAAAAGCCCATATTAAGAAATGGTAATTAAATGATCACTGCCTGAGAAAGTAGAAAAAAGTAATCTTTCTTCTGCTCTGTACATTTGCAGTTCTTTTCTTCTTGCTTTAAGTCTAACTGTATTGAATTCTGAAGTCCTGGTATGTCTCAAAATATAAGGTAGTTCTTCACCCCAGGAGTTCTTAATTATGGAAGAGGATTAGGAGCACAGCTCTGAGTTTAAAGTAAAAAATTTAAACTCAGAACTCAAATATATTTTCCACATGTGGCCCTAATCCTCTTACCTCGTATATAATTAGCCATTATATAAGAATAATCACTCATTTTTCAAATGAGAATTATTGCTTCAGTTAAAGCAGCACTAGTCAATATTTCTGTGTTAACCAAGGATCAGATGACTGTGTCATGTGAACAATTAATTGCTTGTATTGATGAACCCATAAAGGATCTGCATTTCTTCTTACTGCGTTTTTGTGTCTTTCAGCTTATTGTTTTGATTTTCAGAGCTATTTTGGTTCAGTCTCATGGCTCTCTTTCGTTTCTAGACGCTGGAAGCTGATTTTGTAGCAAAAAGCTTGGTTAGCAACTAGCCAGTGAACATAGTGTAGCATTTAGCAACACAATAGCCAGATCTTTCTTGAGTTGGTGGAGAACTCAGCTGAAAGAAGAGTGAATATTGATCAGAAACACAACTTTAATTGAATGCTAATGTTGCTGGATGTGTAAATGGACAAATGTGTGAGTAATTTTTAAAAATACTTGCAACACATAGGACATAAAGAAAACAAAGTACAGCAGGTAGGCCACAGCAATTCAGGGAGTAAAGATTTGATGCTGGGAAATAATGCAAAGCTTGTGCAAATTTCAGAAACTTTGATAGCCACACCTATCTACACCTCCTTGAGTGAAACTCTGGGGTCTCAGCTGGGCTCCTGTTGTAAATTAAATACTGTGTATGGTCATGCTACAAAGAAGGCCGTGTTTGAGGCTTTCTGCCAGGGTACTAAGAAAAGCCCTTGGAGGACATACAGACACAGACAGATTTCACTCTTGCACTCTTGCAATCCAGTACAATGTAACCCGGTCTGATGAAATTTGGCCAGTTGGATGATTTGATTACAGACACACTATTTTGGTTCCTGTACTCCCGCCTTCTCCACACTGCTGACTTACTCAGCCCTGTTGTTTGAACCGGCTCACCAAGGTGAAGGCAAAAGGCCATCTCAAGTACATGCATTTTTGGACATGACTTTGTATTGTTTTTGACACTGTAGCAATTCATTGACACCTATACTCTCTTGTTTTTAGCCAAGTGCTGTGCAGGATGGCAATGTCTGTCGTGCGTTGAAAGTTGCCTGTTGATGAAACCTATGCCACCATGAGGTTTAAATTTTTGGCAACTTTTGGATGTTTTTGCATGAAATTTGGTTCTTCAGACTTTCATGTCCCCCTCAGGCTGAATTGTAATGACTTTGGGGGTCCCCGGGGCATCCTGGAAGCTGGTAGCTGGAGAGGTGCCAGTTCACCTCCTGGGCACTGCCGAGGTGCCCTTGAGCAAGGCACCGACCCCCCCTAACTGCTCGCTGGGCGCTTCTCAGGGGGGCTGCCCATCACTCCACCATCTCTCTCCAAAATTGCATGTCTATGCCTTGTACTGTTGTACTTGTAAAATGCATGTAAATAAATAGAGTGTAAAAATAATTTCCCCGTTCATGGGATTAATAAAGTATGTCTTCTTCAATGCCAACCTGTGGCCCTTTGCTCCATGTCTCTCTCTCATCAGCATGCTAAACCCACTAGAATCACAATTGCATTGTCACTGTGAGCATGTTGGCATGGATAGCATGGAGCATACAGGAGTATTTTAGTTGTTCTTCTCAAGATGCAATTTAATGTTTTAATCAAAACTGTCAGTGTTGTACTCGAAATCGACCTTGGTCTTGAGGCTACTTTTCTAAGGTCTTGGTCTCGTCTCGGAATCGACTGCATTTTTACTCAGCTTTGTCTCAGTTTCAGACAAAGAGGGCTCTGGATTTTATTTATTTAATTTCTTATTTAGTTCACAATAGTTGTTCTACAGGCTGTAGTTATAGAGCAAACACCTGTGTGGTACAGCAGAGGAACCATGAACTAACAGCTGCAAAGTTCCTCCAAGAAATCAAACTCAGTATTTTATAAAGCAAGTCATTAAAAAAGAAAAAAGAAAAAAAAGAAATGAATATGAACTAGTTCAGTTTTGGAACTGAACTTTTCTTCTTCTTCTTCTTCTTTTTTTTTTAATAAATAAATAAAATAAAAAGCATGATGATCATTAAAGTCATTTGTGAGTTAACATCAAAATCCTCCAAAATCCTGATCGGAACACCTTTTAATATTAACATTCAAGTACTCAGCCAAGCCAAATATTTGAAAATGTCTGAAAGGAAATTGTACCTTTACAACCAGTGTGTTCAAGGTGAAATTGTTCACAAGAGCACAAAGTTCTTTCAAGATCTCACCTCTCAATTTTGTTCTCTAAGTTCACGGGACTGATGCATGTAACTTTAAAATGTATTAACATTTTCTTTGGTGGAGCCCCTGGACCCCCCGAACAGATTATATCTGCGTAACAGCATCCAAAAAAACGCACTGAGATCCTGCAATACGCTTACTGAGAAGGTGGTGAGGGCCTCACCCAAAGAGATATGGCGAATATTAGCTACTTGTTAGCTACCTAAGTATGCCGCATACTGTCTGGTCTTGGTCTTGACCTGGTCTCGATCCCTCAAAGTCTTGCTCTTGTCTCGATAAATTCTGGTTTGGTCTTGACTACAGCACTACCGGCTTATGTTACACCAAGTCTTGTGTAGACACAGACGGAGCTTTGCTTTTACTTTACTTTGTGGGCCGAATCAAGGCTTAATATCTTCAATCCCTTTTTTTGAAGATAACAGTAAGCTGGCCCTTTATTAATTATACAAAGAAGTGACACCAAATACCCACCAGGGCTGCTGGTTGATGAGGGGTGGAATAAGAGCTGGCTGGCATGTAGCTGCTGACCTTTGAACCTTTATGTGAAGAAGAATTTCCTTGCAGGTATCAATAATCCGTTATGAAAATAACAAGTGGTTGCAATGTCTTCAAGTAATACTGAAGTCTGTCCTGTGGGTGTGATTCCCAACAAACCGCAGTTGTTGGACTTGGGTGTCACCAGAGATCAATTGACCTGGTACTCTCTTGTGTTTTAATACACTGTTCAGAGTGTGTGTGTGTGTGTGTGTGTGCGCCGCCTGTCACTCACTCCTCTGTCAGCTGCTCTTTTACTCAGTGGTGTCAGGTGAAGGACACAGCAGAGAGGATCTGGATAAGGAAATATTGACATTGTAGTGACTCAGCAGTGACTTTGCTTTGTTTGACTTTGTTTGTACTCGTACAGTTGATTGTAAACTGAATTCATCAGGCTTGTCTGAAAGTTTGTCTTTTCTTTACATTCTCCTCAGCTGTTACTTTTACGGTCATTCACATCGGAGCTTCACATTCAAACCCGCCAACTTAAGCTGCTTATGAGTTCTGCAGCTCGTCCGTGCATTGTTGCCATGCTCAATCAATCAAAAAACCAGTATCTACACTGAGTGCTTCTGCAGACCGCCTGTAATCTGATTAGTGTGGATTAAATAGACTGTATGGAACTGTGGAAAAAAGGCATAATCTCTAACTTTGATTAAAGGGGTAATACATGAGATACACACAGAGGATGATTTCCATTCACCAGGCTGGTTTTCGCACTAAGAGATGTTTATTTAGTATCCAGTCATCCACCCAGTTAAAACCAGGTATTACCAATACTAATGTTCCAATGCTATACATGTAATGTTTAGGCAACTGGCATTACAAAATGAAAGACCAAAACAAACTTAGTGTTAATGCATGCTCCACCTATTGTTGTTAAACCTTGGTTAAGCATTAGTTTCAAAAACAATAACCTCATTCATCATTGCGGTCACATTTATTTAAATGTGATGATTTGCGTAGAGATTTGTAGCACAGTGTGTAACAGTTAAGCAGAATTCTTTAGGATGCACTAAAAAACACTCTACAAACGTGAGATAAGGAACGTCACATGGGGACAGTCTTCATGTCAATTTAGCATCAATATAATCCATAAAAAAGTGTTTCTGTACAAACCTTACATTTTGTATCAAAGCCTGTGATTATCTTCGGCCTATGACAGAATCACACCCGTGCTGATGTTCAGTACGACTTCATTACCTCTCATGTGATATTGCTTTACTGTTAAAAGGAATCAGAATTATCAGTGTCTGATGAACACCAACACTCTCCAGCCTCCATTCAGGCCTCCAGCTGCTGTTTATTTTCCCTTCTATTTCTTCAACCTGTATGACACTCTAGTGACAAACTTATTTATGTTTCCAAAAACTTGGCAGATGTTTTTTATCGGCACAACAGTGAGTCATCTCATGGCTTCCCGACACTTAGAGGAGAACTTGGTATGCGAGAGTCTCTACAGCATTGTCACAACCCGATCTGGTAAGAGCAACATTATTTATTGATGTTGAGAGCTGATTTTCAGGTGTCCCTTCAAGACTCAAGTGTCCCTTTCCTCTGTAAGCGTTTGTTCTTAAATGAGACTGGCTGTAAAACAGAGACTTCCACCCACATTCCCCAGCGTTGGCTCCTATTTGTCAGCAACAGAAGCACCAAAGCTTCAAAGGACCTTTCAACCTGCTCATATGGCTGTCACTCAAAAACTTACATCAGATTTCATGTCATTTCAATAGCTGTATGAATCCCTTTTATGCATAGGAGGAATCACTCAAAAATGGTTTTCTGAGAAGTTAACTGTGACGGAAGAGTTCAGGGTTGGGTTTCATTGGCTTTATTCGTTTTTATAGACAAGGCTGTATGCAGGCAATTTGGTGATATTCTCACAGTTGTGGTCTTGACCGGACATGAGATAAAATCCAAACAGAACACTGTATTTTCTACAGACTGAGTATTATTAACCATGTGAAGTGAACTGACCTTGTAAAATCTGTGGAGTGCCCCTTTAACTTGTCTCTGGTCTGTTATCTGTCGCAATAACTTGTGTGAACTATTTCACAGCTGTCTAGACTGGTTAATCTCAAATAATTACTGTAATGTAAACATGTTGTTTCTTCCACTGGGGGCCATCATTTTAGTATGCACCATGAGCTAATACTACATGAATCAGGGCTGATGTAGAAAGGTGAAGCCAATGAACAGATGCCTGTTGTACATTGTGTAGGGATGGGAACTGATAAGATTTTTACGATTCCGATTCCATTATCGATTCTGCTTAACGATTTGATTCTCTTATTGATTCTCATTTGGGGAAAAAAGGAGAACAAACAGTTTGATCAGCATCATCTAGAGGAGGTAGTGAACTGGAACGAGTACTAGTACAGCTGCCAGCCTCTGAGCCAGCCAGACTCTCTCTCTCGTCATGGTCATCTTCTAAATCTAATGCAGAAGGCATTCGTTTAATGTGAACTGTTATAGCATGTTTTACAAAGCAGCACATCGCGCTAACATGGTAGGAAGTGTGTTATTTACCTTCTGTAGTAACTGCAGAGGTGGTCATAGCCTGGCTGCTGCTGATGCTGCTAGGTGGAGATTCATCTCCAGTCCAAAGCGTGTCAAAAACACGACATTCATTTCAAAATATTGCATGTTGTGTGCGCAAATGTTTCTGCATGTTCGTCGTGTTCCCTCCCGACGCTGTTATCTCCACTTTGCAATGATTGCAAGTCGCCCTGTTGCCGTCTGTTTTGGTAAAATGCAGCCAAACTTTGGAGCGTTTGAACCGAGTGGGTGACATTGTTTACTACTGATTGCACTGCACGTGCCGAACTTGCGTAAGTTACGTGCCGTAATTAGTCGTGCTTGCTGGAATCGATAAGAGAATCGTTGGATAAACTGCCAAACGATTCCATGGAACTGAAACACACGGATCCGGTTCTGGATTCCCATCCCTAATGCTGTGATGTGTCTGTGAATGTGTGTGTGTTTCTCCACATCTGTTAGCTTGTAAAGAGTCAGCTGTGTGAAGTGCGGCTGGGAACAGCTGTTTCTTGTAATTAGGGTGTGTTTGCTTTGTACACCAGCAGCACCTGATTTTTCTACTACGCTTCTCTCAGTTGACAGCCTCCACCCTGTTCATTCCCACGTGGTGGCTGGGTGGGGTCAGGTAAAATGAGTGCATGCCCTCTAGAAGCAATAATTCATACTGTGTGTGTGCTACATGTTTGCACATGTCTTCTCAAGCATACAAACCTCTGGTATGTCCTTCTCTCTCATGTGTCACATGTGTACTTTTGGCAGGACAAAGCTTTTCACCGTGTTTATGATCACACAGCCGTCTGTATACTGTCAATATGACCTGCAGCTGGTGATCTGATTTATCTATAAACCATCAGTGATGATCTGTGACATTTCCTACAAACAACTGCTCACATTCTGAAGTCCTTAAGGATTTTAGAGAGAGGAGGAAAGAGCCTGCCTCATTGTGACTGATCAATAATCAATCACAGGATAAAATGAAGTTAAAACACAGAGTAGAAAGAAAAGGAAAGGGCACAGAATGCTGGTTGTTTCTCTGATTTCCTCTCTCCCTCTCTTTTCTGTCGTTGCAGTGAATAGTCAGCGTTGAGGTGGGCCAGTGATGCCGCCCCCAGCCGCGAATCCCCCCGCCGTGCCCCCACCAGACGGCGGTTGGGGTTGGGCTGTGGTGTTCGCATGTTTTATATCCATAGGCTTCTCGTATGCCTTCCCCAAAGCCATCACAGTCTACTTCAAGGACATCCAGAACATCTTCGATGCCTCTTACAGTCAGATCGCATGGATCTCCTCAATCATGCTCGCGGTCATGTATGCTGCAGGTAAGTCATTGGTTGTTGTTTTTTTAAATCTTCATCTCATTTTAAAGTTGCGCTCAAACTTGAATTCTCATTACTTTTTAGTGTGTTGAAATCAAAACTATCATCATACTGCAGGCAGCTATTTGTACAGTGTGAAACAGTTGACTTAAATCTGACAGCTGGTGATTCCAGGTGACTGGCTGAAGGCTATCGAGAATGATGTTGATGCAACACCTCTTACTCCTTTTTGAAACAAGCTCACTTAGCGTTGGCCATCAACCACTGATGATTTTAAACTGTCCATTTAGCATTTGGTAAGTCCCATCGTGCTGTTAGGTTTGTATTCCAGTCAGAATGTAGACACTAGCAAACTAGTTCAAGCTTTCAAGCTTCCACTCGTCAACCAAATGCAGCCTTGTTGGCACAGTGTGCGAACTAGTCCGTCCAACATGGCACAAACTTGGCATTACTTGGTGTTTGTTTTGTAGACAAGGGTGTATGCTTGCAGATGGTATTGGCAAAAAAATTGGTCTAACCAGTTAACTGCCATGAGGAAGATGTTATCAACCTGTTGAGCGTATCCAGCTGTTAGCTGTCTCTTTCATGGCTTTAGTCCCAGCCCTGCCCAATGTCAACTGGGATCGGCTCCAGCCCCCCAGTGACCTTGCAAAGTATTAGTGCTTAGAAAAAATGGATGAACAAATAATACAATTCTTCTTTTTGGTCCAAATAAGTACACAACTGAAATTGATTTTATTTAATAGGAAAAATGTAATTCAACATGCTTCAAATACAAAGCATGAAAGTGGTGTGCTGCCCTAGTTGGACATTTAGATACAAAGAATATGTAGGCTACCGATTTCTTAACCCAAATGAAAATGGGGGAATCTCTTGAGGATTACATTTTCTCACACACATTGTTGTTGTTAAGGATTATGTGTTACAAGGAGGTGGGTGCATTATATCCTGAGCAGATGCTTCATTCAAAAGGCCAGAAAGTCTGATTTATTCAAGTGTTTCGGTCTCGCTGGAATCATTGTGGTTTGGTTTCAGTAGTAAATAACAAGATGGAGACTGAAGCTGGAAGTAGGTTGTGTCATCAGATCATGACCTGGATTTGAAACCACAGAGTCACATGCTGAGCCTCCAGACAACCAGAAAAACACCATGTTAAGCCAAGCTAAAGCAACAAATGAGAATTCATTAAGTATCACTTACAGATTTATAATTTACATGTTGATTTTGGGAAATAATTAACTCAGGGCCCGTGGAGCAGGCATGTAAAACAGGCATTTATTACAAATGCATGCAGCATAGAACAAAATCAATACTTCTTATGAATTTTAAAGACATTTTAAATGATTTGTTCTTGCTGCATGCCAATATAAATAATATCAAGGAGCTCAAACACCAATTCAATTCCACATAAAAAGGCAAAATCTTTTAGCATATGAAATACCCACACAATGCTACAGCTGGTCACGCGTTGCTTCATGAATAAGGAGCCTTTTGAAGGGTCAGAATATGTTTCCAGCAGGTCATCTTCACCGCCACATTGCTCTGATCACCTGCTGTATCTCACACTTTGGCTCCGCAGCCTTCTGTTTGGCAGTGCAACGACTGCCATCTGTCCACGCTGTAATCCTCCTGTCACTCGATCTACCGCTGTTGTCGCCGTCTGTACTGGTCAACAGCAGGCCTCGAAAGCTTATTTCCTGTGTTGTTATACTGCTGCCTCCACCAAGAGCAGTAAAAGAATTTAGTAAATGCTTCATTCAGACATCTTATAACTGCAAGTGTCAAGATTTTAATACATAAATGTTACATAAGGTTAAGTCAAATATTGTGACTCATTTCACTCTTTGAAACAGAGCTCATTCAATCAAAATCAGGTCAATATTAGCTTGATGACAATATATTATCAGCATATGCATTGACCGATAAGTAGCAAGATATGTGATAAGTAAAGAAATGCCAAAGATACGGTATGTGTGAGGACGTTAACATGCAACAACCACCTGCACGAACAGAAACGTTCTTAGTACGTCATTTAAGAAAAGTGGTCCATGTCCGATGTGAATGCAGGTCGTGCCCGGTTCAAATCTTACCCCGTTACCCCCAATCCTGTAACGTAAGCTGTAATTAAATATAGTACACTCTGCTTCAGCAAGACATTTTTTGGCATTGAAACCAGTTTATTTCCGACACAGTCCAGCTCTGCTATGACAGCTACAGTAATATTTCTTCTTTCTTTTATTCCTTACACCACTCCTCACACTGCTATTGCTCTATTTTCACCTGCTGACAGCAAGACTTCAGATTCTGCACTGTCTTGTTCTTCTTTTTTTACTCTTTAAATAAGTGGAAACTTGCCCATAAATGCAGCAGAACCGGTAGCTTCATATTGCAATTTGTTGCGTCGCGATTAACTCTCACAAGTTTGGAGTTTCTCATGGATAGGTGGCACTCAACAAGTCGAAATGATTTATACCAAACCTGTGCAGTTTAGGCTAACTGAATACATAGATACATAAATGAGGCCCAGTTCATTTTCCAACTGAAAAAATGTTCCACTTGGCATAGACGTTGATAATATTTATTTAATAGCGACATTAAAGGGATTCTTATATTTAAAAAAGCAAGTATTTTGGCTGACCTCAGTGAGAGCTATGCTTGCCATGAAGTGTGTTGGCCATCAGTTTTTACCGATCACTGACTGCTGCTTTAGCTTCACAATGACTGCATGTCATTCCTGTGCGGTGATGTCGTCAATGTGCTGTTACTAAGCGATCGGCCGGCGTTACTCATTTATTCATATTGATTGCACTCATCAGCTATTCATTAAACATCTGTTCTCTTGTTCTGCCTCACAGTGAAGAAGCAATCACTGTTTGAATGTTTAGCACCTTTCTAATTCCCCTGTGTGTGTGTGTGTGTGTGTGTGTGTTAGGGTTTACACAGCTTGGTCATTATTATGAAGCTGCCTGATAAAGAGCAACCAGAAATATTACTCGAAATCAAATTGCAGACATGACCGTTTACTTATCACTACTGTCCAGTGCCAACCTTGTGTCTACAAACTGTTAACCTCATAGTAACTAAAGTAAAAAATCAATCTTGGTTTTAGCTTCACAGTTTTGTTGATCCAACCTTTTTGTCTTATTAAAGTGTGTGTAATCCTTCAGTTTTAAAGGTCTGGTGTGTAAGAATTAGTGGACCCTATTTACAGATTATGGCAGGAATTAAAATATAATAAACTGTTTTTATTGGACCGGACAAACCCTAACACTGGCTCTAGAGATGGGATTTTCTGTTTTTTGCTAATTGATCGGCCACTGCAGTTTCTCCTGCTCACTTGGAAGGGGGGGGGTCCTACACACTGGACCTTTTTATTAATTACTAATTTATTAATGAAATCATCCAAAACAGAAACACAGAAGGTTTTTACTCAACAAATATTTTTACAGTGCATTTTCTATTAAAAACTAAGCAGTCAAATATCAGATTGAACCATCACTAATTATCTTTGCTCATTAGAGCCTTACAAATTGAAATGGTGGTGTCATTTTTTTTTCTGTTTGACCATACTTTTTTTTACCAAAATTAACAAATATTTGTCAAACTCATGACATCCCCCTAAGCCTCAACTGTACTTTGTGTTGCTAACAAAGTACAGCCTCACACACCTTTCTTTACTTCAAAAGTTTATTTTGTTTGTTGATATTTTATAGAATCACCTCTTAGTCAATCAAAAAACATAAATAGATTCATCAATGTTGAATGGGCTCATTAGTTGCAAACCTACACTGCTGTTCAGTTGGTTGCATTTCTGGACAAAGATCATTCCAACTGTTCAGTTATGATTTAGTTTTAGCTCCTTATAGCACCTGTTTCTACAGAATTATAGGAAGCCATACAATATGTCACATGTCTGTAAGTCTTTACCATCTATCAGTGTTAACAGAGGTAAAAACTTTTAACTTCACGTCTCCCATTTATCAGAAGAAACCAACTGATCCACCCCTCACAAGATTCTGATCTGTTTATACTGTACTAACATTATATTATGTTGCTGCAAAGACTTCACCCAGCCTGATATCAGTGCAGTTTTGTTCCTGACTTCCTGGAAGACAGTTTCACCTGCAAACCATATCATGTTCCCGCCTATAATAAATTACAGCCTTACCCGTCTTTGCATATTTTTATAGTCAGTTGCTTGGTTGGCTATGCAGATGACTGGGCAATCCTTTATTGCATTGCATCATACAGCCATAAAGCAACACATTTCTCAGCACAGCGAGCGTCGCTCTGTGATGACGCATTTAAGCTGCAGGCTGTGTTGGATCAGTGTCGCTAATCCATGCACCCAGAGAGAGGCTTGACCTTGGGCAAGGCAGCGAGGAAACAGTACACTCCTGTGTTACATTCACTGTCTGTGAAGACGGGTAGATGGTAGGATTCCAAATAAACAGAACAGACGTGATTCACTTGATAAATAGGTTTATCCTGAAGCAAAAAACATTTTTGTTTTAGGAAAGCATTGAGAGAATTCCTCTGTATTATCATAAAAGTCTGCAGTTTAAGCTACTGCGCTCAACTAAATAGACTTTTAAAAGTTTTCTCTTTAGTCTGCATAAAAATCCCTGAACAAGAAAAGCCCTTTCCACTTCAAGAGCACCTTGAGGGTCCCTGGATTTACCGCATATGAACCTGACTGAGCGCTGAGCCCCTGCAGTCTTTTAGTGTGCATGTCACAGCAGATTGGATAATCCACAGAGCATGCTGGGAACAGTTTGCACTGGGACTATTTCTTAAGTATAAAGTCATTCAAATGAAAAATGCTGAGAGTCCTGTGAATTGTCCAGAGTAAAGGAGATGTTGTTCCTGAGAAAACATTTAAAGCTGCACTTCTCCTCAATTATATAGGCTCTTTTTAGTATAGTATCAAAACAATGTTGTTTAAATTCATTTTTAAAGATTATTGTTTTGCCCTTTTCAAGCTTTGTTTTGATAGACAGCTGAAGAGTGACAGGAATGTGGGGAGAGAGAGATGGGGAAAGAGCTGGGTTGGATTTGAACCCTGGGTTTTCGCAGTAAGGATTGAGCCTTTGCACATGGGGCGACTGCTCTACCAACTGAGCTAAACACCGCCCCGATTAGTGCCATTTTTGGCTGCAGCAGTGAAAAAGCTCTAAAAGCTGAATGTACACAACGACAAATTACTAACAAAGTTATCAACTAGCTGGTGAGCAAAATGGATAATCCATCTCTCTGCCAAAGAGCAAAATTGAGCTAAAAGGAGAGTCAATACTCTTCCATCATGATTCCAAATGAATGCTAATGTTGCTCCGTGTCTGCTGGATATATCAATAAACAGCTGTCGGCTAACGAGCACGTAGATGGACTAGAAAATTGGAGCCTTCTGGTTCAGCTCTCTCTTCCTCACAACAGTCCGGTACACCACACCATCTCAGGCTTCATTTTCCCTCAATGGTGAATAAGACCCCAAGATACTTGAACTCCCTTGGTTGAGGTAGCAACTCACTCCAAACCCAGTGGGAGCATTCCACCGTTTTCCAGCAGAGAACCATGGTTTCAGCTTTGGAGTTTCTGTCTTGCATCCCGACTGCTTCACACTGGGCTGCAAATCGCCCCAGTGAGTGCTGAAGGTCACGGTCTGTGGTTCTCAACAGAACCACATCATCTGCAAAAAGCAGAGATGCAATCCTGAGGTGCCAAAACCGGACACCCTCCTCACCTCGGCTGCGCCTTCAGATTCTGTCTGGTCTATTATTCCATGGCCAGGACAGAATCCACATTGCTCCTCCTGAATCCGGGGTTTGACACTTCCCCACTTCTTTAACCCATCCAGTTGATGCTGCTTGCTGTTACACGGATCTAAACATTACCTAAAAGCCTCATGTCAACCTGGAAATATTTTAAAAGTTTTATTACCAGGCTGGAGCTGATTTACTCTCCATTATGACCCTGTAAATACCTGTGTAATGGGTCGGCAGCCAGACACACAGTCACTTCAGAAAACCATGTCTGTGTCTCTCTCAGCAGAGCAGCTTTTAAAAGTTGTTTGCTTCCATTTCTGTCGACTTTATCCTATTTGAAGTGTGATGGATAGCCAGCATCCTCACATCGTGAGCTGTAGCAGGCCTCTTCGCTGTAGCTCACATTAAAGGGTCATGGAAAAAACTGTTAGACACATTTCTATATGTGTCATTTCCTTTTGGGATCTAGGTGGTTATATTTAGTTTGGGGTTTTGTCCACTGTGTAATGAAGTCCACGCTGTGTCTGGCCAGGACATGATAAGCCTTTTTCAAGGGATGTAATGTGCAGGCTCAGGGGCTTCCTCATCTCGGCCGATTCGGGTCCCCGCCGAGCCCCCGAGAATACTGATCACTGCTGTGGATGCAAATGAGGGGAACTTTCCTCAAGGTCGAAAAAAGATTCATGCAGAGCAAATTAAGTCAGATGACTCCTCGCCCGTTGTGGCTTTTTAAATTGCACTGGGCCTGGCAGAAATATGATACATCTTCTGGTTGGTAATGAGAGCATTATTTCAAAAAAATACATCTTTCATTACTTTTCTCTCTCCCTCTTCGATTCACACCTCCTGTACTTAAAATTCAGCAAAGGGATAGGGGAAGGTGTCAATTATGAGATGCACAGATTGCTAAAAAGTGCTTTGAGCAGCCACATTATTCATCAGATGTTATGTACTAAGATATATAAAACGGATCAAATATCCTCATACCAGAAAAATGTAGACAATACAACATAAAGTAACACAGCAGCAGTGTAATCGAAAACTTATTTTTACTTCAAAACTCAGTGAGCTGAGTCATAAGTAAAAGATCAGTCCTTGCCGTGGCGGCCCAGGGTTCGAATCCGACCTGCGGCCCTTTGCCACATGTCATTCCCCATCTCTGTTTCCACACATTTCTGTCAGTCTTCAGCTGTCTCTGTCAAATAAAACTCAAAAAGACCAAAAAATATCTTTAAAAACAAACAAACAACCGTTCTTACCTCAGAGTGTATTGGATTTTCTTAAGTTATAGTTTTGATTGGCCTTGTTAGAAGACTCAACAACACTTCCAGTTATAACAGAGTGCAGATGATGAGTCATTAGTATAGAGGAAACTTGCCTCATCATGGTCATTTTAATGGAAATGCTCTTTCTGTCCATTATGTATTCCGTGGCCTTGTTTGATGCGAGCAGTACTGAATTATAATTACAACAAATGTTGTTATCATTCCTCACAGTCATGCTAACCTTTTAAAACTGCACTAATCAAATGACCGTCATGTCGAAGATGTTTTCCACATCCACAGAGAACTGCAGTTTCTGTTAGCTCAATGGAGTGTTGTAGCATCTATCAGCTAGTTGCTTTTGGTTTTTAGTGTTTTAGTTTTAGACTCTGACAAACCAAGGGTCCTTTGACTAAACAGCACACTGACAGTTGGCAACTATATGATGTAACATTTAACTACAAAAGAGCCAGATAGTACCTGGAGTTGGTGGACACTAAACCAGAGCTAAAAGTAGAGTGAATACTGGACTTCAGATTCATCACATGGACACAAACATGATTCGAATGAATGATCTTTGTTGGATGTGTAGATTGGTCAGTGTTTGTGCCCCCAGATAGGCAAAAATCAATAAATGAAGCTTTAAACAGCAAGTTCATTTCTGAGATATAGAAATTTGATGATCTGAAAGGTTAGAAAAACAAACCCCACCCCACAGATTATCAGGTCAATGAAAATGAAGGAACACACCTCAGACATTCATTACATATCATATCATACTGTTCAACAATTTCACTTTAAACACAGTAATAGTGTGCACAACTATAGTATGGTTCTCTGAATCTAGTCTGCAAGGAAGTTGATGTACAAGGCCTAATAGTTACTATGGACAATTTGTTAATAATATTACAGTTGACCCTTGTTTAGACTTCTAATTAAGTCATTTAGGTAATATGGTTAAACTGGGGATTTGGTTTCAACCTAATTAAACTCAATTAAACTCAAGAGATTGGCAGAAACATCTCTGGCACAGCTTTGCTTTTGCCTAAACATAAAAACTGTATGTTAACAAAACATTAAATAGAAGAGATGCAAGTCTTTTCTCATTCTGCACACAGTCAGTTATCTAAATGAACTGATCTGAGCGATGATGAGAGTGCTGTTTAAGAACTAAAACAGCACAAATGCTGCTATTAATAGAAGCTGGTTTTCCGCTGGCATGTAGCACTAACCAGATTAAATCATTATGCACTCACTCTTAGTGATCCTGACTACTGTAAACATCAGACATGTAACTTGATTTAATGTCTTCCCTTTTTTTTTTTCTAGGTCCCATCAGCAGTATACTGGTCAATACATATGGTTGCAGGCCGATTGTCATGATGGGGGGCTGCCTCTGTGCCACTGGCATGATCTTAGCCTCCTTCTGCACCAGCGTGTTGCAGCTTTACCTCTGCATAGGAGTTATCGGTGGTAAGTCCATCTAAATCCAATCAACTAAATTTTGAGGTAATTAGATTAGCCTCTAATTCTAAGTAGTAGGTTAAAAATAACTGTTGGGTCCCTGTAAGCTCACCTGGTAGAGCACGTACCATGCATAAAGGCTGAGTTCTTACCATAGTGGCTGAGTTTGAGTCCAGCCCAGGCTCTCTGTTACATGTCCTTCCCCTCTCCCTCCCCTAACTTTCCTGTCTCTCTCTACTGTACTGTCAATAAAGCCAAATATGCCCAAAAATGAAATAAAACCTTGTTCCAGGAAGAACATGTTTTTGTTTATTCAATCTATTTTGGTTCTTGCCTTAATTTTATCATGCTGCTGCATTACTCATAGTAGGGGTATGATTTTGTTCAACCTCATGACATTTTCTTTCATTGGCTTCTTGAAATCTTTTCAGCATATGTCAGAGATCTACTGTAGATGCAGTACGAATATCAAAAAAAGAGTACATTTAAATCTCTATGAAATAACATGAATCTACCTTCTAATAATCAATACGTACGTGTAGAGAGAAAACTGTCTTACTGTGCACCAAGGCTCCTTAATAGGGCACTATGGGCAGATCTCTGTAATTCTCATTACAGGGATTCAATTAATTCATTAATAATGTAATGGAATATGTGTAAAAAGCCTGATGTTCCTCTCTCATCTTTCCTCATAGGACTTGGACTAGCCTTCAACTTGCAACCAGCACTGACGATGATTGGCAAATACTTCTATAAGAAGCGGCCCATTGCTAACGGGCTGGCAATGGCAGGCAGTCCAGTGTTCCTCAGCACCTTGGCTCCTCTCAACCAGTACCTTTTCAATCACTTTGGCTGGAGAGGCAGCTTCCTCATCCTGGGTGGTCTGCTACTGAACTGCTGTGTGGCTGGTTCCCTCATGAGGCCTCTGAGACCGCCACCTAGCAAAGTAAAAAAAGACGAAGAGTTAGCCATCGTCACCACAACAAAAGAGAAGAGCACTGTTTGGCAAACCGTCAACAAATACTTGGACCTGACACTCTTCAAGCATCGTGGTTTCCTCATTTACCTGTCTGGTAATGTCATCATGTTCCTTGGCTTCTTTGCACCTATTGTCTTCCTTGCAGCCTATGCTAAGGACATGGGTGTGGATGAGTACTCAGCTGCTTTTTTACTCTCAATTCTGGCTTTTGTCGACATGTTTGCCAGGCCATCTATGGGACTATTGGCCAACTCGCGCTGGGTCCGTCCCAGGATCCAATATTTCTTTAGCTTTGCGGTGCTATACAATGGGGTGTGCCACATCCTCTGTCCACTGGTGGAAAGCTACACAGGTCTGGTGGTGTATGCAATGTTCTTTGGCTTTGCCTTTGGCATGGTTAGCTCAGTGCTTTTTGAAACACTGATGGACCTGGTTGGGGCTCAGAGATTCTCCAGTGCTGTTGGACTCACCACCATTGTGGAGTGCTGCCCGGTCCTCATTGGTCCACCACTAGCAGGTTTGTCTGAGATCATTCCATTCACTTACGTTGGTTTTTACTTCCTGGAAGGAATGAAGTGTTAGCATTTCTGGCTATTAGTCAATTAATTTCACAACATGATTAAGCCCCAGTCACACCAGAAAGGTAGTGTTTTTTGAAGCTGTTAAGTGACTAATCACAGTGCCTTGTTGGCAATTGCTACCATGGTAGCAATGGAGGGCTACCCTCGAATGTGTAGATTTATAATAGTTGACATTTTTTGCACATTACATCTCAATTCTACTGAGCAATTTTATAACTGTGCTGATACTTTAACATTTTGAACCTTGTGTTGTCTTGCAGGCAAACTGGTCGATATCACAAAAAACTACAAATACATGTATTTTAGCTGTGGAGCTATTGTGATTGTGGCAAGTATTTGGCTCTTCATTGGAAACTTCATTAACTACAGACTCTTAGAACGTGAGCGCAAGCAAGCAGAGATGTACAAACAGACTGAGACGGAAGATCCAGACCGTGCTCGGGATCAGAAGGAGGCTGATGGTAAAGCCCAGGCGTCAGAAGAGCTGGTTGACAAAGAAGACGAGGAGGCAATGCAGAGGGAAACTAACATCTAGCTGTTGCTGCAGAGTAGGACGAGGAGGCAATGCAGAGGGAAACCAATGTTGGTTTCCCTCTGCATTGCCTCCTCGTCGACGATGAGATTGGACGAGGACGGGAGGACGAGGAGATTGCCTCCTCGTCCTCCCTTTAGCACCGTCCTACGATCAAACTGAGCTCCAAGCCAAGCGGGGCTTTGCGGTGTTCGACCAGGTTCTATTCAGAGTTGTCTGCACTTCTCTAAACGCTTACTGCCAAAGCAACAATTGAGTTGTAGG
The DNA here is from genome assembly GCF_000972845.2 of Larimichthys crocea. NCBI lineage: Eukaryota > Metazoa > Chordata > Actinopteri > Sciaenidae > Larimichthys > Larimichthys crocea. The sequence continues at coordinate 28,388,667 of NC_040022.1, read as the reverse complement.
AAGCTGTGAGCTGTTATGTCTGTTTGTCAGAGTGAGTATAACAGATATATTAACCAGAGAGAAAAGTGTAAGATAATGTATGCATGTGAAGAGGTCAGAAAATGGAATAGAAAACAGTAAACTACTAAATATATTTTCCTTTTTGCCACGTTCACCTCATATCGGATTTATTGTAAATACAAGACTGCAATTGGGGGGAAAAGTACGCTCCCAACTGAAATTGTATCAACTAAGAGCTTACATTGCACCAAATCCACAGATGTTAGCAGATTTTTAGAAAATGATTTACATTCACAGTCAGACAATCAGTAATTAAGTATTATTTGCTGCAGTTTGTTTCTGGTTGATTTTGTTTCAACAAGTTGAAATATTCCAAGCTGTAGCAACAAACATTCTTCCGATATGACGTGAATGTAGTGTCAGCATGTTGTCACTGTTCCAACAGCACCAGCAACCTGAATTCATGTTAAAAATGGAATCTATCATCGTCACAATGAAGTCTTGGTAAAAATTCAAAGGTTACATTTATAAGACGAGGCAGTGAAATGATTTCTTGATGGGTAGAAGGCACAGGTTTGATGCTAATACCAGCCAGTGTCCATTCGAGGGTGAAGTTTTGTGAGTAACACTGATTACTAACTGTGCCACGATTAATTTGATGTATGAGTTGCATTTTTGCCTCTTTTAGGAGATTTGAAAGGCTGGAATAACTTCATAGAAGCAAAAGCTTGAAAAATTTGGTTATGTGGTTGGTCGCTTAGCTTTATGGGAAGCAAAAACTCCTGACAACTTGTTGCTTGTGTTCACAGTATGAATGCAGTGTTTGCAATCCCAGTGCGCTGGAAATGGTTAATCCATCTGGTGATTTGTGTTAAAGCAAGGACGCAAAATCCTAACTGCACTGCATTTAATACGGCAACCGGGTGCCCTAAAATTCCCACTTTTCATAGATAGAGAACAGATGTGTACACAGCTGGTGACGCTGGTGCTCGTGTATTTTGCTGCCCGCCTGAGCACTGTAATGTTGTGTAGTAAAGCCTGCACAAACGTCCCACTTTAGTACTTTCGATCAAGTCATGAAATGCTTCCTGTCAGTTGTCTATTGTTCCATATTGCACTTGTATACAGTATGTTGCACTATGATAGAAATGGCCATACTTCACCCCAAACATCTTTATAAAACTGCTGCAATTCAATGATTTTCGTTATGGTTGAATGTAATTTCCTCTGTGGGCCTTAATAAGGTATTAATGACCAAAAACCATCTGCATATTAGCGGGTTTTATACACAGACCCCATGAGCAATATAATATTTGTCTTGTGGTCAGCTTGACACTTCATTCTCTGATACATTGCCTTAAAAGTAATGTAACAAATGCAGGGGAGTTGTACAGTGAATACTCAATAGTATTGTACGAAGTTCAACCTATGTTAAGGTGTTAAATGTGATCCACTTGTGTTATTTGCTGTGATTAACTTTAAAACTCACAAGAAGTCACTTTAATCTCCTCCATATGTCTCTGTACATTTCTGTATTCAAGTGTTGAAGCTACGAGATTAAGTATTGTTATTCTGTATAGTCTTTTCATGAACTAATTCACTAACATCATTAACACACCAGTATGGAATAGTACTACTAATTACTGATGCTAATAAGACTACATGTTTGTATTGTGTGCAAAATGTACCAGATGAACATACCGTATTATGTAACAGTCTAAATGTTGCTGTAAATGTCACTTTTGTTCAATATTCTATCCATTCCATGTGTTTTTGTGAGTGTCCTGCTGTGTTGTTGATCAGATTTCATCTCAAGCTTTTGGTCTCAATTGCCGTCTCAGATGTCCTAACAAAGCCAAACACATTTTAATAACAAATGTAATCTATCAAAGCAGTCATGAACAAAGAACAATGTTATTGTCCTCATTTCTTTTGTTTTGAGCTTTGAATAGTTGAATGTGTTGTCATGAAAATGGATTTCCAGCTGTGTAGCGAAGGTTCTCAACCATGTACCGTCCACTTAAGAGTCATGCCAAGCAAACGCTACGTAGCTGTGAAACCTTCTTGGAGGTCGTTGTATTTGTCTGGATGAATTCTGAAGCTAATGGCAGAGCAACGTTGAGAATATTTGCTATGCCATTTACTGTAAATAAGATCAGTTGGAAATATTTGCACACTTTTGTTTGTTTAACTAAGCTCTTGACATTTTTGAGAGTTCTTTTGAACCATTTTGAGATGAGCTAGTCTTGGTTGTGTCCCATCATCATGTGGACAAACCCAGTTATTATTTAACACGTGTAACTTTAACTTAGCTATTCAGATTCAATCCCATAATCCACTTAGTTCACCAGCATTTCATGCCGTTTTTCGACAGTATGTCTGTATTCTTTATAGCTTTGATTAATGAATAACATCAACACTTTATGAATGCTAACTTGACCTTCATTTACTAAAATCAAGACGTCACTATACTTATTGTACATGATGACTCTCAATGAGAGATAAAGACTGCTGTACAATCACTTTCTACCAAATAACACTGCCCCCTGCTGGTTTCAAACCACACAGACCAAAAGATAAAGGAAAGCCAACCTCCCTTTCATCCACTCATTTTCAGAAATGGAGTGGATGAAAGTGGATTTTTTTTTTTTTTTTTTTTTTTAAATTACCATTCAGGGTTTCACTTTTGTGTGTAACTTCAGTACTTTTTTTGTTGTTGTTTTTTGGTGGCGGTTTTGTCAGTGAATTACTTTGTATGTCTGTGTAAAAGTAAACATAAAGAGCAAAACACATCCTTGTAATGGTTTGATGGACCTTTTTTTTCATCCATGTAGAGTTTATGAATCATGCTCCATGTTCTGTTTAATCAATAAGTTCTGAACCTGAGGGTCGGGAACCCCCAAGGAGTCGCAGGATAAATCTAAGGTGTCATGAGATGATTAACAATATTAAAAGGTCTCAAGTAGTTGTTTCATTTGAAGGGAGCTGCTGCTGTAGAGGTCCTTAACATGCCTCTCTGGTCACAATGTGTAGTAAATAACATGTGCTTGAAATCTGATGGTATTCTTGTTAGTGCTGCAAAACCATGAGATTTGTTAATGTATTTTTGGTTCATAACATTTATTCTAAGATACATAATGATTTTATTCAAATATAGATAATTGATTGAATTTCATATGCATAGCCTTATCAATGATATTGATTAGCATCTCATGTATTTTGTGTTTTGTTTCTTTAAGTGTGGAAACATGTTTGTTTTGAGGTTTGCTTAAGACCAAATTTAGCTAAGTTAAATTGAAATGAATATTAAATAGTTTCACCCCTCCTGTATCATTTCTGTAAGCACTCATAAATGTTCACTTGTTTTAACAACTGTATAGTGATGTGTGAAATCAATATGCAGAATGTAAAGACTTCTTTCTTGAACTTTGCTGTTTTTGTAGTGTTGTTACTAACCAAATTCATTTCAATGATGTTCTGAATTTCAATTTTGTCTCTGGATTGTGTGCTTTCATAATGAATGTTTGCCCTTATATCAGAAGTTTTGAAAATGGGTTCATTGAATTCAGGATTTTCAGAACTTTAAATAAGCAAGTTACTGCTGATTGAACCACTTGGATCATTTCTGCCTCCATCATTTCTCCCTTAAATTTTCCGTTTTTGTTTTGTTCGTGGTGATGTGGTATGAAGATGAGCATGTGTTGGTGTTGACTGAATACAAAGGTGGTTTGCTATTGGAAGGACTCTGGCTGTTAAGTTAACTGTGCCTTATTGTGCCATACTCACCATTATAAATGTTTTTCTGTGAACACGGTGATATTGTGTTGCTCAAACTTTTGGAACATTCAGGGTCAATTGTTATTCTTGCACGTTGCCACTCACATCTGTCTGCGTCACCACATGAACACATGAACAAATCGAGTGTAACGCCAGATATAGTCTAAACATGTCAATGATTTTGTCTTTGTCAACATTTGCTATATATTGTGTTTATAGGGTTTGTACACTTAATGAAGTATGTTTAGGGCAGTTGTGTTCAAATTTGGACCTTAGTAGTAGTTTGTTTCAGCAATCTGAACTCAGTCCGTTATGTCCTTCCAGTAGCAGACGTGCCGCGTACTTTCTCATCAGGGTAATTGCATTAGACCGTTTTTCAGATTGTGTCAGTCTTTCCACTACCTCTGCAGCCAACATGTCAGAGCAAGGAAAAGTACCACACGGGTATCGAAAACTGATTAATGTTTTTGTAATTCTAACAATGTTATCACCTTGTCACAGTAGCAAAATAAAGTATATATCCAAATATGACACATGACTCTGTGTGAGTTTTATTGTTTCACTGAAATTTGAACCAAGCTGACACGTTCTGCTGCTGCTAAAAGGGAAATTATTCAAAGGCAGCACATCAGGGCTGCTGTGGCTCAGGGTCAACCACTAATCAGATGATCGGCGGTTCGATTCCCGGCTCCTCCAGTCTGCCTGTTGAAGTGTCCTTGGGTAAGATACTGAACCCCAAATTGCTACTGAAGGCTGTGTCATCGGTGTGTGAATGTGTATACATGCTTAGCTCCTATAACTGATGAGCAGTTGGCACCTTACATGGCAGCTGATGCCATCAGTGTATGAATCAGATATGTAGTATAAAAAAAGCACTTTGAGTGGTCGGAAGACTAGAAAGACGCTATAAGTACAGACATTTACCATCGGTGAGATTACCAGGTTTCTATATGTTATAACACACCCTTCTTCAGCTACACTGTATATACTTATTAAAAAAAATATGGATTTGCCCTCAGCACCCAATTTATTAAAAAATAATCACTCTATTTCCTTACCTTTCCTTTAGTCTACAAAGACATTAAAAATGTTTCCCTTCCAAGAAGAAGTGGTTATTCTGCTACTTAGATAGGAATCATGCTGGATGTACTGGTTAAAAACCGTAATACCTTACGGCAGTGATACGTATTAAAAGAGAAAAAAAAGATTCACACTGGAAACAATTTTTTATACCCATCAGTAAATGTTCAGTAATATCTGGTGGCTGCTATGGAAGGTGCATATTAGCCTTCCAGCGATCTGCACGTGGTGACACTCATTTCTGGACTGTGTGGAGCTGCTGCGACTGACTTGGCTCCTGGCAAATGTTGAAAGGTCGACAAATAAAACTAGAAATTCAATAAAAAATAGACAGATGAATCTGCCTTTATTTTGCCACTCAGGGGCGTCATGCAAGACAAAGTTTTGGGGGTAGGGGGCACAATTCGAGGAGGGGGTATTCATTTTGGGTCATATTCCAAAAGAAAAATAATGACCCACTTTCTGGAGTTTGACTGAAAAGACTTTAAATTTGTCAAAATGAATCAGAGTTTTTGTAGCTCATTAAGTTCACACTTTTGTATAGGGTAGATAGATAGGGTATATTTATATTTATTTAGATCATTTCACTTCAGTTAAGATTAAATCGTTTTATGTATATATATTTAATGTCCATCCAGAAGAAAGGTCACAGAGCTTGATCAAAATATATGCATCTCTATTCAATAATAAAGGAAATACAATATATACAATATACCATGTGGGTACAGTTCAGTCAGGATACAGTGTGCGCCTGGCTTAATTTAATCAGCACAGAAATTGTAATTGTAGATTTTTCAGAATACAACAAACTACCAGGTGAAAATCTGTGTGTATTTCCATTAACAGTCAGCACACACGATCACCTGGATGGGACCAGCAGCTCTCATTACGCTCAAAGTACAACTCGTCCTGCTCTCCTCCTGCATCAAACTCACTAATAATCAAGTGTGAGTGTGTCTGTCATTAATTCTGCCTGGTAACCAACCCCAACCCACATTTTAAAGATTCAAACCTGGACCCCCTCCACCTCTCCGAGTTCCTTCCCCCCATCTCGCTCTCTCATTAGCATGCAATGCTTTGATGAGGCTGCACGTGCCGATGATGGTTGTAGACCCTCAGGCAGAGTTTCAGGCTAGATTTTAATGGGGCGGTAAGGGTCATCGGGAGAGGAGAGAACAATGAGCCTCTCCAGTTTCTTGTGATAGGCGTTTCAGCAGGACCAGGCACCCCATGGTGAGGGGGGGGGGGGGGGGGGCTGTTGGGGCTTGAATGCAGAAGAAGATGACCTTCAAAACAGTGTCAAACTCTATTCCCTGTATTTGCCGAGTTTCAGGTCGGCTGCCTTTGAGTCCTGTTGATTGGCAATTGGCTGTCACACTGACAAACAGGCCAGCCGCACTTCACTAACAATGTTGTGATAATAGGTTAAATAGTGAAGGGATGCAGGCGTCCCAGTGGAGATGTTACCATTCTTTTGATGTGGCATCAAGCTCGTAATTGCCTGACATCTACCTGCTTCCAATTGCTCTCAATCCTGTGATTTCCATTCCTAGCTCTTTTTCTGCACAAACATGAAAACATGAAAACATTTTTATGTTGACCATTTGGCAGCTTCTATTTCTTTCCTGCTCCTCTTATACTGTGAAAGTGTATCTGGATAGAAGCAGCAGGCACATGTAACACATGTCTTCTATGCTGTATCCAGGAATTCCCTCATGTAAACACTTTAAGTCTTCATGTATTTTTGTTATTTCTGAGGAGTTTTGCCTGTTAATTAAAATAAATGAAGAGCTAAAGTCTAAGTACTTGTTTATTAAAATAGGATCGGGTCTCGCAGCAGAATCTTTGCTGCTAGGATTCTTTTAACACTCAAAGAGCAGAGCCTCTGGCAAACCCAACAATTTGCTAGAAATCAATTCCCTCTGACTGAATGTGTGCATTGGTATCCCAGTTTGTACGACTTTTCATGACTCACCTTTCTCTATAAGACTTTTTGCTTAGCTTTGGAGTCTCTGTTCTGAATAGATAGAGACAATTTTGCTTTTAGACTTGGTTGGATAACACTTGTTCATTTCAAACATTCTCTGTCTTTAAATTAAAATGAAGATTTGTTTTAGAGATCTTCATCACATCCAATCATTGTCGTCAATGACGACATTTCATGATATATTTTTGACCTGCTGAACATTGAATATTGAGAGTTTCTTTTATCCTAAACGTCTCAACTTGCTTAATTACCAAGAGTTGGATGAGAAGATTGGTAACATTCTCATCTCCCATTTAACCCTCTAGGGTCCAAGCAATCGCCCATGATTGCAAAAGCAACCCTAACCCTAACCCCAGAGGGTTAATATAAGGATACAACTGATAGCAGTTGGAAAGAATTCGGACTCCATACGAACAACTTTTTGGGTGCAGTGACTCACTCTTGACAAGAAAATGATTCCTTGCATCACAGCAAAACTGTTGACTTGTGGAACCAATGAAAGATTTAAGACATGAGGCTTCTCTGCTTTTCAGAAATCACTGAGGACCATCTGTCATATCAAAAGCTAACAATTACAAACTGCCTCAGCAAGTACAAAGCTAATATTATGTGCCTCTAGTCTTACAGAATATGTACTGAAGCTAAAACAGAGGAAAATCTGACTTGGAAGAAAAAAATGCTCTCCAAGCATCCGTGAACAACCCTGTTGTCATGTTGCACATAGCAATTGTGTGAATGAAACCAATAAACGTCGGCCCCAAGGCGTTCTGACCCAAACTGGACCTCAAACCGTTATGCCTAAAAGCTACAAGCTGCTCTGGTGTCTCAACAAGACACGCATTAACCTTTCCTCCGTTATTTTTCTGTGGAGATCTCCCACTTTGAAGTGCTTCCATTTAACCTTCATTTAACTTTTGTGTCATGCACTCCCAGGCGCCCCACTTTGACAGCGGAAGCCTTTAGAAGTCAGAAAAGGCCTGCGGCTATAGATGGCATATCAGCACATCTGTCTGCTCCAGCACCAGGTTGTAGAGTGAAGAACTGGCTGTTCGTTCTCCTGCTAGTGTTCTGCCACTGTCTGACTGGATCGCACTGTACTTTAGTGTCAGGAAGACACTTTGAAAAGACATTATACTGATCTTAAAGGGGCAAGGAGTCTGACTTTTACTGGAAATGAATCAGACCAAGCCAGCAAAATGCTGAAATGCTGAAAAATGCAAGCTATAGCAAACATTCCTACTAATACATGTTAATTATATAACTTTTTAAAAATGCATTTATCTGAATTTGTATTAATTGATTTTATTGACCATTTGAGGGCAACAAGCTGTAAACACAATAGTAACGCAACAGCAGTTGCCTAATTGGACATCCAGCTGACACAGATCAACACTAGCATTATTATGAAGTTGTGTTAGTGAGTGAACACTATTCACTTTTGCAGTTCTTAACCTTTTAAATGTTCCACTATGTTCACCACCTAATCACTAACTGTGAAAGCTAGTGTACAGTTGGTTTATCAAAGCTTTTTGGATAAATACTGTTGAAATTATGCTGATGACAGCAGTGAAACTGAATCAATAAATGCATTAAAATCAAAACAATGAGCTGAGAGAAGATAAAATGCAGAGTTGAATAATCACTTTTTGTAGGTTTCGTCACTATGAGACCTCTTTCTCAGTCAAATGATCCATTGTTGATATATAAAAAAATGCATAGTGCCAAATTAAGAATTGAAGGAACAATATTTAAAGGGCAGTGGGTAATTCCTGGACACATAAAAAAATAGAGGGGCAAAATTTCATCTCTTCCTACCCTCGATGAGTTAGGATCAATCATTGCTATACTAATTTAGTTCATTATAGTAAAGTAAAGCTGTAATCAAGTAACCAGGACATAGTTTCAGCGTTTGAACAGGTAGACCAACTTCCTCCCTCACTTTTCTCCAAGCAATTTTTTGTCCAGCCTTTGTCTAAACATGAATGACAGAGAGTTGGCTGCCTACAGACTGCTGCAGACAGGTTGAGAATCGAGATTGAAGATAAATCCACTTTTTAATCCCAAAAATAAACCCTCCTCCTGCTGGTAAACAGCTCCAGATCAGAGACGAATCCGGCGTGACTCTAGGTGTTTATCCCTCAAGAAGCTCTGACTCTGCCCCTGCTGTCTCTTCCTAGATCCCCCTGACTCACTCTGGTCTCTCGAGGCACAAGCATTATTGCAAATAACTGACATTAGCAAGCTATTAATTTATCTTGTTAATGTCAGTAAATATCTGTGCATCTGTACAATACCAGATGTCATTGACATAACATCATAGCAGTTACGTCTTTACTTTCTGGTGATTCAATAGTCTTAAACTATAATTCCAGTCCAATCTTACATAATTGCCCCTTCAAATTACTTGAGGTCGTCTAAAACTTTCTGCTGATGGACAGCTACACATTCCTCCACCTCAAGCCAAAAGAACAAGTGATGAAGCAGCACTATTATTCAGCGATTTTACATTATGTAGGGAGAGATTAAGAAAGGGAGTAAAGAAAGAGAGGGGTTGACATGCAGCAAAGGTGCATGGGCTGGAACTGGAACAACATACTCACTTCACTACATGGCACATCCCTGGAGATAACTTCCTGGATTCACTTGGATTAACACATTTCTTTCAAACCCAAAGCATGAAGTTCTTGTGCCTAAACCCACCCAAACACGGGTGTTTCATGTAGTGCTGTAGACCTGCTGTGGTGACCTACTTGTTGCAGTAAGGACTCAGTCTTTGTACATGTGGCAAGCAGTCTACCAGCTGAGCTATCAGGGTGCCACATTTACTGTTTACAATCATTTTCTGTTGTCATGCTGTGATTTCTATATTTACATCCGTGTCATGGTTTTGGGTTTCTTGTTCATCATTTCCTGTTTTATTTTCTAATTCTCCCTTGTTGTGTTTCCCGCCAGTTTTCATTGTCTCTTCTAGTCTGATTTGTTTCACCTGTGTCTTGTCATCTTGCCCTTACTTGTGTATTTGTTCCCTGCGTTCTTCGGTATCACTTCAGGTTGTCTGTTATCTGTTCCCCAGTCCTGCTTTGTTCAGTATTTGCGCTTCTCCTTGTGTTCCTGTCAGTATAGTGTATCCAAGTTTTGTATCTTTTCCATCATTGGACGGTTTATTGGACTTTTCTTTGATTGATGGATTTGTTTTTGCTTGGACTTCTCAGCCACTTTTTGTGTTTACTACATAGACACTACTCCTGTGGCGGCTGTGGCTCACAGGCAGAGCGGGTCGTCCACTAGTCAGATGATCGGCGGTTCAATCCCCGGCTCCTCCAGTCTGCATGTCGAAGTGTCCTTGGGCAAGATACTGAACCCCAGATTGCTCCTGAAGGCTGTGCCATCGGTGTGTGAATGTGTGTGAATGGTTAGATCCTCAAACCGATGACACCTTGGCACCTTGCATGGCACCTTGCATGGCAGCCAATGCCATCCAGATAGTGTAAAAGCACTTTGAGTGGTCGGAAGACTAGAAAGGCGCTATATAAGTACAGTCAATTTATCATATAAATATCGAGGTTGTATGATGTCACACACAGGTTTCTGAAGGTCCATATGTGAAGGTCAGAGTGTGATGGCTCTGGCTGTCACCACCTTGGCAGTCCTGCCTTTGCTGCCTTCCGGCTAATCTAAAAAACGAGCTTCACTTCACAGCCACAGAGGTTGCCCCTTGCTTTACAGTCCTGTCCTGTAAGTTATTGAAGATACGTTTTGTTCTCTTACCTTCACGTCTGCATTTGGGTTCGCTTCTTGAACTACACTGAACGATTTGTCGCACTGTGACGCCACTTTAATTCACAATTTTAGAAATGCTCTTACAATTTTCTGCTAATTTTATGATTTATGGCTTTAAAATCATTTGGCTTTCCTTAACTTCACAGTGCTATTTAAAACGTTCTTTATTCATTTAAAAGCTGCACTACTCTCATGTCTGTTTTTATCTCAAATTTAACTTTTTTATATGACATCATTCATTTCCCTGTGGCCCAAATGTGTAAAATATATACTATAAATATTGTACCCAAATATGAACTAAAACTTGCTTTATATAAGCTGAAATATCTGACCATCCAGAGCCTGATCTATACAATCCACATGCTGTGTGCTCATATGTTCATGTAGCTCTTTCCTCATGATGTTGATAGTCTTCTTTGTTCTGACTGTTAATTCATTCAGTTCATCAGCATGAGTCGGTGCAGGTGACAAACCCTTTCTTTTCCGTAATCTCACTGCTGAAAATCAGCTGGGATTTTGACACTGACTCCAGATTTTCCATCTAATTGCAGTTTTTATAGCTCTCTAATAGACATATTAACCAAACAAGTCTTCAAACCGAGCGCTTTGATTAGGGTTACACGAGCGTGACTGCTTTTTGTAGCATCATCCAGTGCTGGAGGGAATAATGAGCCCAGAAGGAAAATCTTCTTCTTTTTTTGAGCATATGAGGTTGTGACTGGGTTTCTCTGGGTTTAGCAGAGATGAAGTCAGACGGTGAAGATCTGCTTTACTGCTTTGATCTGGCCTGTCTTCCCACTTAACTTCTGATGACACTGCACTTAGAGAGGGGCAGCGAGAATGTGAAGCCCCCCCCCCCCCCCCCCCCCCTCCGACTTTCACCTCAAATGCTCTTAATATTGAGCCCATATGGAAAAATGCAGTTTCTCAGCTGCTTAAGAGGCAGGTGAAAGGGAAAATGTTTCACCAATCAGAATTTGAGCTAACTGTGCAGAAGCAGTCTTGACGCAATATCTGTGAGACATGCCTGATTCTATATATTCAGTGTATAGCTTGAGCCTTTTTGTAAGGCTGTATGCCACATTTGCAGATGCAAAGCTTCAGCCTGCACGTAGAGGGCACTCTTAGCTCGGTTTTCTCTGCAGTCCCACCATGTAATACCACTGGGAAGTTATTTATAGAGGCTGGCTTCAAAGGAGGAGAGAGAGCAAGTTTTATTGAGGTGATTTTGCTTTTGTGTGAGACAGAAAGGACAGCTTGGTGTCTTTTGTCTTCAACTTCAATGACTGCCTTGGCGTTTCCTAATCTCTATCATTTAGGAAAAGAAAATGAGCACAAATTAAGGTCTGAAATGTTTTGTAAATGTTGTGGCAACAGGAGCATTTTTCAAAGTCCACCCTGAAGGTGGATTCTCGTTTGATTTTTCAACTGTTCGCTTTAGATGAAGAGCAAATTGCGCTGTCATCACACACAGACTTTCTCTGGCTTTATTGACAGTGAGTGGGAGGCCAAATTTGTGGACTCCTGTCACTGCTGAGGGTGAATTTCCTGGTTTATGGGCAGGTTTTGTGCTGCACAACTGTCATCCTGACTATGAAATAAGCCTTGGGTGTAAAAGCTCAAAAACAAGCAAATAAACTCTTTGGAATCAATCATCGTCTCAGTGTCGCTGTCCAGTGCAGGTTTTCCAATTATTCATCATTCTGATCGGCCTTATCAATTTAGGGAAGAGTCGGCTGTCCATAGTTCCTTATAAAATTCTGCGTCTATAAATCAATTTTAGGCACCAGCACAAAAACCACAAACAAACGAGGCTATCTGCAGGAAGACGGGCAGCTTCTACCAGTGAAACACCAAAATTTATGTCTCCCAAAAATTGCCTTTCCTTGGCAGTGTGTCCTTGTTTTGTCCTTGTGTTGTTATTCTGCTTCACAAGGAAATTATGGACTTTAATAACCAACAAACAGACTGCACATCAGCATCTGACACGTTCCTCTTAAAGTCACCGGTTTCATGTGTTGAGAAATTAAGGTTAGAAATGAGTTTGATCTGGTAATTACGTCAAAACGAACAAAGTTGTTTTCATTTCTTTGTTGTCAGATGAAATGTTTTTCTTCAGGAACATAACAAACAGGTTTTTTGTACCCAATTTCATTCATTTCAGTGAGTGGTGGACTGCAATTTTGAGATATTTGAGAGATTTTAAGGCTATTTTTTAAATCTTTGTTTGCTACACTATTAAACGGCTATATTTACTTTGGTTATGTGGACTGTAGATACAAAACATCTTTTAATCAAACTTTGGTTGCTAACTAGTAGTTTTATAGTGTGAACCTGATCCAGGGAGGTGGTCCAGTTTATTATCCAACGTTGGTTAGTAGAATTCTTGGCAGAGAAGATCTTTGTTGCCGTCTTGTGGGTCCCTCCACATTTACCTCGGAGTTTCCACCAATATTGTGATGGACTTCGTCGACATGTGGAGCATGGAGGCATGGAGGAGCATTTACAAAGGGGTGAATTGATAATGAGTGTCGCACAGTCATATGCCATCATTGTCCATGGGTCACAATAGTCACGCCGAGGCAAAAAAACAAAAACAGAATCAGAGATGCTGCTGGGACTGAACCAAAACATTAAAGTCACACACCAGAAAATGAACTGAAAGACACTTAAATGCTTCACAAAGTTTTGTTAGGGCAAGTGCAATGAGATTATCATTAAAACGCCAAAACCCCACTGGGCACATCGCGGTCACGCCGCTGCTTTGGTCTCCTTTAAAACTCCATGACTGCCAGCTCAAGATGCTCTGTGCAAATTGACCAGATACACATGGTCATTTGATTTAGTGTTTACTTAGAAATTTGGATTATAGCAGCTTTAAGTCATTATGTAGCTTGTTGTTGTTTTATCTTAATAAATCAGTAAGTTATTAAGTCATTTCTATTTGACAGCAGGAAGCATAAACTGTTAATTTGAACAGACCAAAATCTGTTCATGTTATTGATTTTAATTTGCAGTTATGGTATGGCAATAGTGAAAATGTGAACAAACAAACAAACAAAATAGCAGAGAGGCCAGACAACAGTCTGACAGGATAATAAAACAATCACGATATTGAAGGAGACAGTAAAGTAGGACAGGCAGGAGCTGGCGGGACACACACTGAGAACTGTGGAGAGCAAACAGCATAACAAATAAGAGCAGCAACAACAAGGACGTCACAAACACACCATTAAACACAAAGCTACAGTATCTGCTGACATCAGAAGATCAGAAAACAGAACAAGTCATTCATCACTGACAGAGCATCACCGGGGCATTTTTTACTTTATTTAACCTTTGTTTAGCCCGGTACGGAGATTAAGTACGATTTATCAAAGAAATGACAGCGAGGCAGGAGGGAGGAGGCTAATTGTGTTTGAAAGCTAATGAAAAAAGGATAAAACCAAGTAATAATATGTATCCTCAGAATAGCCATGTTCTAGTTTATGTTACTCAAGTGTTTCCAGCTCTTCTTTAAGAAAAATCCCATTTTTAATTTTAGACTACTGTGTGAAGCACGCGCACAACTGGGAGATAAATCACAGCTGAGACGGGTGTTAAGAAAAAAAAACTACACCCCCGACACACAGAGGAGGTGGGGTAAAAAAAAGAGAAAACATCAACAAACAAACAAAAGCAATAGATGACACAGACTTTTGTCTTGGTTTCAGACGCTCGTGTCATTAATCATGTCCTTCACCCCGGCAGCGCTGAGATTATGTGCTCGGCTGCCAAAGTTGGGCAAAAGTAGGGCACCAGTTTAGTATTTAATTACAATCAAACTGCTGACATCCAAAGTAATATGCTGCAAGTCACAGCACTTTCTGCGACGCTTCTCACGCTCATCTCTATCTGTGTTTCAGCAGCGGCCGTGAAAAGCACCGCGCACTGTCTGTTTCTGTTCTAATTTATGACTCAACTGTTTTACATAACCCTAAATAAAACACAGAGATCCCAGCATCCACCCAAGTTTGACTCAGATTGTCCTTTGCATGTGAATCATTGTAGTTATTCAAGATCTCAATTGGGAGCAGATGTATAAATATTGACTGAATCATGCAGAGGTCTGAGCCGACTTCTGATCTGTCCGTCATATAATTATACTCGTCCACCCTGCAGGAGTGACACTACGGGAAGTTGGAATGCGCTGGAAGAGTTCACTTCAGGCTCAGGTGCCAGCACGTCTCCAGCCCTTTCCATATTGCTCTTTTCCACCTCTCAGCTTGCTAAAAACCCATCCAGCTTCACTTAACGTCAGATCACATCATCATGATTCCCGAGTGTGCACACTCTTTGCAAAAATTCAGGAAGGTTTCTTACTGACGTTTCTTGAAATGCAAACACAGGTTTGAGGAGGACACGAGGATGCTTTAATCACAGAGTCAGTTTTTCCTGACGAGTACGCCGCCTCCTGACCTATCACACTGCATGTGGCTATACTTAGGCATGTCCTGCCTACGGGGCAAGGTTACCCAGAATTCATACAGCAGCAGGTTGCATCTTTCATGCCATGACGTGAGGTAAAAAGGTCACCTGTCTGGGCACCATGTCGGACTGTGGATGAACAAACACATACTCTCTCTCTCTTGCTATGTGCAGTGAAACTGCACCAGCCTCTGAGGTTGTAATTCATCACACGGCTGATGTTGTGGTATTTTTTTTGTTTGTTTTAGTTGTGCAAGATATCTGCACACGTTAACAATACCTTTGCCACAGACATCAGCAGGAAGTATTTTATGTCTTAAAGCTCCCTAGTCTCTATAACCTACCATTCATTAGGTATTTAGAGTTTAGAGCTCAGGATCAGGACTGTGTCAGTGTGCTTTGATCAGATTGGATTGACCTGGAAACATAAATAAACCATGACTATCATTACATTTTGATTGAAATATTGTTATATAAACAGACAACCTTATGAAATAACCAAAATGCTCCAATTAAGGCAGGAAATTGTGTTTTCATTTAGGATTACATCACTCATTGTACTACTCAAGAAGCTGATTGAAAAATAGATTTTCAGGGCCTTTAAGTTACACAAAATTCATACTGACCTCACTCTCACTGCCTGGTGCTTGATGAAAACTTTCAGTGTGAAATGTGTTCCTTTATTGAACAAACCAAAGCATAAGTAATGTGTGAAAATCATTTTGCAATATCAGGATAACAGTGCCAGACAAGAACACTGACAGTGTCTGCAACCTCCCTCAGATTATGTTCATTTCATGTTCAGTGCTAATGTTTTCAAACTTCTTTCTTTCTAAAAAAATATTTGCATGGTAACTACAGCATCATTTGAAAGGATTATCATTATGGTAAATATATGGAAGAACATTCACTTTTATCTATCCCTAAATTCTTTTTTAACACACATAGGTCTGAAATACCACCATAAAAACACTTCCAACATGTCATTGCAAATGTGTTTGTAGCACCACATAGCGCAAGTTAGGGGTTTGCTAGGAGATCAATGACCACAAGGTGAATTGGCACCTCTACAGCTATCCGGTCTATGCTTCATGCTGTGGTCTGCACTGGACTTGAACTGGCCACCCTCCAGTTCCCAAACCTGAGCTACTGCAGCACTGGCTGGTTGTGGTTGGTTCAGGTTAGACCTTGGTTAATGTTCGGGGAGGTTGGTAAAGGTTGGGCAAACATCTTTTTGTTTTTGTTTTTTTAAAGAAAACATTAATTCCAGATTTGTGACAAGACTTGAGTTCTGGTCTTCCTGCATGAACCTCCACACATTCTGCTTCTTTACATAAAGGGCATATTGTTTCCTACGGAAGTGTATTGCATTAAAAAAAATAAACCTCTGTTTTTTCCGAGTAATTCATTTTATTTCCTGTTTTTCTGACAATTTTTTTTTATGTTTTTCGTGGTCATTTTTTTTCTGAATTATCAAGATACTTCGAAATCCCACGAGAACATTCAACCTGCAAGTGACTCCCGTGGATCTATGGTGACTCCTGCTCTGCACATACATGCCCCATCTACAGCTTTCTACCATACTGGGTCAACAAAGGCAAGGCATGTAATTAGGTACACACAGGGTATGATACTCTTGTTACGTTTGAGACTTTATTGTAAGCCTAACATCATGACGAATGGCTGGTTCTACTCGTGCCAAGCCAATATAATGAAAGAAAGGTGATGTCCAGCCTGATGGAAACAAAACTGTTAGCTTACCTGACATGTTCTTCTATTCCTTACCTGCTACATTGAGCAATAGGCTTATAATAGAGGGATAAATAACAAATAAAAAAATAACAAGAGTATCATACCTTGTGTGTAACTGTAACTGTAATTACATGCCTTACTTTATTGAAAGAAAGTTGAAGATGGGGCATGTATGTGCAGGGCAGGAGTCACTCAGGGGTGTTAAACTCAAATTTAAAAAATTGCAACAAGTCGAGGGCTTGGGTTCAACGTTTACTGAAAATTTATTGAAACGACCTTATTGCACATATTGAACCTGGAACTGACGAGGCCTATAGAGTATTGCCTATAAAACAATATTAATTATGAAATCCAATCCACTCTTTTGACCGCACATTGCAGGCGTTCCATCTGTTGTCAGTCCCACAAGTTTATCCCACGGCAGCCCCATTTTATCTACACATCTGGACGCCTCTTCAAAGACAACTTTCCCCGTAGTTGTGCCATGCATTGAGCGTAATCCCCAAAACTCCTGTTACGCGCAAGCTTGAGTCCACTCCACGGATGAAAATTGACAGCTGGGCAGTATCAGAAGTGTCGGTGCTCTCATCCACAGCAAGGGAGTATGCAGTGAAATCTTTTCCCCTTCCCACAAGCTGTTGTTGGAGATTGGGAGCAAGGTGACGCACACGGTCAGCAATGGCTGTTTCGGCTCAGGCTCACATTTAAAAATGCTTACCTTTTTACTGGGCACACGGCGTCACAAACTTTAATTATGCAGTTTTTGACAAATCCCCCCTCGGTAAAGTGCCGGGCTGATTTTGCAACCTCTTGGCCTTAACAGCAGCCTCGCTTTGTGATTTGGCTTTAGAGAAGACAGCCTGCTGTGACACCAGGCTTCTTTTTAACTCCTTCTGTAGCCTTTGTGTCGTGTCCAGATGCTCGTATCTGTCGTGGTGCTTCGTTTCATAGTGTCTTCTTAGGTTGTATTCTTTCATTACATCCACACTGTCTCTGCACAGAAGACACACAGCTTTGTCCTTTACATTTGTCCAACATATACGCTGCCTCCCACCTGTCTTGAAAACCAGTCCACCTTTCGTTTAACCATTTTTTGGGGAGAGGGACAGTTAAAAGTTGACACAAGTGGTGTGTAATACCATAAGACTGCAGATGAATGAGTTAGGCGCGCGTTCGCGGACCCGTGATTGACGTGTCGACGCACGGGCGGTGCATTGTGGGATTTGTAGTATTATGGTGGTGTGTGCAATATACCGGCGGGCCAGCTCTAATAGTGAATAGATTTTATCATGCGGGCCAAAGATAATTGAGTTTGACACGTGCCATAGATCCACGGGAATCACTTGCACTTGGGATTTCGAAGTATCTCGATAATTCAGAAAAAAATGACCACGAAAAACTGAAAAATAATTACTCCGTAAAAGTCCAAAAAACAGGGAAAAAAAAATACTCAGAAAAACAGAAAAATAATTACTCCGTAAAACGAAAAAAAAAATGTCCAAAAAACAGGGGAAAAAAATACTCAGAAAAACAGAAATAATTCCCCCGAAAAACAAACCAAAAAATAAATTACCGGTACTCAGAAACTGGAGTTTTTTTTCTTGTTTTTTTTTTCAAGTGAATGCAATATGCTTCAGTAGTTTCCTGTGATGTTGACACTGGACATAAATAATGAGGCGTGGAATTTATAAGGATACTCTGCTGGGCTAGGTGTCCAGCTAGCAGTTCATAGAAAGAACAGTTAAGGTAAACCTCTAGGGAAAGGGGTTTAGCTTAGCCTCTGGAAAAAATGACATCAAGGACAAATGTTGGCACGGGACTCATAAAGTGAAGAGGGTAGTACTATCAATACACTTCCTGTCTCAGAGAGAATTGGATTTGCAATTTCAGCATATCTCTTTGCTAATCATCTACCCCTAATTGGCAGAAGTAGAAGCCATTTTCCCCGTAATGAACACCTCTCTGCTCATTACATAAAGAACAGTAGGGCATAAAAATGAATCACTTTCAATGTGTTCCCCAAATTACCCCACAGATAGAGCTCTTTCTCAGCTGCTGCACTGAATCTTCCAGCTTCTAACAGCAGAGCGAGCGCGGCGCTGCTTCACGAGGTCAGGTAGCATCAGTGACTTCCCCTCCTCAAGTTTACTCCCTGGGAAGAGGACCAACTCTTCCCCTGAACCTCTTTGCCTTTTATGGATCTGATGTGCTCTCCCTCACCCATTAGCTTGCCTGATGGTAACATGGCCTCCTTTGCAGAGCGGCTCACCCTCTGCTCAGCTCTGTGGAGTTTAGTTCAGGTGGGAAAACCTAAAACTTTAAATGCACCTGCAGTCTGTTAAACAAGTGTTAGATCATGAGTTAGGGTGTAAAAACTCTCAGTACATTTAAAAATAGTTTGACACTGACGCTGTGTTGGTTGGATCATATTCACTAAAGGTACAGATTATTATGCTTAAGGAGGAACATGTGGTGATCATTTCAGGCATAAAATTAGCCAAATCTTCCATGCATGCCTCCATATTGTAGGAGCCATAGAGCAAGTGCGGCAGAGATTTCCATTGGCCAAACAAAGCCGAGAAACTTCTGGTTTCTCTCTCTACTAACTTAAATGGAGATAAAACTGAGCAACTCCTTTAGACTTAACCAATGTTATCGGGCCAAATGGATCAAATGGTGATTATGAAACGAGTCATGAGGGTTGTGAAACTCAGGTAAATATATTTTTTTCTCAATGTAAGCTTCTGCGAACCAGTGTGCGTCACATGACAGACTCCATTGCTGTCATTACATGGTTTGGTCACCATGTCAAATTGGCTTTAAAGCCTAGCACTCTTCCTGGGTGTTTGGGGAATACACGAATGTATCCTATAGATTATGATCTAGCAGCAACCAGCTAACCCATCCAAGCTTTATTGAGTTATTTGAATTTCAGTTGGCATTTACACTTCCAAAACAACGTGTTTGTAGTCTTATTTGTACATCCTCCTCCAGAACTAAGAATAGAGCTGATGGACGTGTTGTTGGTGCTGAAAAATCCTCGAAATCTATTTGATCTTTGATATTGATATTGAGGATTGTTAGCACTATCGTCTCACAATGAAGGTTCTTGGTTCAAACCTCGGATGGGGCATTTTTCTGTAGAGTTTGCATGTTCTCCCTGTGTCTGCATAGTTCTCCCTGAGTACTTCCACAGTCCAAAGACATGCACTTAACAGGTAAAATGGTGACTCTAAATTACCCATAGGTGTGAGTGTGAGTAGTTGTTTGTCTCTATGTGCTCTGTGATGAACTAGCGATTTGTCCAGGGTGTACCCCACCTCTCTCCCAATGTCAACTGTGCTAGGCTCCAGCCCCACCGTGACCCTGATGAGGATACGCGGTTACAGATAATGGATGGATAGATATTGATATTATCTACTCAGATGTTTTTGGCTAAACTTGCTACAACTGCTGTTTCATTAGACACTCTCAACGCACTACTTCACTGATTAACTTTACAGTACGAGTAGAAAAGCTAGAAAAGACACAAAAAACACAAAAGAAGCATTCTGACACCCTCCCATGATAAGCTCCTGTTTAAGGGGGCACTACAACATTTACATTCAAAGCAGAGGTCTCACTACTGTCATGCTCCGTTTTCAGGCATTAAACTGTCATTGACTGGCCCACGAAGAAAAGTAACCTCAAGCTGCACTAGCTGCAGTATTTTTGGTAGTGACTAGCCTAGACAGGAACAACATGTTCACTGTTAAATTATTTGAACTGGCACAACAAGCTGTTGAGATTTTATTCAGACTACTTGCTGACATGGAATTCCTGTGAGTCTGTGAGATATCATCAAATTTTGTCTTGGTACAACCACTGCTTTGTTTGTGGCTACACTTCTTTACAGTGTGCCAAACTATCTGCCATACATCTCTGAAAAAATGTGACTCAATAGATTCAAGTTTAGAAAGGAAGTTAGCAATGTGCTGCTATTGTAACCGGTGTATTTACACTCTACTGCAGTGACAGTTTGGTAAATACAGTGTGACCAGAGACCGTAGCAGGGAGCCTTGTTAGTGCCGTAGCCTGAGGACGTGAGACAAACTCAAAGGACCGGCAACACAGAAGGTGAAAGCGGCAAAAGAAGACATTTAATATATGCTGTTTGAAAGCCGTCTCTTTCCTCCTTTAGAATGAGTCTCCTTTTGTTGTGTCAGAATTCAATGTGTCCACAGGCCAGAATAACATTACACTACAAACAGGTTCCCTAAAGCAAGCCAAAGCAGAGGTCTCACTATTCCCCCGAAAATCTTCCTCCGTTCTGAAAGGATTTAGCTCTGCGTGCAACATGGAAACGAACTTTCCTTACTCTTTAACTGCCAATTTCCATCCCACTGAAAAATGTTCACTTTGCATAAGAGTTCCCTCTTCTCAGCTCCATCTTCCCCAAGTCCTGTCTTCATCGACAAACACTCTGTATAGCAACTATCCTCTTATTATATCTCATGAATAATTTAAGGGCAAGTGCTTTGTTTCCAACACACAACTGGTGTTGTGCAGCTGTGCAATAAATCATCTTTCAGAACTGATTCATGCTAATGTTATGCTGGTGTTGTTCAGGCAAGATTTGTGTCTGGACAAACTTAACAGGCGTCTCATCTGATGGATTACTTTATCCCACAAACAAATCAGATTTAATATATTCTTTTCATGGTTTTAGTGAAGGCTATACAGCAGGATTAATTTTAAAGAATAGAGACATGGTTTTGTATGTTACCTCAATGACATGCTCCAACAAATAATAATTATTTTTTTTTACTTTAAGACTATAAGACTCAGACAGCTCTGTGAGGCTATAGCCTACTGTGGCGCTTCATGCTGAGAGCAGCATGTTAACATTCTCACAATGGAAATGGTAACATGCTGATGTTTAGCATGTAATTACCACTTTCACCATCTAGTTAAGTGTGGTAGCATTTGCTTATTAGCACAAACACAAGGTACAACTGAGCCTGGTGCAATTGCAAGTATTGGACAAATTTAAAGTTTGACCTGGTGATACATGAGAAGTTAGAGGACTGCCAAAGTTATTGCAGTTCAACCTGAGGGGAGCATGGATGTCTGCACCAGATTTCATGGCAATCCATACAATAGTTGTGAAGGCATTTCACATCACCACGTATGTCAACCTCTTGGTGGACTAACAGAATCACCAAAGTTAGTCAGGGAATCATGGATGTTTCAAAATTTCATACCAATTGATCTACTGTAGTAGATGCTTTAGATATTTCAGTCTGGACCAAAATGGTATCAGACAGAACAGATACGTTTCTGTCTTGATTAATCCAGTTGTCTACACAAGCCGTGTTCATTTCACTAGCATTGGGTGCACATAACACAACAGGTCTATTTTCTTTTTTATGCACATTTGAGTAAGTTCTCCTTACTTTGGGGTGACCCCAGTAATCAAGATACTATTGTTTCAGGAATCATATTCAGGTGTTGGATTGTTAGATACTGATTTGTCCCTTAGGAATAGCACCTGATAGAATTTTTGGAAATTCTGCTTGAAATTGTTTCTTCTCGCTCCCATTTGGAGTGGTCCAAAATTGTGTTTTGACCCACAAATTGCAGAGAAAGTGAAAGAGTTTGAATCATCGCTACTTCTGTAGAGATTTCCCCTCGTCAATGATTAATCGAGGTAACCAGAATGACTTTCACAATTAGTTGAGACATGGCAGAACCTCATTTACAATAGCTTTATTCTGTCTTGCAGCTTTAAGTCGCCGCAGGGTTTCCAGTGTTCATGAAATAATATCGTACAGTAAAAGTACGAAATGCCACGCCATGATCATTATAACTGAACGTGTGACAGCATGGGTTTGCACAAACACAATCACACACAGGTGCAGACATGCATGTGCGCACACACTCATACACAGAGACATCATTTAATAACATAACCCCTGGCGGAACTTCATTTCACATTTTGCTTTGTCTGCTCGAGTCTACATTTTTCATGCAGTATTAGCTGCCTTGCTGCTGTTTCCCTCTGGTGATCGCTAAATTAGACATCAATCAATGCATTTCAACGGCTGCTGAAACACAGAAAGAACCTCTCTTAATTAAGGGATTCAATTTAAACCATGAAAATTGATTTTACTGAAGGGCCTGCAAAGCAATCAGATAAACAAGGTGACATATTCATGTAATCATTGTAATTAGTTTTGTTCCGAGTATTTGTAATAAAATTTAACCTCATGGAAAATATTTCATCCCTGCACTCACGTTATTTTTGCTGTTTGAGGGCCTAGAAATTGAGTTTCTTGCAGAGTTGCAGCTCTGCTTCTTCTTTATTTATAAAGCAAAGTTACATTTGTGATGCTGGTGAAGTTTGTATTTATGACAAGTATGAAACAAGCACGGTATAAAGAAGACTGTGCTGCAGGCAGCAGTAATGCCCTTGACGAGCTTCAGGCGACAGATTTCCTCACAACTGGAAGAGGGCAGTGAGGGCAGCGCTATCACAGGGTGGCTGAACGTGTGATGTAAAGGGACAGCTGGCATTAACACACTAAATGCATATATTAGCAAGGTGGGTACTGTCAAACCTGACCAGCAATTAGGAATAGAAGGACAAAGAAATTAACGTCTTATTATGTCTGTATTTATTAAAGGAAAGGTTTTGCTGAGAGAAACTTTCTGTTTACGTTTTTCAAAAATGCAATAGAAATAAAAAAAAAAGTCAAGTAAATTCTGCTCGATGGACAACGATGAATGTTTGTATAAAAAATGACTACGCAAGGATGAGCTAATTAAACTTAATATATGCCTTATTTTAATAAGTCATTGTATCATATTTGGGATCTTATTTAGCTCGATGCAAAGGACATGTCTGGTAAACATCATCCAGCATGCTCTGACGCCTTGACACATTTCAAGGCAAGGCTTGTGTTTGTACATTGGGTTCACTACTGTTATACCGTTATAAAATTGGAACCAAATGCTACTGTTAGTATGCTACATTCCCACCATGGCAAAGCTGATATTTGTCTAATATTTGAATGTTTACCATGTGTACTGTCTTAGTTTAGAGCTAATTGCCATAGTACTAAACATGACATTAACTGACATAAACCAAACTATCAAGGACAAACTGACAAACCTGATCGTGGTGTTATCAAGGTCAGTAGGATTCAGCATCTGTAACCATTTTATAAAACATCCAATAGCTTTGACACATTTCAAACAAGTCAGCCGCACACTACAGTCAACATTGTGTTGGCTAGAGACACTTTACCAGATATCTGCTGGTGTCAGTGCCAGTATCAGTCCCAACTTAATGGTCATAGATTTATTCACAGATGTGTCAGATAGTACTCTAATAAACTATTTCAATTAACTTAATTTCATTAGATTTAGCTTTGATTAACCTTTATGAAAGACTTCTTGTAGCTGGACATTTTGACATATTTCAAGAAATAAGTGTTAATAACAGCCAACTGTGCTTGTTTCAAGGAAAGGATGCTCATATTTAAACGAGTCACCTAAATTTGATAGGGCATTTTTATAGTGCAGGACATTTCCAACTGTAGCCCACCTTTGATTGAAGACTAAAGGAAAAAACAGCACATGGAGAACAAGATAAAGTGAATCCTCAGTAAATTCTCAACTTATGTTTGATTGAAATCTGGCAATGATCTTGTCAATAAGTGGCTGCATGATGGACACCAGCAAGGTCATAGGCTTGTGTTGGTAACTGAATCTGGTACGGCCTTCAGCGTGGAAAGACAAACGCTCAGCTCATCCATTAACGGTGCTGCATTTCGTAATCTGATCGAGTCACAACTTAACATGTCAAGACAAATTGGCGTTTCACTCATTCTCGGCCCGCTGCGATCTCTGTGATGTACAGGTAGCTCTGTCACAGGAATCTGAGAAGCTAATGAGAAGAAATGAAAGTCGCTTTGATTTCCTGAGCGGCTGGGTTTGGGTTCACGTTGTTTTTCATCCTAATTCACTTTGGTTTGGTTCTGTGTCTTTTCAAGTAAGATGTTTCAGTCAGCCTCTTGCTCACACGGTCTGTGTTGTGTGACGAAAAAATAAGTAAAGCTTTGTAGTTGGTCTCTGAAAATGTTTTTGGGTTGCAGTAGTTCATTTTGCTCTGATGATTAAGTCAACAAAACAACACTAAGGCATTGGCAAAGTCAGAGAAGGAGCTCACATTCTTATTGGTTGCCAAAAAAGCCACATTGAGCTTCAGTGGTTCTTTGAGAAAACACTATGAAACGGGTGGAGGACACTGACTCAGAGCCAAATTAAAATCTTTCTTTACTCTGTGCTTAGACATGATTAAAGTGCAGCTTGTGTTTCTCATCAATCGTCCACAAGTCAATCATCTATTAAAAGCTGTTTGTATAAATTCCTCTGAATATGGACTCGTATTTTAATTAAGTATTCCAGCATGAAGCAAGTGATACAGAATGAGTTTCCTTCGTAAGGTGACTGGGCTCAGCTTTAAAGATAGGGTTAGTGAGTTTGGACATCTGGTGGGAGCCTGGAGTAGAGCTGCTGCTCCTTCATGTCGAAAGCAGCCAGCTGAGGTAGTTTGGGCATCTGATTAGGCTACTTCCTGGGTGCCTTTCTTTGGAGGTGTTCTGGACACTGTTAGAAGAACTTGGGGTAAACCCAGAGCCCACTGAGGGGACTATATAGCCCATCAGGCCTGGGAACACCTTGTGATCCCCCAGGATGAGCTGGAATGCTTTGCTGGGAAGACGGACATCTCGAGTGCCCTGCTAAACCTACTAGCACTGCGACCAGACCTGATTTAATTAAGGTATAGATGCATGGCTCGTATGTTCTCCATATTAGCACTGAAGAAATTGTGATACAGAAACTACTACCCAGGTTGTGCGGAGCAGTTCTTTTCATAGCTAAATGCAAACAGTATATAAGCTAGCTAAACAAAGAAATAGTTGTCAATCAGCAACCTCTGTGGCTGTGAAATGGAGCCAATGCAGAAGTGCCTAAAACTGCAGCGTCCACTTTGATCGACAGGTTTATGCCCTTACAGGATGCTTGTTTGCTCATTCAGTCCGCACCAGTTCCAACAACGATCCACATCTATGCCCATTTTTACAGTGGGCGGCTTCAGGGGCATGGCCACCACACCCTGAGCTTCACGATGGTTCTTCAGAGACTTGTGGGTGACAACATGGATACGATCATGTTTTATATAGTCCATGATGTCAACCTACTCTAGCATATATGGATACACAGCCTGTCCCTGGTGACTTCATTGCTGGACGACCTGAGGCCATCAGAGTCGATTTAGTTGGGAGTAAAATGGGCTTTTGGTCTTCCACTTATCAAAGGGCTGGTGGTTTCTCTTGGCCATGTGTTGAACAGCCTTTGTGTGATTTTTGACCAATCTTAAACAAGAAAAAGGGGCAGCCAGTTAATGCTTTTTGAACATTGACAATTGATTTTGGCTCACAGGTTTGAGGCAGGTGTTGCAAGCTGTAGTTCATTACTTTGTCAGGTTTAGTCTAAAATATTCTTAACACAATAGATCTGTAATAAAGTGCATGATTATATTATATTACATCTCTCACTGGCTCTTTGAAAATCACCTCACTTGAAAGGTATATTCTGCATCTTGACAAGAGCACAGTGTGTTTTGTGGAATTGTATTTTTCCCAAAAGCTCGAGGCCACATCCTTCACCCAACGTTTTCCTGGCCATTTCAACTGCATCAAACATTGTGGACAGTTTGTGGCTAACCCGTGTCCTTGGGAGTAGCTGACAGCCAGCCAGACAAATGAATTGTGAATCATGAATGAATCATGTTCTTAAGAAGAAAAGAACAAATATATTTACACACGCAGTACAATCACGTATTTACAATCTAAATTTTCATTTACATTGACATATAGCCAGATGTTGGCCTCTACTATACTAAGTATAAACTTAAACTACAAACTGCTTTTACTTTATTTTCATTTCATGCTACTTTCTACCTCTACTCCATCCATTGCATACAAAACATACGAAGAGCTCGTAAAATATGTTTTGTTTAAAAGAAAGCTACCCAGCAGTACGTACAAGTACTGACTGTGTCACTGAAAAACACGAAATATGGTCAAACTATATCTTTAGAAAAAAACACAACCTTTGCATCGTGACATAAACCTGGAGAGAGAAAAATCATAATTTTTTGACTCATCAAACAAAGGTGCAACTGATCACCTTACTAATTACTGCGCTGCAACAATAGCAGGAGCAGAGTTGTTGTTTGTGTTATGAGCTCCAGCTGTGATTTTCCTGCTATGACGAGCCAATAGTCAAAATAAAAAGAAGTCTATGAATTCATTTGGAAATGATTAAAAAGGTTTGGAGGATAAAGATTTGGTTATTTTTCTTGGTTCATGTGCTTCTAGATATGTATAACGATCGGAGGTTTGCACAGTGTGTTTTATTTTGAAAATTGACTGGATTCACTATTTAGTTTCTGTGTCTGACTTCCAGCCAGCTTGAGCTGCTCTGCGCAAATTGATGTCAAAGATAGAACATCTGCATATTCCCTGTGGAGCTGAATGGAGACCCGCTACTGAAATGGACCACTGCCCCGACTGGAACAGCCACGATTAGCTCTGGCAGCCACGGCCACACGTCGCACC
This sequence comes from Larimichthys crocea, assembly GCF_000972845.2. Lineage (NCBI taxonomy): Eukaryota > Metazoa > Chordata > Actinopteri > Sciaenidae > Larimichthys > Larimichthys crocea. Next base: position 28,361,154 of record NC_040022.1, on the reverse strand, counting down.
CATGCCTGGTGGAGTTTGGCCGTTATTGTACAAGACAAACAGATTTTGACAGCAGAATCAAAGAAAAAATGGTCATCTTCAGTCTGAAGATGTTCATCATGCAGTCAGTATTACAAGGAAAGTCCATAAGTTTTGACAAGGTTTTACAGAAACATAAAGAGAAACATGCAGCTCATATTCTTGCAATACAATTGATCTCCTGAATTCATCTTCTTATGATTTGTTTCCCCCTCACAGACAGAGAGCCGTAGGTTACACCCTGTGTCATACAGAGCTGTTTAACAAATGGATTGATATAGAAATGCCAGTGATTATTACTTTTAGATAAAAGCAGCACACACTCTCGCTCTGATATTATTTGTAATATTAGAGGGGAGGAAGCTGTCCCCTGCAGTGTGGCTGAAGAATGAGGACAGCGTTGCCAAGTAATCTGCCACCCACCCCGCCATCCCACCCCCAGTATCTGCTGTCCACTTCAGATGATAACCTCTCTCCCGGGCGGACGGAGGGTTAGAGCTTCATTATCTCCGTGTCACATTAAAGCTCATACACCAGAGCCTTTCCAGGACCCCCGGGGTGACATGGGCTTCGTGGTTTCACCTGCCTCCGATAGAAGAACACACACAGGCACAGATGCACAAAAACACACACGAATAAACACCGTCACATGCATGAGTTCACACCCACCTAAGATGTAAATACATGGAGTGACTGTGAATACACATGAAGCTGACATGATTTGCACACATGCTCAACTTGTTACCTTTTTGTCCACTGTCATTTTTCCTTTCTGCGTACTGTACTGTCTCTCTCTCTCTCTCTTTCACACACACATGCATAAAAACACTGCAGCACTCTCCCCGGCACTGACAAGATACATGATGAACGCATCCACGGTGATTTATAATAACTCACTTCAGAGTGATGCCATTGCAGAGGAGGAAATTGAACAAACAGGCCATGTTATCTGTCACCAGATGACCCAGTTCAAGTTCAAGAAGCTGCCTGTCAAGTACAATTGACTGCACAACTGATATATTAGACCTTAATGGCAGCAGAAAAAAGAAGCTCTTAACGATTGCCTTTGCTGGGCATGTGAAGGTCCTACGGAGGGGTGGATTGCAAAAAGGAAACAAATGATTTCCTGAAGCAGCATCTTCCTTCCAAAAAAAATCCATCTGATACAGATGCTAGTATGGCACTTTGAAGAGAGAGGTTTGATACTGAGTTAGCTCTTAGCGGATTAAAGGACATCTCTTAATGAGAGGTGGGAAGTGGTTTGTCACCTCAGCAGCTTTTTATACACCCAGACAGACACAGAGCGACAGTAGCTCTCACTTGGAGTCGTGTTTCTGATCACCGGACGAATGTAAATCTAATACTCTCTCGCCTTTCAGCTTAGTTTTGGTCTCCACCAACTACTGGTTCTTCAAATACTGTTGGTTGGTAATATGAAGGTTTTGATTAGTGAAGTTTTCCATTTCTTATATTTTTTAAATTTCTTTTGTTAAATGAAAAACAAGTGATATTATTCACAGTAAGGTACATATAAAAGCAGCTTTTTGGTAAATGTACCAAAACCCAGGCTTCATATTGATTTTACTACTCTAATACCCAGTCCTGCTACCTAAAATCTCAAGGTATATGCCAAATTGTGCCATAATGTTAAAGCAGCATTGCGTAACTTTTCTACCATAAAGTAAAGTAAGGTTTTTAAATCAATTTTGATGCTACATTGATGTCTGTTCTTGGACTATGTAACTTTATGCTCCGGGCATTATCTCCCTCAAGAAGTACATAAAGCTCTACGGCACTAAGTCACACACCACCAATTATTTTGCTGATTTTGGTGAGACTGGATCATATTTTATGGAGAAAATGTTTTCTGGTTTTGCCTCTGATGTCCTCCTGCTGCTCTACCTCAGCTCTGTGATTTACAGTTTCCTGATAGACAGTAAAGTAAACTATTTGATAATGTTAGCTTAGAGCTCAGGCGGAGTGTCAGTGTTTGTACCACAGGTGTTTTGTGCCACTGTGAAGAGGAGGTGTTCAGCACTGCTGTGCTGGAGAATGTTGACAGGGAGCGGAGCCTGTGCCAGAGCCGGAGCTGGGCAGGCGGGCAACGTAACCAGGCTCAGCAGCCTCTATGGATATAATGACAGAGGAAAGACTGAAGGTGATGTTGATGGAGGAAGCTAAAAAGAGAAAAGGAGAGAGTGATATAGTGAGTAATATAATCATAACAAATACGCAATGTACCACTGTACTAATGTAGTGGTTTAGATCCTTCACATAGTGTCTAAATGACCAAATTTGAGCCTCACAAATTAAATGTACAGATTTGTGAAAGTCAGTGTTGTGTTTTCCAAGAAAAAGACTAAAAAACTCAGGGTTTCATTTTGCTCAAAGTTATTGAACACACTTGTCACAGACAATTTGTCACGTTCTGAGAATGAAGGGTCGGCTGATAAGATGACAGCGACCAAACAAAGCAAAAGTATTGGCGTTATCAAGAAGCCTGTGAAACATATGTTGCAGCATATGGTCCAAAGAGGAGAACCGGATCTGATTTGCCATCAGACAGTTTGAAAAGCATCCCAGCACACGGCTGCTTTTGGGAAAACACATTAACCTTTTCGCAGAGTGAAAAGAAACTGAAGGCACAGCTGTGAGGGCGAACTGGAAGCAGTGGAGGTGCATTCAGATTTGCAGTGTTGCACCTCGCCACACCGCTGACGTGACTCTAACAGGCTTTTTTTTTTTTTTTTGTCACAGTGAACCTAATCATAGACTGGCATATCTACAGCGGAGGCAATCTACAGTAGCCTACGATTGCAGGGGAGGTAAAATTGCAATCAGTCGACATGGCAGGCGATCCCCAGGGGTCAGCTTACAGTTTCATTAGAGGAGCAGCAGAAAAGCTTCACAGTGACCTGATGGTCTGTGAATCTCACACCTCGAAATGATCTCCTGTTTAGCTGACAAAACATACTTTGGGCTCTAACTTGCAGGGCTAAGCTTCAAATACAGTTTGGCGTCAGTGCACTTGAGACAGCCACTCACTGCTCTGTCTGTCTGTTTGGTCTTCAGCAGCCAATCGAAAGCTCAGTTGTCATCATGTGATGTAATATTTGAAACCTTCTTCATGTGAAAATGACCCTAATGAATGACGGGTGTGAGGCGCAGCTGAAAGCTCATGAAAAAGTTAGTTAATGGACCCTGAATTCAATTCATTTTTGTCATGTTTTGTCATTCTATAAGTAAGTCCTTACAAGTTTATATGGGTTTTCCTTCTAGCTTTTTTTCTTTGGTATCCACCAACTCCTGAGGGAAGTATTTGGCTCATTAGTTGCTAAATGCTTTCAATAACAGTTGTTGAAATGCTCGTTGAAATTTAGCAGAAAATACAAACAAATTAGAGTTTGGTGGTCTGAGAAGCTTTCTGTGGTATACATGCCAATGGTTCACCATATTCACGATATATGTCAGGGTATATCATGGCATTAATATTTTTAAAGCACTGAATTTCACATGGAAGTATTTATCAAGAGTCTTTTTTCCCCCTGCAGTTCTAATCTGCTTTTTTAAGATAATTTCAGCTCGTTAACACCTCTCTTGTCAATGTGGCACCTGATATTAAAGCATGGAAATATAATGTGGTTTGACATTAGGAATGTCAAGTTATTAAGATAAAACCCTATAATTAATAATAACTGCACTAACATTAGCGAGCGACACTCTCAAAGCTGTGACTTGGCGTTAATCGAGCCTTTTTAGGATGTGTGAATATGAGAGTCAACGAGGCCACGCTTCTACACTTTCTGACACGATAAAAATAAAGATGCAACATTAAGCCTTCCTCTCTTTTTTACATTTAAAGCTTTCCAAAGTGGGATCAATAATACGCTTAAAAGTGAGAAGAGCTCTCTGCAGTCGGCTCTCATCTCGTCTCTCGCACATTATTCTGTAAGCTGCTGAGAAAATAAACACACAAGACTGATGCTGGTGTCGGTTAGGATGTTGGGAACACATGCTATAGGCAAATGATATCCCACTTGCATTGTTTTACAGTAACGCTGCTATTACTGCAGTCATTAGTCTAAATTATTGACTCATAACACAACACTTCTATGCAGCCATCGCTGGATTTAGGGTTTAATTTATATGTAAATGCATTCGTACCCCGTGTATTATTTTGTCAGCACATCATTTGTTGAAATGAGATGGGGGATGTCTGATTCGGAAGGATGTTGATTACAACTCAGATGGTTGAACACCAGAGAATAAGTGCAGTTTCTTGAAGTTGGAACACAAATTTTCAGTTTAATAAAAGGAAGATCCAGCCTTGACTTGATCCTGAACGGGTTTATATTTATTCTCACAGTGTTAACCTGTGGAGACAGACTGAAAATAGTCAAATCCTTTGAATTTCTGTGCAGCAGATGATGTTTCTCAGGGAAGGACTTACAGAATGACAAATTAAAAGCAGCTAAATTAGCATTTATTCACACAAAACGGCAATCAATTATATTCCAGCTGTAAGGGTTAGGAGGAGATATATATATATTTACAGTTTGAACACTCAATCATAGACCTAATTAAGCAATTTTCTATGGCATTTTTCCTGGTTTGCAGCAGTCCAGAGTCCCAGGAGACTGTGATTACACTGAACTAACCATTACCCTGTTGTTGTAAGTAATTAAGGACTTTGAGAGAAAGTGAGTTGTTCAGTGTAGAAGTGGGTTTAGAATTTCCAAACAAAGAAAACAGAGCTGTCAACGCTCGATAAAAGATAAAAACAACCGAAGGTCGTGAGCAGCCACATCTTCCTCTCGACTTGTTTAGTTATTAAATTTACACCCACAATGAAGCCAGAATTAGTTTTTCGCTTCCCCTGGAAGTATAATTTCATATTGAACATGAGCGCATAGTGGAGATTATAATGTTCTGTGTGACCTTAAATCAAACTTGAGATCATATTCAGAATATTACAATGTTGGGATGTTTTCTTTTCTTTTGGGGGGTTAAATATAATTAAAAGATAATAAAGACTACTTTTGGTAGATCATCTGTATTTTAGTATATAGTAATATATTCAATAGCATTTACATTTGTAAAGTGCATTGATTCCTAAAAAAAAAACAAAAAACCTTGTGATGTTCTTCACATTTTGTTCTTCATGTCTTTCATGGCCAAGGAGCAAAAATATGGATTATTTAGTGTTTAGACACTTTTCTCAAATGCAAAGATGTTTAAATTTAATTCTGGTGGTAAATGAATGTATGCGTATATGAAAGAAATTCTATAAAATAATGACATGACAACATGTCTATTCCATCCTGTCTATTCCAAGAGTGATTGGACTGCCTGTGTAATGGCAGTTTTATATACTGTATGAGTTCAAGTATTAGCATGCTACAGCTATGAAATTACTTTTTAAATTTAGATTGAAATTATAAAGTACAGTAATATATTATGCTCCTTTACTTCCACAATTTTGGAATTAACATGTTAGTTGTCTTCTGAGAGTTTGATAACTGATTTCAGTTTGGTCTTTCTGCGTCCACTGATGAGACATGTTAGAAGAAACGCTGCTTCTTCTGAATCCAAAGATCATTTATGTGCTGTCTTTTTAATGGGAGTTGTTTGAAGGTCAAGTATGTGTATGAGTGTATAATCACCTGAAAATAAGAAGTTGTGTTTTTGTTACCTTAGAATGAGCCTTTTATATCAGTGTGCACTACTGGCTATAGATAGGCACTTTTGCGTTTTCACAGCCAATATATTTTCTAAAACATGCTTGGAAGCGGAAGGTGAGGCAAGGGGGTTGCAATCTGGTACCTCACTAATGGATGCTTTCCTTTGAGGGAATATTTGATGGAGCTAACAACTGAGTTCCCAAAGTAATGTAATAAGTACTGGAAGTCATTAGTTTTGCTGCTGAGTAGTAGAAGTACAGTACTTTTTAAAAGGAGTAATTGACTGTTAAGCCTCTGTGATAACATTTACCACTATGAGATGAAGGCTATTTCCTTTTGAATGTCTCTTCATAACTCACAGTGGACTGCTGCTAGCAGCAGGTACAGATGTGTAGAGGGGTCTATGCACAGAAAAATTGAAGGCGGAAGTCTTTTTTTCAGAAATCTGTTGGGTGTGATTATTGATATGGACTGTCAGTGATTTACCATAAAGAAAAGCCCTCTAACAGCAAACTGCCACTGCTCTGCTGTTCCAAAGTAGCCCGCTGGCAGGACACCAGACCTGACAGTCCACTGTAATCTGCACTGACTCTGCGGCTGCACCTCCAGTCCACTTTGATGTCAGACAGAGCAAACACTCATCAGCTAATGTGTTTTTAACAGTTAGAAAGACATTTTCAGACAAATATGTTGAACTGAAGACAACCTGACAGTGACACAAAGGGCCAGTGTGTAAGATTTAGGGGGCTCTGTTTACATTCATGTATAATCAGCTGAAATATGAGTTGTTGTATTGTAGTTATTGTATTGTCTGTAGATACCGTCAAATATTCCATTAAATATTACAGTGTTTTACTGTATAATTAACAGTCTCTGATATAATTAAATATATAAATATACATGTATATATACTTTATACTCTATAAATGTAATATTATAGAAGGTTATACTGTATTCACTACGGTAAAATTCTGGCAACCACAGCTGTCAGTTTCTAACGTAAAAACAACATTTTTTGTTTTGTCATTATTGTTACCATATCTCCATTACAGTTTATAGTTAGTTGATGATTTGCTGCTGCTGTGTCTCTCTATCTCTATCACAGGTTCCACTGCTACTGTAATCATTTTATCAGTCATTGTAATTCATTGTCATTTTATCATTCATTGTAATTCATTGTCATTTTATCATTCATTGTAATTCATTGTCATTTTATCATTCATTGTAATTCATTGTCATTTTATCATTCATTGTAATTGTACAGTATGTTTGTGTTGATTTGTTCTGTACACGTGACATCTATTGCACGTCTGTCCGTCCTGGGAGAGGGATCCCTCCTCTGTGGCTCTTCCTGAGGTTTCTTCCACCTTTTTTCCCTGTTAAAGGTTTTTTGTGGGCAAGTTTTTCCTCACTGGAACCGAGGGTCTAAGGACAGAGGGTGTCACTCCCTGTACAGATTGTAAAGCCCTCTGAGGCAAATGTACTTTGTGACTTTGGGCTGTACAAATAAAATCTGATGTGATTTGAACTACACTGGCTTAACACTGTTCACGTTTCTCGTAGCCACTTTGAACTACACTGGCTTAACACTGTTCACGTTTCTCGTAGCCACCATAGCTTCCTCTTCATGCTAGGATGGAGAGGGTGGGGCAAGTTGGTTGTAATCTGCTGTCAATCACCAGTAGATGCCAGTAAATCTAACGCACTCGCCTAAAAGAATTTCAACTACATAAAATACTGGAAATCAAATCAAGAAAAGTAAATGAATGGGATAAATATAAAGCAATAAAAATGACTACATTAATTAAAATGATTCTGAGACAATAAAAGAATATCCCAGAATATCTTTAAATTTCAATATTTTATATTTGTAAGAAATAATCATCTGCAGTAGTACAGAATAAAAAACAATAAAACAACTGTAATTATCATAGGACACCTGCCATTAAGAGGCAATAAAAATGTATAGCATCATGATGGGGGGCCTGCCAAACCTATTCAATTACTGCCCTTTAAATGACTCATTCATTTACCAAAGAAAAAAACAATTATTCAACAATACAGTAACACATTATTGCATTTTTCTTTAGCCTCTTCTAATTTAGCTGTAATCCGACTGGAAGCTCCTGAACCAGCAGAGTCTAGTGCATATTATAAACATATACATGATGTTTTCTGTCAATGATAAAAAGGCGTGATATTCTCACCCAGACAAGTAAACATGGTGGGAAGTCTTTCCCTCCGGCAGGCTTTCTTCCATCCTTCCTCCAACCTTGTTGCCCTGCTTCTTTACTGCGTCTGCAAGGCTCAATATTCAGCGCTCAAATGTAACCTTTGAGATGTCGATAAATGTTGAGGGCGTAATGCGGTCGCATCAGGATAGAGAGCAGAGACAAATGGAGGAGTTGACCTGTACTTGACCAAAAAGTTGTGAGCCGCCTAATATTCTGTCAGCTGCTGAACCTTTAACCCTCACAAAACTTAACAAACCTTTTAGTTCCCATGCTACGGACGACTGGTTGCTACAAACTAGCTTGCAACCCCATAAAGAAACTTAGACGATTAGCTGAACTTAAAAAGGTCTAAGGGGCTTTCATAATCAATTCCGTATTGTTTCCTCCCTGACATAAAATCAATGGATGGCCCATCATGAAAGCTGTGCTACTGTAATGTCAGGCCATGACATGGGAATTATTTGATTATCGGCCACCAGGTGAAGGACCTTTAGAAGGCTTGGTGAAGGATGGAGGTGTTTTTAAAGCATCCCATTGTCTGGAAGGATGAGAAAGCAGCTCAGAATAAGGCTGTGTTCACTGCCAGCATGATCTAAGAGGTCTATTTATCAATTGAACACCTTATTTTAGCTTGAGCGTGACCCCTTCACATATTTAAAAAGTTGCATTCAAATCCAGAGCTACTGGTTTCTGGTGGTGAGAAAGAATGAAAGTAGAACGCACAAACACCGAAGAGATAATGCCTTTTTTAATGTCGACATGAAGGAGTGTTACTCACATCGGGGGAATGTGATGTTGCCATGAACTTGGGGGTGTGTGGAGTAGGCACCATCATAGATTGTTCATATATGTCTGAAGTCTAGAGGACATAAATACCTGCATTTCTGTCGGACAAGGCAGAAAAATGTTGTTGCAATTACCACATTAAAGTAGACCTGCAATCAGCTGTTAGAATAACAAAGTAAATATATATCTACTACCTCTAAACACAATTTAACGTTGAAATGATTCTATACTTGTCTAGGTAAGAACACTCCAATCTGAATTCTAATCCTCCTGAAAATAGAGTCTGTGGTTTTGCTGTAAGGTGTCCAGGTGCTTCTGAGATTTCTACCTGTACCCGAATACAATGCAGGTGAAAACAATTTTTGTTCTCAAGACGATTCAAAGCTGTCACAGTGAACAGCTGTCTGTGGTTTTTCCTATGTATCCTCCAGGGTGGCAGGAGCTCAACTGTTTCCCCCCACATTTCTGGTCTGCATGATATGGTATTTGAGTTTTTGTTGATGTTTATCCGTATTATGGATTATACTTTGTGTATTATCCAACGCTGTTTCTGGAAAGAGAACTGACTGTAGTGGACAGAGCTTTCTTAAATCTGCATTCTTTCTAATGGCCAGCAGGAGGCAGCTCCATTGGCCGCAATAATAAAGTAATAATGGGAAGATTACCCTACTTCTCACTTAATTTATTACCTCAGTAAACAGTTTCCTCATGAGTTTATGGTCTCAATCGCTAGTTTCAAGTGTTCTACCATACAGCTTTATGTTCATTTTGTAACTTATGATCCCATTTAGAAGAAAATAGACAATAAAGCGTGATGCTTTAGGGCAGTGATTCCAACCTGTTTTTTTCCATGAAGCCACTTCATTTGTATCTAAGAAATGCTGAGCCACTCCAAACCTGCTCATACAACAACATATTAATATAGTAATTATGATTTCAGTATCAGTACAAATTTAATTTTGTCAACTTGCGAGCAGACAAAGCCTTGCACAACCCCATGATCTTTGGTGCCAATGGATGACATTACGGTGGATTTACACTTGGGAAAGACAAAATATTGTCAATTTTCTTAAATGATTTTCTTAAAATCAAATAATTTATTTTTTTCAATGATGTGAGCACTCGAACAGAAATTTTACTCATCACTATTGTATATGGGTGGTGACGGCAACCTCAGAGACAGATATTTCAAAACCTCGGCAGATAAAACTAAAATGACAGTATCTCCAGGTGATGTGCAAGCTGAGGAAAAAAAATAAATATTAAAAGTAATGCATGATCAAAATGAGTGATGTAGATAATCATTTCAATCGTTTTGATTTGTCAAAAGCATTTTTAATTTTCTTGTATCTTTTCTCTTGGTGGACATGGGCTCTGTATGAAAGTATTTAACTACAGTCAGCAGTGTTCACAGCAGTGATCACAGCACAGACAAAACTATTGTTTTGTCTTCAATTAGTGTTTGACTCCCACTTTGAATTTTGGTTTGCATGTTTCAGCTGTTTCTAGACAGGGTATTGCTGGAAACAATGCTACAAAACAGTTGGAGATAAATAAGTTGAGGGTTAAATGAAAGGTTACTACAACCATCTGTGCTTGTGCTCGGACTCTAGCTACAACCAGAACAGATTGTACAGAGCTTCCAGTGTATGTGCATGGCCTTTGTAAACCGACCCAGAATGCAACAAGACCAACTTTTCCACTCTGGCTCAGATTGAAGTTACCCAATTGTGCTAAAAGTGTGTCTGCACCCTAAATTGTTCTTTCCATCCTGGTGCTGGCCTATTCCTAAAAAACACTGGCCCAGTTTATTCTTCTCTTCAACAATCAAAGTGCAATAACCAATTGAGTTTGCGCTTAAAAGGCACAGCTCCGCTCTGTTCGGGCTGGTTTAGGTTTACTCACGCACAAAAACAAACACCTCTAACAGCCTTTATCTATCCACCATGGCTGTTTACTGCCAGCCACTGTCTTACTGTCGGTGACCTGCACAAGGCTCTTGTCACATCTCTCTTTCAGCCCAGAGAAATGGAGTTTGACTCAGACTGTTCTTGCCCTGAATCCTCCGGGGGCTGTATTAAAAAGGCATCGCAGCAATGTTGACAGGAATACATTTATCGGGATTGTGTCTCCTTTCAAGAGGCGGCTGGGGGTGGCGCTGGCTGCCACAGGTCGCCTTGGCTGGCTGGCAGGCCATTTGATCTCCATATCACCTGCACTGGATAGTCCCGCACCAGGCTGGCGCTTCGAACGGAGCCTCGTATCATGGAGTAGATGGAGATCAGATGGGTGCTGCTTTTTTTTATTATTTTTAATCATTGAGCACAAAGCTTATTTTTGTGTTTGGCAAATAAATCCATGACCAGCAGTTAGTGTTCCTCCTCTTGCTTTCTGTCTAGCTTGGCAGTAATTGTAATAGCCAGCTATGAGGCATTTGGAATATGAATAAAGAAGTTAATGACATCAGTAGCTCCATATCTACTGCACTCAAATGCTGCGCTGTGTTTTAAAGCATTGAAAACAGTTACGTGGGTTTTCATTTCAGCTTTCTGCATCAATTCAAATCAGCCAGCAGCAGGACATTTCACTCCTCTGTGTATCTGCCCCACCAAAATTTGTCATGGTTTACAGCACCTGCTATACCTCATGAAATGTGAGAACTGTTATTGTGACAGTAGAACTATCAATCTTTATTTTTACTGCAAATGAACACCTCTACCATCCCCTTCTAGAAAATGTGGATTATATGGTTTGTAGGAGTATATGTAACATACATAATTTAAGAGTTTCCAGTCCAAGAAACTACCAGCTCCTAAAACCTCCTCTCCCTTTCATTAGCTGTTTCAGCACGGAAAAAGTGTTCAGTAATGTCTTTAACCCTAATTGTACTTGCCTCAGTATTGATCCGGCAACATCATATCCTGTGCTTCTAGGTGGCAACATCACTCTCTTCTATCGTACCAATTACAGAAGCTGTAAGGCACATGTGTGCAAAGCGCCGTTTCTAGAAGATCCCTCTGTCATCGCTCACAGCTGGCAAACTCAAACATCTGACAGCATTTTGTGGCGTGATGATGGGAAAGCTTCCTTCCAACGGTTAACGGTGATCACACCAGGAGTCTCTGAGCTGCAATAAATAAAGTGTTTCTGTGAGTAAGCACAGGAGTCAGGAACTGACTGCATGTCTATGTGTGTGTGTGCTTGGTTACATGTGTAAACACACATTTCTAGTATCTAGTTTTGAAGGAGTCCTAAAGGTATAGTCTGACTCGTAATGCACAGCAATTAGTTCCGTTTCTTACTTCCAGTCAATATCCAGGAAAATAGCACTGCTGTAAGTGTGTGGAGAACTCTGAGTTGGCTTTGATGGCTCGTTGATGGGAGCATTGCTTTAATCTTCCACTTAAATTACAAGTATTGCAGTAAAATGAGAATATACAGTATATATTTAAGTATATACAGACAGGTGACAAACTAAATAATGAACCTTAATAAAAGAACGCTTCCACACTGGTGTGATAAGCATGAAAATAATGTAAAGTGTAATGCAATGGCCTGTGCAGTCATTATAAATGCAACCATATCTCCTACAAAAGACTTCTATATACTACTAATTTGCAACAATAAAATTATTTGGCACATAATGCTTCCTGAATTTTATCAACATAATGAGGAAACGGCTAAGGGAGCTCCCAAAGTAGCAGACAAGTACCAGCAGGCTAGAGGGGCAGCAGCTTTAGCAGTCAAAGGACATTTATTTGGCCTCAAGCAAGTTCTAGCAAACTGTTCGTCATCTCAGGAAGGGAAAGCAGGGCTTGGTTCAGATTGTGTTCAGCCAGAGGGGGGTGAGTGGGTCTGCTGTTCCACACTGGGAATATTGTCAAGTGGTGGAAAGAGCACTTTGAAGAGCTCCTGAACATATCCTTTACGAAGGAAGCTGAGTCTGGAAAATAAAGGGAGGTCTCACCAGTACCCCTAGCCAAGTTTGCTGAGGTAGTGAGATGCTGAAGTCGCTCAACATTGTTGGGGTGACTTTGGTGTCATGTGGAAGTTGGAGACAGTACCTGTGGATTGGCAGACTTAGTTGGCGGTTCCCATTTTAAAAAAGGGGGACCGGAGGATATGCTCCAATTATCTGGGTATCACACTTCTTGTTCCAGGCTGGAAAACAACATCAGTTGTCAAACCACAGATTCAGCAGATTCTGTTATGGCAATGGTACAGTGGAACAGCGCTTTATCCTTGAGGTGTAGTTGGGGGTGGGTCATGGAAGTTTGAGTTTGAGTTTGAGAAGGATTCCGACTGTTACCCAGGGAATCCTGTGGGAAGTGCTACAGGAGTATGGGAAAGTGGGGCCGTTGCTATCAGCCATCCAGTCCCTGTACATCCAAAGTGAGAACTGAAATATGTTTTAGTGTGCGTTTTAAAATGAAAAACACAAAGTGGCAGACTCGCCAACTAACAGGCCTACATTGCCGTCACTAGAGCCACGTGATGGCACCATTGCTTGAAAGTTTTTCATCTTGTGAAACATAAAATATATTCGAATGGCTAGATTTTGAACAAGGAATCACTATCAGGATGGTGTCAAATAAACCTTTATTATGGAGGATGTATTGGATAATCAGTAAATCACTTTGTGAAGTCTGTGAGTGGGTAAATGTTTGTTGTGTGTCTGTGTATACTAGAGGCAGTAATTCCTTATTTTTCAGGGATCCTGGTTGCTGCGACTGGTGCCATCCACAGACAACTCCAACCAAACAAGGAACACAGCAGGACCCAAGTAAACAGCTTAGAACCTGCTGGTTGTGATGCAGCATACGTCATTTCTTAAATAATGCGATTTCAGAGTGAATTTTGCCATTAGAAGCATAATGGCTCTTTATGGGCTTTTGTCATTGCATTTCACCTCAAAGGCCCTGCAGCAATATGCAAACAAGGTTAGGATGAAATCTGACTCCGACACGTCTTCTGACAGCAAAGTCATTACTAGGAGATTATGAATCAAACATTTAGTCCACAGTCAGGTTTATGAGATGGATTGGTTAGGGCTCCTGGGCTCTTTTGCATTTAAATAACCTCTTGTGGCCCGCTCAAACACTCGCTTTATTAACACTCACCCAGACTAATGATGTATCACCCTATTAATTGCTGGAAATGCCGTCTTCTGATCCCTGTGACGCTCTTCCTCACTACCTTTGCCTTTCGTGAGTGAGAGATATATCTGTTGACATTGTGATCAAAGCTGAGCACTGATACCAAGACTTTGGCGTGAGTGGTTCAGCTCAGAAGGATCAAGGGTCTTTAACGCAAAGGAAGCGGCTGAATCCAAAGCCATGAATATGACGCAACTTCGTCTTTCTGCTTCAGCTCGGTGTTTGGTTTTGAATCAGATATCCAAACACAACATGAGGTCCTATAACAATGTATTGATCCCTGTGGGGGAATTGTGCTGCTGCAGTGGCAAGAGTGATGGCATTCAGCTCGAAGAACAGGACTATCAGCACATACACACAAAAACAACATCTATAAACATTATCAATTCAAGTAAGATGAAATGAAACAGAACACAAGCAGTTGTGGCTATAAAAATAACAATATTATATTTCCAGCCTTCCTTAAAGAACAACCATAACAGACACTTTTGCTATAGTGCCTGTGTTGTTGCCATATGTTTATTCAATATTAAAGAACATGTTCAACATTAAATAAAGAAAAAATTGAAATAAATTCTGGCATGAACAAATTGTGTACAGTTAAATTGTCTCTGCAGTTTTTCTATTTCAATACATACATTTTTATTGGTGCCTACTTTCAAGTAAGCATCATTTTAAGTCTGTTTCTAGTTTGTATAGGTATTTTCCGCAGTGACACTTTTATTTCATGTTTTCAGTCACTGCCCTGATGACAGCTCCACTGTCATAAATATGACATTCTGAAATAAAGTGTAAAATAAAAAAAATACTTTTTTAAGGGCAAAATAAATACAGTGTATAAAATGGCATGAACGTGGCAAAAACACCAATAGAAGATAATAAAACTAAAGACATCACTAAAACCCAACTTCATTTGCTTATTATTTCATTTGTTCATCTGTTTTACACAATTTAGTTTATTCATTTTCTAATCTATTTAATATTGACCACTTTGGGACTCTGTACAAGTAAAGCTAAAACTGTCCCAAACCAAATCAGATACTATTTGAAGCTGTGACCTGGTCGAATATTTGAAATCGATACGAAGGGGAAAATGTTACCAAGGTGCTGTATGATCTCAGTCTGCATCCTGATCAATATTACATCCTTGTTAGCGAGACAAATTATCCCTGGTTTCAGTGTACAGCTCACTCTGTGTCCCGCTGCTGGAATGCTCTGCCTCTCTCCTCAGCCCAGCTCGTTTCTAATCACACCTAAAGGGGGAATTTTGATCGAGATTAATTGCATCCCTTGAAACCCCCGGCTCCCACCTGCCAGTTTGGGCCCTTGCCACCCAGCCGGCTCCTGAGAGTATCAGTTTAACCTGGGTAAAGCACAGAGATGGTTGCCAAGGAGGAAGAAGGGAGGTCTGGAATGAATCACAGAATGGTGTGACAGTAATGCAGCAGGGGGAGTAACACTGATGGATTTGGGGAATTTGAGTGAACGTGTGTGTGTGTGTGTGTGTGTGTGTGTGTGTGTGTGTGTGTGTGTGTGTGTGTGTTGCTCTTTTCCCCTGATTCTTCATATACTACGCCTGAGTGGCTGCTGGATCTGACAGCCCAGCTTCCCAGGATACCCCGCGTGGCTGACCTCTTGAGGTTGGAGGGTCTTGTTGCCATGTGAACCGCACAGAGCAGGATGCACCACACCAGGAGCTGTTTCCCAAAAGAGCAGCAAGGGTGCAGTCACACCTGCTGCTTATTTACTTTAGTCCAGACAAGAAAAGTTCACTTTGGTGTATTTTTGTCTTTTGTTTAACTTAATTTGACACTGATCAATTACAAGCCAAGAGGAGCTAACGAACAACACGACTTCAGCTCATTTATTGGACAGTTTGAGTCACAGATGGGCTGTATTTTATTTAAATAAACTTGAAATTTATTCTTAGATTTGCATATTGTGTCTTTTTAGTACGAAGACGCTGAGAAACAGAGAAGTAGGACTTTTTTTTTATGACTGATCAGATTTCTGATTCAGATAATGTATTGCTTTCTTCTGGCCGCTGCAGAGCGATGATGCGCTGCCAAGACACAAATCCTGACAGAGGAAGAGCTAATTAAACCCTGAAGTGAAAGTAAACTTTGACAAATCAAGGTTTGCTCTGCTTTTATAGAGTCTTATTTGGCTTTGTTGTTTTCTTGGCATGTCCTTGTGGTTGTCATTTCATTTCTTTTTTTTTTTCAGTTTGATTCGTCTTCTTCATATGTTTGGTGGTGTATTTATTTGTTTTTATCTCGATGTCTTGTTTAACCCACTCGTTTTTCTGCTGCAGGATCTCTTGTGAGTTGAACTGCAGGCCTTGGGGCTTCTATGTGATTCCAGAGTCAAGACTCTTGTAAGCTGTGTGATGAATTAAAAATTCAAATGCTGTTTTCTCTGCCAAACACTAATTTAATCAGCAGTGTATAATCAGGGCACACATACCGCACACATATCGTACCTCTGTAAGATCCCATGTGTCCAATTACACTTCACTGGAACCATTCTATTTAGTATTTTGATGTCTATTTTTCAGATCTATATTTGTCGATCTGTTTGTTGTGCCTTGTTTATTTATTATGTTTCTCAGTTGTAAGCAGTTGCTGGTCAGGCTCTGATTCAGAGTTTCATACCTGCTGCAAATACTGACCCGAGTTATTCCTCTCTGCTTCCTGTCAATCTCTGTTGAGCTGAAAAATCACAGAGGTAACAAACTTACTCTGACAGGCACAAAGACACAATGTGTCCTTGGAATGGATTGTACTGTAATGTTGTTTTAAACTTGTCATTTTGCTCATCTAATGTAGGTGATCCATGTTGCTGCATTCTGAATTCAATGTGTTATACTTGACAGGCTTTTTGAAAGGCCAATTATGAAAACACTGATAACTGATAACACTTATGTTTCAGGCCACTTGACAACATTCATTCTTTTTTTTGGCTCTGTTTTTGGTCTCCAGCAGCTCCTGAGGAAAATCTTCAGCTCCTGTTACCTGATGAACATGTAAGGAACTGAGGCTGAAGTTGGAAATAGTGCAAGTGTTCATAACAGTAACGTTGTGGGCTAAAACGCTCTATAGCTCTGAACGCAGCTGGAGTTCCCGCAGACTTGGGTGATAATTCTTGGTGGGTTTATCACTGCAAGCAACTCCTTTCACATCACAAATCTCTGCCATTTTCATGAAAAATATTTGCAAACAAACAAGCAATCATTGTGCTTCTCTGTCTCATTTTCCCTGAAATTTAGTATTAGTATTTCACCAGTGAAATCATTTTTCAACCTGCTTTTTGTGTTATTTAAACGTGTCAAAACATATCAAATAAAGGTAAACAACAAAAAACAGGAAAGAGTTTGGCTCATCATCATCAAATCATTTTTTTTTCTTGTTGATACGCATGAAAAGTAAAACATTGCTCTTAGATCTCGGGGACTTCATTGCTGATCAGTTCTGTTATTAGAAACCAAAACAGAACAAAAATAACATATATAATATAATATAATAAAATAGCATAATAAAATTTATCTCAGACTTTCCTTTTGTGTCAGAATTTCACTTTGGATTCATTGTACAACAGCTTGTAAGGTGAAATACTTGATTTCACTTCCTCTTACCTAGAATTTCTTGCAGTTTGGGGCCACTTGATTTAGTTGGAGTACGTCTCACTCCAAATGAACCACACCACAGTTTTCTTCTTAGAGAACTCAAAGCCTTATTTTCAGGGCTCTTCATGTAGTCATGTTCTGGAAATTGCGGCAGTCACAGCTGGACAGACTAAAGTAGGAAACACCGCAGAGTTCAGACAGCATCCTGGCTGTGAAGTGAGGTGCTAAAACCAAACACATACTAACCGAAATAGACTTGCTGAACCCTGACTAATGCTTACAAACGTGTTCTCCCACAGCAGGGGTCGGCAACCTATGGCTCGCGAGCCAGATGTGGCTCTTTTTTCTTAAATAGTTTGGTGTTGTTTTATTTTTAGTTTCCCTTCACTTCGTAGTGTACGGTACAGAGAGCCCCTCTGGTGCGTTGTTATCAATCCATTCCACATTACTGAAAATCCAGTCCACATTTTCCCTGCGACCTTACTTGCGGCTCGGTACCTGCAGCCATTGGTACTTCTACTGTTGCAGACAGAGCCGAATAGAACACGTTAGGAGAAGAACATGAATGGATGGATGAAGAATGGATATAAGAAAGTTTTTCAGGACAGTAAGTATTCTTCACTGCTGGTAGTAACAGTTAGTTAGCTCCAGCCCCCAGCTAACAGCAGAAAGTCCCATGTAATTAATAAAACGCTCCATGTTTGGCAAATAAAAACCTGGCTTACACACTACAGACAATCTCTGCACGTCTTACCTTTGTTGTTTTGGGTCAAAAGTTACATTCCAGCTCTAAAAGTAATGTGCTACCATCTACGGAGGACTAAAAGTGCCAAAATTAAATCAATAAATACATCATCAAATAATTACTTAAATTACTTGTGTCATTAATTCATTAAAACACTGATTCATTTTATGTAAAAAAAAAACAAAACAACAACAACATATATAATCATTTCACTATTTAATTAATTTACATTTACATTTCATGGTCCTGTGTTGCAGTGCTTCATGAATTGTCTAACTGTCAAACTTGACCATCAAAGTTGGTAGGTGGATCCTATTGCCTGTTATTATTATTAATTAATAATCATGTATGTATTTAATTCCAATTTTCCAATTTAATTAATTAATGACACATTTAAGTAATTATTTAATGACGTATTTATTTATTTATTTAATTTTGGCACTTTCAGTCCTCCATACAGGGCTCCTGGTTAGTGTTCATGCACTGTGAAGGTCCTTTGTTTATAGAGTTCAGTGTGCGCTCTCTTTACCATATCTCTGGAGCATCAGCTGTGTTTCTCACTTTACACATGGATGCACACCGTGAAACAGGAGCTGAGCTCATTCACGTATGATTATCATCAGTGGATAATAATAATTATAATAATAATTACACACAATAATAATAATCACTCCACCACCCTTATTGGCCTGTAGGAGTCAGGGCAGAGGAGCACAGTGACTGAGAGGGGAGACTGGAAAGGTGAGTCTAAAGGATTTCACAGAATGGAGTCATTTGAGTCTTGGAATTTTATGGAACTCAATTTGAATATGAAATCTGAAACATTTCAGTCAAGGTGCACCATATAAGACTTATTTAACTTGAGCTTTTATATATTATACACACACACACACACACACACACACACCACACACAATATAGATATATAGATATATATATATATATATATATATATGTATGTATAATAACTACTAATAACTAAGAAATAATTTCTCAGTCTTAGTCTTAGTCTCAGCTATTTCGCTCACTTCCTGTGCATCTCCTTGGGGCTAAGCCCCCCCTGTCCTTAAAACCTAGTGACGGGAAACTAATATGAGATATATCTCCACTCAGACTGTTGTTCATGTCTCGGTTACTTGTCACAGTCTTTGTAACCTCTGACCAGCATAATCTTTTAATATCTGAAGTTGTGTCTGCTGTGATGAAGCTGGGGTTCAGTTCCCACTGTGATGGGAAAATGTGAGACAGCAGAGACACAGTTCCTTGTCACACATCTTATCACCGGCCTCATCTCAACCTCGGCAAATGAAACCGAAACACAGGCAAGAAAAACAGCGCACAGGTGTACATTAAATGGTGCAAAAAAAAAAACAAAAAAACATCCAGCAGTAGAGATAAAAAAATATATTTCCTAATTCTGCTATTTTCTTTTGTTATACAACAAAACTCCTGCAAGATGGAAGTAATCTGCAGGTAAAGTGTCCAGACTTCCAGTCCCCCACTGGGTTTTTATTTTTCTGCAGGGTAGGTAGAAAATATATTTCTCTCCCTCAGTCTCTTCACATAGAGATGAATGAAGTTGCCCATCTGGAAATCCAAACTGCTTTTTAAAACTTGCACATGCTTCTGTCGAACCTCTGATGTGGGACGGACGGCAAGGAGATTTTTAGAGGCTGATGGTGCTCTCTATAAGGCTTCATTCACGCCGCTCATGTCTACTCTGGGAGGAAAGTGAATCATTTTTTTGCCAGATTATCTTATCATCTTATTTGGAAGTCAAAAACTAAACGTGACTGTAGCCACTGTGATGGTAATAATGCTGAATTGTACATGAAAATTGCTGAGTTAAGTTTAAAGTGACAGTTTTGGTGATCATTTTAAAATTGCACTGTCCTCATCTGTTTTAAATACATTTGACTAACCTAGGAGATTGTTTAAAACCATTATTACAAAATGAATATATTTGAATATCATTATTAAATAAAATATTATTCACATGTTAGAAACTAGCTGAAGAGAAAAACTGAATCAAAGAGTGTACTGTAAAGTAATATAAAAATTCCTAAATTTATAGAAAATAACTTTTTACAGTCATTTAAAAAAAATGTTAATAAAACAAATAAATCTATCAACCAAACTAAAAAAATACTATATTATTTATTCATATATTTTTCTGCTTTCTTGAATTACAATCATAGTTATGTAAAATGACAATAATGATCTGTAATTAAATATGTAGCTTATGTAGATAAATGTTTATATCCATACTCCAACTACATTTTCACATTGTAATTTTTAAAGTAAATCTTAGTAAATAGTTTTACAAACATAATGATGATAGTACAAAGCTGCACTGCCTTCTTAAGGGTTGAAACCTTCTCTACTAATTGGTGGGTTGCTGCTTTTATGCCCAGCTCTCTCAGTCCAGTCGAAGTGTCACTGTATATTCACAGTGTGTGAATGAGCATGGCTGTGTGAATATGTATGGGTGATGTCTGTCTGACGGTCCCTTTATTAAAGGTGTTTGCAATAATTCAGAAAAAGGTAAAATAACAGTTATTCTCTGCACAACCTTGATGGAAAATATTAGTAAATATATATAATTTTTATTTTAATTATTTGATATTTTACTCTAATTTTAGGGTCATTTGACTATATATTTTTACAGTGTAAGTAGCAGGCCATAAAAAAAAAAAAGTTAAAAAAAAAAAGTTGAGAGATGATTAAATGCTCCACAGAGCTGAAGGAAACTGCAAAGTCGGTTGATATGTCTTTGTAGATGTCTCGAGTGACGTGATGAAGGTTAATTTAGGCTCTTACAGTTCATCATCAGTCACTCAGCTCAAAATCAGACTGCTGTTTTTAATGTAAACACCAAAAATCAGTGTGAAGTCCTGAGGGCATGAATGTGCTACTCATTTTCGAGGCACCTCAAGGACCTTGTGGCATGCCACCTGCATTTGAGTAGATGAACACTCAAATTGGAATATTTCAGTGTTGCCATGACAATAAGTAAATCTCATGCAATTCACCTGAGATGGAAGTGGCAGCAAGCAGAGCAGACAGGGCGGAAACTATCGCCTTTGCCGTTTTTTTCTTTCTCCCCTATCATCTGCTGATGCAGTCATTGCAGACTTGCAGAAAAAAAATTATTCAAGGAGCAGAGGCCCACAGCAGGGCAGTGTTAGGATTTGAGCCGAGCCACAGTGGGAGAGGAGGAACATTTTTCACTCTCCTGTACCACAATGCATCAGTCTGGTGCAGTGTTACACTGAGCAATGTTTGTGATGTACTGCTGTCTGCTGTTTGTCTCCGAATCTTCTGCAATTTATAGTACAAAGGTTTAAAAGAAGGATTGAGTCTGTTCTCATCACTCTCTATCCGTCTTTTTAATGAAGACGGATCATATCCAAATCCATGCCTGTGTCACTGACAGAAGTTGGCGCATGAACTTGAACCACGACAGATTTATTTTTACATTCTCAATGGATAGAAAGCCCGAGGCCCAAGGTCATGTTGCCTAGGATGGAAATGTGTTTACGACAAGCGGAACGCTGTCCCATTGAACGGGCCGAGATTATTGGCCGAGTTATTAAGACGATATTCACACTTCTGGGATAGAAAGCTCCATCCCCTCCATCAGTTATTTAGATTTAAGCCTCCCTTGTGTTTTCTCTCCACCTCGCATGGCTAACCCAGGCATCAGCAAAAAAGCACATTTTATCAGTTGCCAGGAAATCATTCACCTATATAATTACAAATCGACAAAAGGCAATTTGTACAGTATCTGATTGCAGGTGAAAGACGCATAGAAATCAATATCCCCTATCCATCTTTTCTTGTGGAATTAAGGTCTTCGGGGTGTTCTTTGTCTCGGCTCAGACAACCATATGTTCCTATCTTTTCGCTCATCACACTTTTTTTTCACTCCATATTTGGTTAGATTTGTCCTGTTTTCAATTTATTCTGCTTGTTCATCTGATTCTAACTCGACTCCCACACTATATTACATTCTCTCAACCCAACCAGATTCCTCAGCCACAGATGTCAATTTCTCAAACTGAAGGAAATCTGGTCAGCCGTGATTAAAAAATATATGACGGGCAGTGACTTCTTATTGTTTACAGGTGAAGAAAGGAATACATTTTATTAAATATTATTATATTATTCCATGATAGCTTTTTTCCAGAGCTTTCAGCTGGAAGCTGCTATTGGCATGTGTCTGTAGATATCAATACTCAGTGACCGCTCTAGGACCTCTTGTCCACAGGGAGACTCTTGAGAGACCACTACAACCTCTAAGGCATTGGTCACATGACAGACGAAGGCAGCAGAGGGCATTGTGGGCTACTTTCGGGTAGCTTTCTTACTAGCTGGGTTACATATTATGTAAACCTTGTACTCTTTAGAACCATAATACATCTCTCCTATCACAGAATTGTCCCTCAGTTTTTAAATATGTGGCTCGTCCAGCCAAAAACTCATCCAACACAATGCTATTTTAGCCAAAAGACAGTTAACATTTCTAATAATCCTTTCACAGTTGACTCAGACTATTCATATATTATACTATAATGATAGTTCCAACAGCCAGGTCATGTTAGCTTATTATTATTATCATGTTAACTGGCTCATTTAGCACCAGTGCTAGCTCAGTTTTGTGGTTGTTCCGGTTCCTTGAGTGTTGTTCCTCGTCCACATAGGCCTAAAAGGTCGTTCTTGACCTTGGGTTCTTGACAAAACTCAAGGTGGCTTGCCTTCTTTGGAGGCTGTTTAACTGTAGTAGATCATGTTCAAAGCTCCTGGAGAAAGCTAGCTAGTGATAACCTGACTTCATCTCATGGTTTGTCAGAATCATGTCAGAATCATATGGGAATTTGTCATTGGAAAATGGCAAGCACTTTAAACAAAATACAGACCAGGTAACTGGATGAACCATCTCGCACCGTTTATCATGGGCCAACTTCAACCAGTTCAATCACACCTGTAGCTCATGCTCCAGTATTCCTCAGAGGACATTAATTGGTCTGAAACATCGTGGTTCAGATACAAGTGCAAAGTTTTGAAGGTTTCTTGCATGATCACAAGGTTAAAGCAGTGAACCTTGAGTTAAGACTGTAAATGTTTTCAAGGCCAAGAATTTCTCATTTCTGACTTCAGAAATACTTTTACAAATAAAATATCTCACAGTGATGAAATCTAATTACTGCAAATTATTTGCTGTGAACAAAGCTGACTGATATGAGGATGTTGATGTTAAGAGAAAAAGCCCACACTAACACATATTTAGCTACTTCATGAGAATGAAACAGAAGAAGGAATCTGTGTTATTTATGCACTAGTTGAATTTTTTAGAATGTAATTTGGTGACTTACTTCTAAGTTAATTTGATGAATTTCACACATCTTTCAAACAAACAAACACACACAGTGCAGGTCTCAATGTGAACAAAGCACAAGAGTGTAACAGCTGTCACTTGACAGCGTATCTCCCTTTGTGAAGGCGAGATATGGCATTTTGATGAAGAGCATGTCTGAGAGTGTTTGTACACTGTGTCATGTGGTAGCTTTCTGTGTTCACTTCCACAGGGCACAGCAGAATATTGCTGCAAGTGAACTTGGCAACCTTGTATACAGTATGTGTGATTGTGTGTTTAGATTGTATTTGGTGTTGAGACATTTGAATTGTGAGACTTTAGTAGCTGTTTTAAGACAACAGACACCAGACATTAAAAAAATACACTTATATTATATTTTATAAAAGGAGAAAGTCTTCTGGGCATGAAGTTACACCCCATTTGTAATAATAACTTCTTATTTATGTAAGACTAGTTACAGAGAGCTTTAAAGAAAGAGAATCGGGATACTTTAAATAAACTGATTATAAGACGTAATCTGCTCCTGTCTATGTATAGTTTACGTCCCCCCCCAAGCGGTTTGCAGTACAAGCAACTCAATTTCAAAGCTTGCTTAAAATGACCTGCTTTACAGAACACCATGTGGGTGTCAGGTGATTGATACTAGCATAACATTATGCAGCACTGCTATGAAAACACTGAATCAAAATGAGGATAAAACAAACTTTCTCCTCGTTTGCCGTGATGGATTATCACATTCTGCTGAAGCTGTTTTTCATGGTGAAAAATATGTGAACTGCAGCAAATGGCTTCTTCTGAAGTGGGAAAAGAAGAGCTCAAAGAGAGGTGTACAGTAACCTGGAACGTTCTCTCTCTTAAAAAAATCTCCCCTCGGCTGATTAGTTTTGCTTTATTTATCCGATCTGATCCCATAATCCAAAGATCCCAGTCAATTATTCCTGCCAAACACCAAATATATGATATTATCCTCAACACCAAAGCGTGTAAACACTTTGCATAATTTACTTGTTTCTCATGTTTTCACTTGTTTGCATACACTTTTGCAAGTTTAATAAAGTCAAATGTTGTTTAGCTAATTTACTGACAGAAAATGGGTCTGCAGCTGCTGCTAATTACTCAGTTACTTGTCGTGGAGAAGAACTTAAAGAGGCTCTATTTTGTCTGTTTGCTGATTTCGTATTAAAACTCAGCTCCAAAATACACTAGTTGTCAGTAAAGATTAAAGACGCTACAGAAGGAAACACAGTCTGCCAGTTACACCACTTATTAATACAATGGAGCCGAACATAAAGCTGACCCCAAAATCAATTATGTGCAAAACACACACCAAGGTTATTCAACATTCACACGCACAGCTCGAGTGAAATTTGACCTTAACCCGAGTGGAGACCTGTATCTCACCTCAGGCCATTTTTATTCCTCATCTGGAGTTGAATGTAAAACCACCTTAAGTAAATAAAACTTCCTCTTTCTCTTTAACGTGATCATGACTGGTATGTATGTATGACTGGTAAGAACACATTATGTGTGTTTACAGAAAATATATTCATATCCACATCCGCCTAACATCATTGTTTAATTTGTGTTTGTCAGTCAAAGTGTTAAGTGGTGTTTTCTTTTCTGTTAACAAGAAAGAACATGTGCAATCCATTATTCATCATTACTGATCAGCCATAGGATTCTGACCACTGACAGGTACAATGAATAATTAACTTGTTATCGTGGCACCTGTCTTATATTAGGCAGCAGGTAAACACTTTGTCCTCAAAGCTGAGTGCTAGAAGCAGGAAAAATCGGTAAACTCAACTTTAACAACAGGCCAAATTGTGATGGCTCGAGAAATGGGTCAGAACATCTCCAACTGCAGCTCTTGCGGGTGTTCCCGGTCTGCAGTGGCCAGTAACTAAGATACCTAAAAGTGGTCGAAGGAAGGAAAAGCATTGAACCAGCGACAGTGTCATTGGCGGGCAAGGCTTGTGTGGTCCAATCCAACAGACGATCTACTGTAGCTCAAATTCCTGAAGAAGTTAATGCTGGTTCTGATAGAAAGGTGTCAGAACACAGAATGCTATGCAGTTTGTTGCATATGAGGCTGCGTAGGAAGAAGAAGATGGCCTGGTCTGGTGAATCACATTCTTTTTAAATCATTGGGTGTGTTGCTTTCCACAGAAACACATGGCACTTCTATGTACTATGGGAAGAAGGCAAGGCTGCAGAGGCAATGTGATGCTTTGACAGTACTTTGACACATAGTACCTAAGCACTGTTGCAGACCATGCATACCCTTTCAACAGGACAATGCGCCCTGCCACAAAGCAAAATTGGTTCAGGAATGGTTTGAGGAACACAACAAGTTCAAGGTGTTGCCTTAGCTTTCAAATTCCTCAGATCTCAATCCAACCAAGCATCTGTGGGATGTGCTCAACAAACAAGTCCAATCCAGTGGAAGGCCACACGTCACAACTTAAAGGACTTTAAGGATCTGCTGCTAACGTCTTGGTTCCAGATACTGATAAACTTTCAGAGATTCAGAGGCATCTCCACTGGTTGTCTGGCAATCTCATGGAGACTCACTCCACCTAGCTGCTGTTAGCTAATAAATATTTACAGAGTTTAACTCTCTTGAGACCAAGCTATGTTCGTTATTTTCAGCCTTATTGCTGCCAAGCCACCAGTATGTGTCCATTCTGGGCAATGTTTGTGATTCCACCAGAAGCACCAAGGTGTGTTTCAGAAGCGTCCTAGAAGCAACTCTCCGCTGTGTTCCACTGAGAATATGTGGCTGTTCTATTTCAAAGGACAGTGCAACCAGCTCTGTCAAGCAGTGCAGAGCTGATCGAGCTGGCTGGAAGTTATCTACCAACTTATCCATGGTGGAAACACTTAAACCAAGAAAAGAATGACTAAATCTGAGGAAGTGAACAAAGTCTGCTTCTGAAATGCTCCTGAGCTGTGCACAATGACATCCAGAGGTTAAGCTAAGCCGATCACTTCCTGGGTCTTGCAACTCCATTTGCTCCTTTAACTCTTGGTAAATCTGCATATTTAAGTGTCAAACCTTAGTATGATTAGGCTTATACATTTATGTTTGATAGCCTGGTTTCATTGTTATACGCACTGTATGGGTGTATGTTCACTGCTCTGGCATCTGTGGTTAATATCTCAACTATTCATTTTTTAAACTATGTGGATTTTCATTTCCAAAACTGTACTGTACTTTCTTTTTTTTAATGGGGAGTTAAGGGTCAGCTGACTTTAATGAGGGAGGTCAATCAAATTTTTTGCTCACAGTTCTAAAAAATTGGATTTTAAAATTCCACAGTCACCTTTCAGGAACAGCGTCTTTGTTAGCCAAGGTAATAAAAAGACCTCACTGTGAATAGTTTACTTATTAGTAGGACATTCCAATAAAAAATTTTGGTAATGTCTGTGGATTATATCGAGGTGAAGGCAGAAATCTGAGGTGGATATCTCAAAAGCTGTGCAATGATTCAAACCAATATCTACATGAGTAACACTGACGTACAGTCAAAAAGCATGTTTTGTAATTTGAGACCTGACCCTTTCAATAAATATTAAATGCGTGACCGTTTCTGATCTGGGAATTAGAAATATAAATACTTTTATTCTATGCACGTATACATTGACCATGTTTTAGTGGCAGCCGTATTAGCTTCACATTCCACAGACATCGTTTACATTGTGTGTACGTGCATGTGTGCAATTTCCCTCAGTGTATCCCTGATATAAATATATAGAATGAATATGTGATTTTTACTGGAGGTGGGTGATGATAAGCGCTGCAGCTCTACCTGTGGCCTCCTGTCATGGCTCTGTGCTGATATCAGCCGGGATGAAGGTGACTGAGGATGACAAGCAGCCAAATGCCTTTTTCACCTGCAGCTGATTCCAAACGCAAATGCCCCAGTTTAAACAAATGGGAATGGGACGCAGCAATTACAGCGTGGGCTGACCTTCAGCTTGTGCACACGATGGTACTCTGTGATGGAGCTGTCACACGCTTCACGCTTGGCCCCCTTTACCCTATAACAGCCACGCCGTTTCCACATTTACAAGTAAAGAGTCCAAAGACAAAATATTTGGTTTGATTCAGAGGCTTCCTCGTGTAGTGCAGAGGTTTTTGTTTCCCTCAGAAAATGGGTCCTTCATGACTCTCTTTGCCTGATGAGTTTTCAGTTGTGTTCATCTATTACAGGAAGACAGGCTCTTCATCACTCTGAGCTTCCTGGGAAAATGACTGGGAAAATTTCCTAGACAGACAAGGGAAAAAGCTAATAAATTCTGCATGTAATGATTAAATTTAAATACAGAGGTCAAGAGCTCTCATTATTTGCACTAAAATATTAAAATATTGTTAATATTTTATGCAGCCACATATGCAGCACTGAATTAATTTCAAAAGAAAAATGTTTGCATAGAATGAAGTGCTTTTGGGGCCAAGCATGTAAGTGAGAAACTTTTATCCTGGAGCTGAATTTTTAATTTGTCAGTGTGGAGCCTTGTTGCGCCGTCCCCCTCCCTCCGGTGCTCCCACGTGCCTCAGTGTCAGTGTGATTCATTGAATCGTGGGGAGAAAAACAAGTGCTGTTACCACATTAGTTTTCACCTGGATACCCCGGCATAGACTGATTTTTATATAATTCTCTACACTGGGTTCAGATCAGGTCCTTTGGTGTTTATGTGTACTGTATATAAAGCACTTCAAATGCAGTCACTTTAAGTAGAAATCAATGTTTTCAAAGAAATGTGTGTTCCTCTCATCTCTCTATCAGATGTATATAGAAAGGATCCAATTTAATTCAGGAGGTTTTTGTGAAACTGAAGTAATTGAAGTTGGAGGTTTTGGAATTTTCTAATAAGTTTCTGTAAATAGAGGTACAGAAAGGTCAACAAACCAGCAAAATTGCTGTAAAGCCACCATCACTGGTGGTTACATTTATATAAAATCCAATATCAACACAAATGCAATAGATTCAGCTCATTTAAAAGAGGTATATACCGTTTGTTTGTATCTAGTTTCACTTGTAACCAACAAGCGGCAACCTCTGTGGCTGTGAAGTGCAGTACAGAACGAGCCAAACGTCCAAGTGTCCAACTTCACAGCAGAAATAAACATGTTTACAGCCTGGTACAAAAAACTGTTTTGGTCTCTGTAGCTAATTTCCCCGTTCATGACAACTGTACTGAGAGTGAATTTATATACAACTCACCTGTTCACATGATATTGAGGCTTAAAGTTATGCAGGATTAACATTATTGGGTAGGTGCTGTTACAGGTGGTTTTATTTGAGTACCCAGGCTTCATGCAACCCACCTCAGCTCCACCCACACTCTACCTCTTTGCCCATTATTAGATTAGACAGAAGGTGGCAGAGGCAGGACTCTGATGATGGCAACAACCAGAGCGGCCACACTTCACATACACCTCTTCAGAAACGCCTCTTCATACGTCCATAGTTATACTGTCTTTGTTCACCAATGATGGGACATTTTCCTGCTTTTATGACTGCTGAAGTTTTGTGAATACCATGTTTT
The DNA here is from genome assembly GCF_000972845.2 of Larimichthys crocea. Classification (NCBI taxonomy): domain Eukaryota; kingdom Metazoa; phylum Chordata; class Actinopteri; family Sciaenidae; genus Larimichthys; species Larimichthys crocea. The sequence continues at coordinate 28,331,976 of NC_040022.1, read as the reverse complement.
TTTGTTGTTTTTTGTTGAGTCATTAGCAGTCTCTTTATACTCATTTTGTTATGCATTGAAGAAATGAGGAGGAGCTAACGGTCAGTTATTCCAAAGACAGGCGACCAGCAAGTTGACCTCAGCACTCTCAAATCACAACACCTCACCTTCTGTGGCTGTTGGAAATGAGGGACAGTGCATACAGATAGTGCATTAAATGAAATTAACAGTACAGACATTATCAGCTGCTATCAACACTTCCACATCACCTAGAGAAGACTGATGTAGGAGGCTTTGTTACAGCTGAAAACCTCTCTCCTCACAGAAAATCAAAGAAAAAAAGTCCAGACTGTTTCCCCCCATCACGCCAGACAACATGACTGGCTGACAGTCAGTATCTAATAGACTAATATATCAGTCTGAACCTGTTAATTACTATATAATTACCTCTTGATACACTCAATCACTCTTCCTGATCAATTACACAGAAGAACTCCACACGTCTCCAACAGCGCAACAGATCGGCTTCCATCAACACATCGGAGACGTTTTGGAAATAAAATCCAATTTTGCTGGGCTTCTGTTCGCCTCTTGCATACATTGGTAAGACAAGTCACGCATGGATAGTCTCTTCTCCAGCCTGATTAGTTCTGCTCCAGAAATGTGGAGAGTGACAAGCTAATCGCAGACGTGGCGGCGGTGAAGGGAGGCCCCTGAAGGACTAGAGGGACAGATCGATGATCCGCGGGCTCGGCGACAGCAGGAGATGCGTGGCTTGATCCAATACAATGTCACCATGAAGCATGCCAGACACACTACACGGAGGACAGGTTGTCAGTTTGGGTGATTTAACTTGCTTCCATATCCGATGACACGAATTAAGATGCAGGTTTTATTACTTTCATAAACATTAACCATTTCATTCTTATATATCTGTGATGGTGTGTGCACCTCAGGTGTTATTTATATTGAACAGGGCATGTGTGTGTTTTCCCCGTTAGTCTTCGATTCAAACTCAACGACTGGTTGCACTTGGACATGAGTCCTGAAATTCATTTGCTTATTGGGCCTTTTTTTTTACCCATTAATGGTTTGATGGGCTGCAGGTCATACTTGTTCATTTCATTGATCATCTACAGTACATAATTGCCCAGGGTGCACTCAGCCTCTCACCAAAGTTCAGCTGGGACACCATAACCCTGACGAGGATAAGCAGTTGCAGATAATGGATAGAGTTTGCATGTTCTCCCCGTGTCTGTGTGGGTTCTCTCCAGGTATTCTAGCTTCCTTCCACAGTCCAAAGACATGCAGGTTAATTGGTGGCTTTAAATTGCCCATAGGTGTGCACGTGAGTGTGGTTGTTTGTTTCTGATCCTGGTAAGTCGAAGCTGTTCCAGAAAATGAATGGATGGATATGTAAACAACAAAAAGAGATCACTACAATAAACAATTCCACATGACAGATCGTTCTCATTAAAAAGCTGAGTTGGACACCCAATGCAGAGAATTTACAATTTTAAAGGTTAAGATCCTGCTGCAGTTATCACTATGACTTTCATTATTGAAGCAACATTGTGCAAAAATTTGTATTTTTTTGCGCCCTTCTAGTTTTGGAGTGCAATTCACCGACGCCATGCTCAGTTACTCTTTCTTTTTCTCTTCTTAGCTTCCTCCATCAACATCCTCTTGGTTGGTGAGATCACCTGCTCAACCCAATTGTTCAGTTACAGTGCAAGAGCAGGTGTTCAGGTTGTGGAGTGTGAATGAAAGAGTTGCTATTCTCCCTATTACAAACCAGTGTTGCATCAGAGTGAGTTTGAAGCTGCTGAAACTGGTAAAATGGTATAATGTTTATATATGGTATAATGTTGCTTTAAATGACCATATTAAGGTGGAACTGAAGTAAAGTTATTTTTTGAGGTCATATTCTCAGATTTGATCTGACCATTGCAAGGTATGATGTAAATCATTTGGGCTGTCTGCAAAACCATAGGTTTGATATGAATAGGTGGCTTTTAAATCAAGGTATATAGTCTGTAGCTATGTTATCAGCCTAAATATCATGATATGATATCATGATATCATGATTGTGAATTAATTCACTTTAAATTTTAAGACACACTCTTAGTGGCTGTTATTGCAATATTGATTAAATGGCTCCGTGGTCAAACGTGGTTTGCCCCTAGGTGAAACTAATTAAACTAATCAATCAGAGGCCACTGTCGTCACGTCACTGCCTGCGCCAAACCGAACTCCAGAAATAAAGTCTGTCCTGAAGTGTGACCTGAGTTAGTTGTACTGTAACCTCTATACAAACAGTGAATGTGGTGATGGAGTTTTGTCAACAAACTAAACTGCCATCACAGGAGCAGCAGAGGGACTTTCACCTCCATGAAGGACAGAAAAATGGGCTTAAACATAAAATAAGGTGAGTCAGATACACTCTCTGCCTCTGTGTGTCTTTGTTTGCTGCTTTCTGTCCTGTTGGCTGTGGCTGTGGTGAGTATTTAACTCCTTGCTGTGCAGTTGTTGATGTGTGGACGTCCTGTTGTGAAGTTTGTTTGGATGCTGGAGCTGCTGAGTTGTTGCTGCTGTCCACACAGTCACAGTGTATAGAATAGAGCCCCCATTTCCTTGAATAATTAGCTTTTTAAAAAATGAACAATTAACAATTAGTGTGAGCTGTGAATGAGTCTGTGCAGGTCTACCTTTGTCATCCTTTTATTCAAATTGTGCTTGAGTCATTATGTTTAATAAGACTGTAAGTTGATACATGCAACATAACGTTTAAATATGTGAACACACACATATGTGTATATATACATGTGTGTGTGTGTGTGTGTGTATATATACAGTTGTCCCTCGCTATAACGCAGTTCACTTTTCGCGGACTCGCTGTTTCGCGGATTTTTTTAGTGTAATTTTGCATGCATTTTTTTTACAGCGTACTGTACAGTATGAACGCGCATTGTGTTCTGCGTCCTGATTGAGTACTGTACAAAATGCGTGTAAAAAGGGGTATAAAAGTGTGTGGTTAGGGGTTTTACGGCCTTAAAACATGTATAATAATTGTAAAACTTACTTCACAATTTCATTTATTGTGGGTTATTTTTAGAATGTATCCCCCGCGATAAACGAGGGACCACTGTCCACACATTACCAGCTTGATTAGTATCATTGTAAACACCTGCGTTGACCCTACTATGTCATGTCAAAATGTCTGCTGTGAAAAAGGTCTGATCTGTGCCTCTAAGCTTTGTTGTAGTAAATCTTTGTATCTTTGCCGGTTATGTGCCTATGATACACCATCCGTTTTTTTTTTTTTTTTTTTTTTTTTTAGATTATTTTTTGGGGCTTTTTTATGCCTTTAATGATAGGACAGCTGAAGATAGACAGGAAGCAGGGGGCAGAGAGAGGGGGAGTGACACACAGTAAACAGCCGTCCGATGCGGGATACAAACCGGATGATACACCATCTTAAGGTTTCAGTAACCGGAGAACCCATTTTCATTCACATATGTTGAGGTCAGGGGTCAGGGACCTCTTTGAAAATGACCATGCCAGTTTTGATGTTGCCAAAAAACTTCAGAGCGTCATTTAGCCATTGTTCCATCCTTCCAGCATGACATTAGGTCTTCTACTGTCATGATAACATGATGTTCATCGCACTGCTAGTCTCTGACAAACAGTAATGTTGGAATAGAAGGACTTAAAGCAATATTTTATTTTAATAATTTATACCACTCTCATTTGCACACTGCGCAGCCCTGCGTTGTGGACTGATAAATGAATGAACCTTGAGAAGGTTACAGACTTTTGGACTCAGTGCAAGGCTAAGTCTATTTACTGGAAGGATATATATATATATATATATATATATATATATATATATGTTATCCTGTTTGAAAGTCTGGGCATGCTACCTCCCAAACATGAAAATTTCACCGGAAAATAAATGTGACACGCATTCATTTTCTCAATATTACATGTCAGCTCACACCTTGGCTGTGACTGACAGCGTATGAGGAAAGACTAATGAGATGCAGAAAGTGCTGCAGGACGGTCTGCTTGTGGACGTGCACCACAACAAGGAGCGTTTACTCCTTTCCAAGACGTAATTCCTGATATAAAGTAGGACCTCGCTTTATGTAAGGTGCTACTTTGTCCTTTCCTGCCCGTCCTGCTTCAGATGAATTTACACGCTCGGAGTGATTTCCACACTAAACACTTTCTCGTCTTGTGTCAGGACGGATTTAGACAACGCTCCTCTGCTATATTCATTTCTTTCTAATCGTCTTTCCTCACCTGTCCTTGTATTACCTGTCCCCTACCCATCCCTCCCTCTCTCCTTCTCCCTCCTTCCCTCCCTCCCTCGGCTGAGTGACTCGTTGAGATGGACGTAATGAGACAGGTCCATGCAGGGAGGGAGATGGAGGCAGTCCCATGAAGGAGTGCAGCCGTAAACAAGGTGAAAAATAATCAGGTGAGGGTGGACTGCGGCTCTCTGAGGGCCTGCTGCAGCCACAGGCACAGCAACCGGCACAGCCATGCAACAATACATCACTTTCTCCTTTAGAAATGACTTTTTTACCTCCAGTCAGCTCTCATTAGCTCCCTCACAGTTCAGCTTTTTTTTTCTTTATTTGTTCTTATGCCTGTCTTGATTTAGCACTGACTCACTTTATTACTTGTTTGCTCTCGACCGATTTGATTATTCCTATAAATCATTTCTTGCTGTTCAGTCTGTGACCTTTGCAAGTGTAAATTTCAGGTTCAGTGGTTAAGATGGCAAGGTATCGTTTCCAACCGTTTTTGCTTTTTGAATTTACCTATATGCTAAATTAACCTTCTTTAAACATTTAAAGTGGAGTCTTCAGCCTGGCCACTGTTAGTCATATAATCAAATCATTTGTGTAAGTGCTTAAAAGAGTTTGAAATTAGCTGAAGGTGTCATGATAACACAGGAACTGACCCACAATGCAGGCTCAGACAAAGGTTGGCAAGAGAAGGGGATTTATTCGTCCGGAGATGGTTGGTGGAGAGCAGGTATATGGCAGGAGGTGATGGTGGTGGTGGACCTGAGCAAAAGAGGATCAGAGGTTAGAAGGAAATCAACAGGAAACACAAGGAACAACAGTTAAGGCGGTCTGAACATAGACTGCCATCGTGACAGAAGGTTGCAGACGAGCAATGCTAGCTCCATATAACCATTTTCTCTTTTATTATTATAACTTTGAATACTGATGATGTTGATAATACATCAATGATGTATGTAGTGATGGGTTTTTTTTTGTTGGTTTTTTTTGACATTGTCGTGTTAAATTTGTGCTGATATATTGTTATGATTCTGGTTCTATTCCAGTACACTGAATATTACAGAATATTTGGACCTGAACAAACAAACTGTTAAAGGAGTCATATTTAACAAGTCTTCCCATATTTTTTTTTTTTTATTTCCCAGCGATCCAGCAGAACAGTTTTTATTACAAAGTCATGCACATTCATTATTTCTTTGGCTTAGAGCCTGTTTCCATTACTTTTCTTGTTCTACCTGGATGAACGTGAATAGGTCCGGTCCAAACGTGGAAAGAATTGTTAACTTCTAACATAATTAGTTAACTGTGGCATCTTGCTCCAATAAATGGTAAACACCAAATGTTATTCCAAAAATTGCTGCCATGCCAATGCAGACTTGCCAAACATGATTTATTAATAATAATGCACCAGTCTTCACGTCGGTTTAAGAAAATCATTTCATTTAGTCATTCACTTTGTCTGTTACTCCTGTTAATCCCTTCTTTGAAAATTCTGACTGGTGTCAGAGCACATGGGGCCAAATTTCTCCAAAATGATCATATGACCGGTGTTACAGCCAGCTTAAGGCATAGGGGAAGTAACAAAAAAAAAAAAAACAGGTGTTAAGGTTTAAAACAAATATATTTTTATATATATTACAAAATCAAATTGCCTAAACAAAAGGAGGTGAGATGCTAAGGGAACAAAGGGCGAGCGGAGGCTGTTCAAAAAAACAAGTAAATCTAACAAAAAGAGAACTCTTAACAGAGCCTACACTATCGAAGTTAATCAAAACAGGAAAGAAAAACCTCACTAATTTAATTATGAATAACAAAAAACACATCAAAACAGCACCCCTAAACTAATGAATCTCTCTACATTTATAATCAGTAAATCTATAACTAAACTAAACCCTGCCTAGTCCCAGAAAGAATCACAAAACAAGAGTTAACCAGCTAACAATTACACAATTCAAACAACGAGGCCAGCTTACCACACAAAACAACAAGCCGCCCTTAATGTTGTTTAAATGCCCGGGATGGAGCAATTCCCGTGGATTGGTTGGTCGGACGAGGTTGCCACGCCAATCCCGGTCCTGTACCTCCTCAAGGACACTGTCAAGCGTGACCCCGCCTCTGGCAGTTGGGGCCAACCAGGAACTGGCACCCGCACACCTGTATTTACATAAAGAAAACACGACACACACAGATATACAGGAGGTGATACAACAACAAAAGGTTGCTGATGAACAATGTAGCATTTATAGGAATAGCAGACTATTGTTTAAATGGACTCTGGCACATTGCTCACTCCACATAACACCTCAGCTCTACGTAACATACAAAACCACATCACGATCTGTTTTAACCAACTATTGGTCGAGCTTGTCGTTGCAGCTGAGCATGGATGTAACTGATACAGACAACACTAACTTCTCTTCACCTGTGTCTCCTCTGCTCCACCCTCTGTAAAGACTGTGAGCTGAGAGAAAACATGTGCACATAAATGAGGTTAATAATATAAAAACACACAGATCCCCTGCACGCATGGATAGTGAGTTTACTGCATCCTTTTGGGTTTTAATGCATCACAGACACAGCAAACGTAGCAAAATCAGTGTTTACATAAAAGGATTTCTGCTAAAACTATAAACAAGGATAATAGAGTCTGATCAATTTCAATTAAAAAGACAAGATGAGATGAAATGATTGTTTGGTAAAAAAACAAGCTCTGTGTCTGGTCTCTACCAACTCCTGAGGGGAAACGTCTGTCTCTTTAGCAGCTAAATGCTCCACGATGTTCACCAGTGTCTAATTCTGTCTGTCTGCTGTTTGCTGCTGGGCACTTCACTGCATGCAGCAAATGGAAACACCCCTGCTGCCATGTTTTACTAAAAAATGCCATTATACCCATGTGAAACAGAAAGCTAAGTGTAAAATGAAATATCTTCATATCAGTATGAGACCATTAGATGACTGAAACCTTGGTTTTATTATTATTTATCAATCCAAAACTGGGTTTTTTGACTATATGTTTTAATATGAGATATTAATCCCAAATGAAAAACAGTGCCATTTGGACAGAAATACTGGAAATCAAGTAAGAACATAATCCCGATAAATTTTTGGGAGCACTCCAAATCATAAGAGATTAACAGTATAAAGCGACATGATTAGAAAGCTGAGCAGAGCAAAATGAAGTCTGACTGCTAATCACTTTGTCACGTGTTGTTAACAGTATCAGCTTGTTTAAACTCATGTTACATAAAAGTATCAGAACTGAAATCACATTCAGTATACACACCTGACCTGGCAGGATTACATGTAGAGATACAGACCAATGAAATCCAAAGCAGGAGGTCCAGGTTGGACACTTTGTTGTGTTTGTCGCCGTGGAGGGCAGTGCTGGTTTGACTAGGCTTCATTCAGACAGTTTGATCTCGCAGGGAGGCGTGCAGGCGCAGCCCTGAACCGAAGTGACGGATGACCTGCCCTGAACGGCCCCCAAAGGCAATTAAAACTTGCTGGTGGGCAGCCTTTCAACTAGTAAACCCATGGAAATGTTAAACTTCAGAAATGTCTCCCAGAGGCGCCGTTTGCTCCGCACCGTGGCAGACTGTGAAGGTGGGCAGCTGTGTACAAAGAAGCTGGAGGATTAACGAAAGAATATTTGTCCTCGTTTAAATTATCATCGTTTTCATTCAAGTTATCTGCAAAGACATCCAAGTGCATTTTCATGTAAAACTAAGGAACAAAGTTTCAGAGCAAACTTGGTGGGGACAAACTATCTTGTTAGACTTTCCCATTAGATTGTTAAAAGAGACAGTATGAAGCCGACTGCACAGCACGTTGCTTGAGCTTCACGTTGTCTGTCCAGGTTCAGATTAAAGGCTTTTGTTTTAAGGTCACAGCTACGTTTGTTAAAAAGGTTTGTTATGATACTCAAATATCTTAATTTGCTTGTCTTATTTTCAAGAAGGCAGTCAGTGTGAGCGCCCGCGGGGACAAAATACTGTGAGGTGATTATACATGAAAAATGACAACACTGCCTAATGAAGATGAATAGAGGAATGGACATGTAACTTTCTTTCTGTCACCCAAGAGTCCCTGAGGTAGGGCCAGGGATACAAAACAGACCAACAGACACTGGGAAGGGAGTCTGCTGCTAGTCAGTTGCTACCTGTCAACTGGTCGATTATTAGAATGGTGCCCTGGTGGTGGCCCATGTTACAGCTTTAGGGGCAACAGTGGCTCAGTCCTCAGGGATGTGACTTAGGAACCTCCTAGGCACCACCAAGGTGCCCTTGACCAGGGTACTGAACCACTAACTGCTCCCGGGGCGCCGCTACGTGCATGTCTACCAGCCCTTTGTGTGTGTGCGGTTGTATTTTTCAAGCCTATCTGTGTATAAACTGTGTGTGTGAGGATGTGTGTGTGTGTGTGTGTGTGTGTATATATATATATATATATATATATTTATATATATATTATATATCTATAATCTATATATATATATATATTATCTATATATATATATCTCCAAAGTATATAGTAGTAGTAGTTGGTAGTGGTGTTAATGTGTTAATTTACACCATAATATCATATTGTGCGGTGACAGCCTTTAAACTGTGTTGTAGATATGGCGTCATGTTTCAAACCCTGAAAGAGTCAATGTTGCACCAACTTTTTTTTTGAGTATCACTCATAAATCATCTGTTTGTAAAAGCTCTTTCTTGTTGTTGCATTAACTACAGTTTAGTTGCTTGGCTGTCTTTGCAAATGTCACGTTTGATTAATGTTCACTGGCTCTTTAGAATTAAACAAATAAGCAACAAAATATCACACTTGCATTTGATTTGACAGGTAAAGCCTCTGCGTTTCTCGTCTTGCACTTTGATCACACTTGATCTCATGGGGACAGTTAATTGCATTAAAGCATTACAATCTCTTGTCTTGAAAGTCTTAATTATCAAATGTTTATTTTCATGAACAGCAGCCAGGACAACACTCCTTTGAAATTTAGCATCAATTATCAGCAACAAAGGATGCTCCTACATATTTGAACTTAACCATCTTCCACTGAAGTCCAATGTCTTATGCTGAGATGAGACTACACGGTATATTTGTCTTTTAAGATGATTACTGTGTCAGACGGGGCTGTTAGAGAATCATAAATTCTTGGCACGACTTGGCCGGGGGACGTGTCAGTCTACACAGCAGACATAGTCCCATCATAGCTGGCCTCCAATAACAGTTTGATGAATCAGAGTGAACCTGGAAGCACTCAGTGGTGAAGGTGGAGGTGTCTGTTGCTCTCTTAGAGGAGAGTGTTTGGCTGCACAGTAGAGCTGTCCATAAACACTCATGGTACAAATCACAGAGAAGCTCCTGACCTCGTGTCAGTTCAATCAGCGCTTTTTTAAAGCTTTGTCATTGTACACAGAGTAAAAGCTGGGTAACAGCGTGGCACGCTATAAAGCTTTCTGACTTTCTAAACAAAGTCCTGTTTAACTACAGAACCAACTGTGATGGGAACAGAGTGCAGAGCGATGCACACTTGTTTGTGTTTGCTGCTCCACGTCCTCCACTCTGCCAGCGAAGTCTGCTAAACTACGTTTGACCCAACCAATGTGATCGACACCTCAGCTTACAGTGCTGCAGCCACACAGGAGAGACACTCCTCAGTGAGCTAGGCTTTTATTTATTTACTGAATTATGACCAGAATTCACACTTTTTATATCTTTGACTGTGTGGGAATCTGATGTTTTCACATCACAGATGATGATCAGATGCACTGAAATGTGAATCTTGTAGGTAAAACCAGAGACCTGACATGTAGGAAAGGCACGGCTGAACTGTACTGAGCAGTGGCTGTGAAAGATAAAAATGAAATCTATAGATAAGAAGGAAAAGTAGAAAGCACCAGCATATGACAAAATGAAATACAGAGGCTGAGTTGAACAAAAAGTTGAAATTATTAACCTAAAGGAAGAACTTGAAAATATAGATTCAGCTACAGGCTGAGAAGACAGCTGGATCTCTTTTTCTTTCTTGGTGCCATCATCATCACCATAAAGATGATGTTGTGTAGTACTAGATTTATAGTACTGATTAAAAGCCAACAGGCTACAAAGTCTAAACTTTGGTCAGCTTATTTATTAGTTCATTTATTTTATTTAGTCACAATGTTCACATCTCATCTCAGAAGTTGAAACCACAAAGTATTTTGGAGATCTGACAGAAGAAAATGGCATCAAAGTTTAAAAAGTACTGATCAGTGACAGTGACTCAGCGTTTTTCGTGTCAGAAAGTGTTGTCTCCATCACGGTAAATGTCAATTGTAGGTGACTGATTCGGATTCATATTTATTTTTACATTTTACTGCATTTTCTGCAGTGTTATAAGATCTACAGTAAGCGTCTGGTCTCAGTTTCCTTCCTGTAAGAGGAAATTGAGTAATGTGGTCGGCTTTGATCTTTACCACGCTGCTGTGCAACACTCCAGTGTAAACAATAAAGGTAAGCCCAACCAATCGCATCGTCCGGCTCGTCCCGCTGCTACGCTGCTATTTTTCTCCCAACTCGTGCTATAATCAAGGTTGCAGAGGCAGAATCGATCCGGTCGTCCAGTTCTGCTGTAAAACCATTTATTAAAACATCAAATAGTTGGTCCTGGTGGATGTGTGCCCAGTGATTACCTTTGCAAATCAATTAAGCCACCGAGTAATTGATTGGATACGAGAGTGCGCCGTTCCAGGATCTTGTGTTTTTGGAGCGAGTGAAGGTCAGTGCGTTTGTACCAGCTTTCCTTCGGATTCCTCTCTTTCTGTTCAAGGAAGTACAGTTAACACGAAGGGTTGAATCAATAGCGAAGGGATTGGATTTATGTTTTGGGGTCCCTCTGTGGGTAAAGGATTAGATTCAGTAACCGCACTTTTACTTTAACAGAACATGTCTGCACAGTAAGATTAACACTGATTGATCTTTCACAATCAAAGTCAAATATTCATAGAGACTGAGAAACCATCATGAGAAAGAAAACACTTCGAAAACATTTGACTCGTGCAGAGAACAGAATTCAGCCCCATGAGCTGTAGTAATTCATGTGCAAGGCTTTATTTTTTAAATACTGATGGGAATTAGTGGTTAGTGGCCTCTCTCAAGCTGGGGAACAAATTAAGGCAGACGGTCAATGATCCACTACCGTCTAAATCGGAAAATAAAAGCACCAGAGATCTCGACAACCTGTTTTACAATAGCTGAATTCCCTGCAGCATGAAGATGTGAACGTCAATGCAATTAAAGCCAGTTCATCCCCACAACACCATCATGAGTTTCATTAAAAACATGTAGGCCTAGCAGTTGGAGGTCCGGTTGAACGTGTGAACTCGGCTCTACATTAGTGGCCGTATCCTCCGAGGCCTCTGCCATTATACTAGAAGAGGCAGGTTTTCCAAGAAGGCAATTATTCATTAAATTAGTGTGGAAATGAGGTTCTGGTGGTTGTATACTGATGAATTACGGTGGCCAGTAATTTGCACAGTAATTAAAGATTTGAGCTCCTCGTAAGCATAAATCACATTTGCAAAGATGTCGGCCAGAATCTGTGAAGCACTCCACCTCGTTACGGCCAAACTCTCTGAGTTTTAATACGGTTTGAACTTCAACCTTTACCACAAAGACTTTTCTACAAGCCAACAAGATCTACAAAAGTAGTTTTGTTCACATCAGATGAAACAAAGGCGAAATGTCACTGAACATGTTTTCATATATTAATAAATGACTGAATTAAAATTCATTCAAAAACATCACTACAATTGTTAAGAGGGATGAGTAACAGGACCAAACTGAGATAATAATTCTGGGAGAGTCCATTAAAGGACCGCTGTGTAGAATTTAGTCATCTAGTGGTGAAATCACAGATTTCAACCAACTGAAATCCTTCAAGCATGAAGGTGGCTGCAGTCATCACCACCATCTGTAAACATACATGTCTCATCAATGCATGTCACTAACTAAACTTCTTCCCTGGAGTTTCTGTCTCTGTCGTCCAGCAGGTTGTCATGGATCATGGCTGCTGCTGTGATCCTGCATGACGTCCACTACATATATTATTACTGTCATTATTGCTACCATATCTCTATTACAGTTTATAGTTCGTTTATGATTTGCTGCTGCTGTGCATCTGTGTCTCTCTATCTCTATCACAGGTTCCACTGCTACTGTAATCATTTTATCATTCATTGTGATTCATTGTCATTTTATAATTCATTGTAATTCATTGTCATTTTATCATTCATTGTAATTCATTGTCATTTTATCATTCATTATAATTCATTGTCATTTTATCAGTCATTGTAATTCATTGTCATTTTATCAGTCATTGTAATTCATTGTCATTTTATCATTCATTATAATTCATTGTCATTTTATCATTCATTGTAATTCATTGTCATTTTATCAGTCATTGTAATTCATTGTCATTTTATCAGTCATTGTAATTGTACAATATGTTTGTGTTGATTTGTTCTGTACACGTGACATCCATTGCACGTCTGTCCGTCCTGGGAGAGGGATCCCTCCTCTGTGGTTCTTCCTGAGGTTTCTTCCACATTTTTTCCCTGTTAAAGTTTTTTTGTGGGCAAGTTTTTCCTCACTGGAACCGAGGGTCTAAGGACAGAGGGTGTCACTCCCTGTACAGATTGTAAAGCCCTCTGAGGCAAATGTACTTTGTGACTTTGGGCTATACAAATAAAATCTGATTTGATTTGATTTGAAAAGTCTCTATCTTGAGTTTGGTTTGTCCATTGTGGGCTACTGTTGAAGCATGGTATTTCAGGAGGACCTGCTACATCTGTAGATACAAAAGACTCATCATGAGGTCACAATTACAGATCCTTATATTCAGCTGATTATACACTAATTCTAATAATTCTCGGTGGCCAAGCACAGTCACTTCCTAGGGTCTTCTTGCCTCTGCTAGGTTGCCAGGCAACCAACGGAGACTTCAACCAAGAAACTCCCTGCACTGAAATACTGTATATGCCATGCATTATGCATCTGCGTTTTTCCTGTATGCAGCCAATCACGAGTCTGGATTTAACACACCGACTTACCATCACTCTGTGAGTATGAGTATGCCAGGTTGTAAAAAAGTGTCTTGTTACATATTACCACATCATTATCACACACATAACCATGACAGTGATAAAATTATTTAGAGTTTATTAGAGTTTAAGTTATTTAGATTTCTCCTCTGTCTTTTCAGTTTTTGTACAATAGATGTCTTGGGGCACTTCTCCCGGCTTTGTGTTCATTTACAAAGCTAACCGCTGTGCTATGGAGCTGTGGGGCGGCGAATGCTGGACTGACTATTACATCATTTCAATAATAAGTGGTTCATTTGAAAAATCACATTACTTTGAACTGTGCAGAGTTCAAACATTGTAAACAAATCATTGCCTTAAGCATATTACTGCTAATGATCATCATGTACAGTGTGTGTGCATGTAAATGTGCCCAGTGTTGCACCACAGACTGAGTTTTTAATGCAATTAGATTGTTCTGATAATTTTTCTATTCTAGTGAGGATTCTTACTGGCGTTGGCTCAGATGGGTTATATTTCCAGTACAGTTGTGTATGCATTGTTTAGTAAGTGTGATGTGTAATGATGCATTTGCTGCTAAATATAAACTGTGGTATGTATGGACAAAAGGAGAAGCTAGAGCAAAGACACAATGAATTGAAATGAAATTACGCCCAGTACTCACTTACAGTACAGTCAAAGCAATCCTTAAATCAATGAGAGGCGACATGCAAAGTACAAAGAGCTCCGTCTAACTTTCCTCGCTTAATGAACTTGCATCCCGTGAGATTATCTTAGAGACTGTGGAAATTAACTTTGTGAAAGGGAAAATATTTAAAAAAGTCTGTCAAACAACATTTTCAGCACTTGTGTAATTAAGAGGAGGTGTGCTACACAAGAGCACGCACACTGCGACTGGATGAAGGAACTCCTCCGCTGGGACCTCATTCGGTTTGAGAGACTTGCGTGGGTGGAAGAGAGGAGATACACTTGCCAGAGAAACGTACTGTACTCCACCAACACACTGAACGCCCCGAGGGAGTTAAGGCAAAGAATTCCTCCTGGAGTCTCTCGCTCTCTCGCTTTGCTTGTTCCCCCTCGTCTCTCTCCTTCTCATTTGGTTGTGGTAATTCATCATGGAATATCAAAACCATTGAAAGCTCCAGCACAGAAATGAAGGCTTTGGAGCCCGTGTATAATTGGTTTCCGTGAGGTGCCACCATCCCTATTGAACCTTCTTGACTCCCTGTCCCTAGCAGTGGCAGTATGTATGAGAGAGAGACAAGAAAAACCCCTGGAGACATGGAGATCATGACGACTGCAAGAGGTCGGAGAAGCCTTTGCGCCTCCAGAACATTCATGAAATTACAAGCTTCTGATTTGCTTTCAACCTTTTCATCTCTCTTGGGAACATGCATTCACTTGGCATCCTTTTGAAAAAACACACCAGAGGAGATTGCAGAGTCAGAAGGGGCTCTGAAAGCTAAAAATCCAATGGTCCCTTCTTGACATTTTCCAGACCTGTATTTAAATTAAGTAATTTACCTAATGATCGACACAAGAGACCATTTAAATTTATCTTCATGGACATCTGAATCATTGAGACGTTCCATGATTACTAATTACTACTGTAGCCATGACAACAAAGGTTCCCCAAGTTAAGTAAAGAGGTGAATTTGATCTAAACCATGATCTTTACAAAGTTCTTTTTGTGTCTATTAAGTCTTAATGTTGTCAGAGCAAAAGAATGGTTAAACGGGTGGTTCTAGAGGGTGTAGACTTACAACTTATTTTGTTGTTCAATTTAATAAAAAAAAAAAGTCTAATACTTTACCAATTTTACCAGGTTTACCAATACTAAACCAATCTTCAGTTATTTATGTTTGGCCCATTTGTCACTCAGGAGAAAGCGACTTTAAGCACTAAAGGTTTTGTACCACACCACATCATTGACTAGCAGTGCACCAGTTTCAGAACCATCTGGCTGTTGCCTGACAAGGATTTAGTCTTCGGAAACCAGGCAATATTTCTCAGTTTCTGATGTAGTCAGCCAATATTTTAAGTTAATGTGACAAATGTGCTTGCAAACAGTTTCATATTTACACATCCAGCAGACATATAACGGCATTAGCATTAATTTTACATTGTGTTTTTGGCCACTTGAGGAAAGTAAGTGGTAAGCGGTAAGTACGTAGGTTTCCACCAACTCCTGAGAAAACAGTGGCTGCTTAACTGCTAAATACTCAACTCCCACCACTGTCACTAGTCCCTGATTTTGTCTGTTTGCTGGAAAATCTGATTGACAGTGGTGACACTAACTGTAACAATGAGTTTCCAGGCAGTAAAAAAACAACCTTTTTGAAAGATGGTCAAACGTTCTGTAGAGTTGAGGCAAACTGCAGTGTGGTGATGATTCTTGGTAACACCCTTCATCATGTTACACTTTGTTATTGATTGATTGGTAAACTGATAATAATAATAATAATATAATGATAATAAAAAGGTTAGTGCTAGAGTAAAAAAGAAAATCCCTTTGCATGTCAATAAAAACAGCATAGAGATGAAGGAGACCCAGAAGAAACCCAATATTTGATTTGACTGAACGAGGTTAGTTCAATTGAAGTTGGAAACCTCTTTTGCAGGGAAGACGTGGCCAAGATGGCAGCAAAAGACTTGCGAAAAAACAATGCAACATTAAAGGCTGCTTTGAAGTACCTGACCATACACGATAGGGTGTTAGACTGCTGCTGTCTGCCTCTACATTTTACCACAATAAAGACAGCATTAGAGCTGAGAGCATCTTGAGCCTCTGTGACTGCAAAGTGCCAACGGCTCCAAACACCATCTGTGGCTTTGGCCAGACAGTTCCTGTTGCCTGACACAATCAAACAGATCACACGCTCAGAACCGCTGCAACAACACTTCCAGTCGAGATCCGACAGTCATCTCCAGCCAACATTGCGCTCCATTCCTTCCTCCTTCCAAAGTGCTGAGGAGGGGAAGACCGAGCATGCCTTCTGGTTTTAACTTGGAGCACTGCAGAGATGAGAGCGGCTCTCAATTTACCGTGGCATCTGCTCCGACAGACAGCATCATCCAGCTTCAGCCTGCAAGCCAATAAAGCAATTTCTTTCTTTTCACTCTTGTGGAAAAGTTCAGGAAGTTTGGATACTCCAGCACCAATCATTAGGACCTGAAGTTGTGATAACTGGATAAAGTTGTGGGTCACTAACACAAAGTCCACAAAATGGACACTGAAGTTACACAGTCATCAAGTCAGGAACAAATTAGGCAGTAACTACAAATTGATGAATAAATAGTTCCTGAATATCTCTGAGTTGGTCGGTAATGACTAACAGGCTGCTCGATGAGCCAAAGACTAATAATTCGTTTCGAGACAAATGTCTACTGCATACTGACTACTTTAAGAACAGATTCTGATAGACTGATGTCAAATGGCATATTACTAATCCTTCCTTCCTTATTACCTATCTATCAATTACTACTTTTGATGTCCTCTCAAGGAAAGTGCTGCATCTATATGAGGAACTAATAAAACAAGACAGGTGTAATCACAGAAAATCACTGTGGGTGGATATTAAATTGCTAAAATACAGAAATTATGAAGGACAACAGCAACATGGTTAACATGCTTTGTTTATCATGTTGACCATCTTGGATTAGCATGTTAGCATGCTTACACTCGCTAATTAAGACAAAACACAGTACATTTGAGGCTGGTGGGGAATGTTGGAAAGGTTTGTATGAACTAAAGTTTTTTTTATCTGATGTTGATGTGACCCACCTGGAACTAGGAATGCACCAATGGCTGAACATCAGCATCGGCCTGAGCACTGTGCTGAGGAGAACCCATTTCCTTTTTTTTTTTTTCCGGAGGCTCTGAAACCCCACTGCACACGTCTGTGGCACATCATGTCAAAAATAGAACAGACGCGTATTCAACACGTAGCCAAGCATAGAGACACTTCTGGGACGCTTCGAGAAAGATCCACGATATGCAGTTTGCAATACATGTAACAAAGAAAAAACATCAGCATCGGCCACAAGTTGTTATTTTAAACATCGGAATTTCACAATCGGTGCATCCCTACCTGGAAGGTATGCTGCATCTGTCTAACTCGTAGTTGGTGAAATCTTCATGTTTGGGCTGATTGCTGTAACCATACCACTAGTAGAGTTTAAAACTAGTTTTAACCCTTTTACTTGAAAAGCACTTATTGCAGTAACATATGCCAATGCTCAAAGCACAGCAAACATACAGATCAGACGGAAATGTCCTTAATTATCAAATGAAGTCAAGAATGAAAGCTTCGTCTTTACTCTGGGAAAAGTCTTTGATCTTTACAGCAATATTGGAGCCTAATCCCTCATCCATCTAGCATGTCAAGGTCACCTGGGTCACTTCCACTTTGTTCCAAGTACAGATTCTAAACATGAAGCAAGAGAGTAGCTGGAAAATTCTTACATTTTTCATGGGTTCAGTCATTATTGTAATAGATAGCAAGCTTGGAGAGGGTAAAGCATGAGGGGCGGTGTTAGTGGCTGAGTTTGGTTTTCTGTCTTCAGCCGAGCTGCTACTGTGTGTGTTCGGTATTTACGAGGATAAGGGGACATCCTGTCATTTTGGCTGATGCTTACAGGTGCTTACCATGCAGCGCTCTCATTGAGAGAACCGGCGCACCATGGAAAATGAGTGGTCATTAATGTATCACAGTAGCAGCCCGGTGTCCACTCAAGCTCTGCTGCTCGCCAATGTTTTCTGTCTGCAAAACAAACAGGCTGTCTGCTGGAGAGAGGGGATCAGTGCTGGAGAGCTGTGCCTCTAATAAATCCCATGGCTTCACACACTCATGAATAGACGGCGAACAAAGGGTCAGTGGGGGGGAGGTCGGGATTTACTGTCATTTCCCCATATGTTGATTCGAGCAGAGGACATATTCATTAGCAGCACTGTTACCCAATGCCTCAAACACTGTTAATGAGGTGCTGCCATGTAACACAGTGTAACTAATAGAAACATGGTTTCTCTGAGGCTTCTCTAATGTTTACGACTCAAGCATTCAGACATGAATGCTTGAGTCGTTGAGTTGTAAATGGAGGACCCAGAGCTGCAACAATTATAATTAATTAATTAGTTGTAAGCTTAAAAAATTAACTGCAACTGTTTTGGTAATCTGTTAATCGTTTGAGTCATTGTGAATATTTCCTGTTTTTTTCATCCCTCTGTGACGGTAAACTGAAAGACTTATTCACAGATATTTAAGGACGTCACCTCGGGTGTTCATATCACCATTTTCTGACATCTTATGGACCAAACAAGAAATGGATTAGTTGAGAAAATAATCGGCAGATGAATCAATAATAAAATGAATCGTTATTTGCTGCCCTAATGAGACCCCTCCCCCTCTTTACCATCCACCCCCCATGATGTGAACGGCATTCCTCTCTGAGAACAGTTACAGTCTTGACTCTACACTGAAGGTGACTCGCTGTTATCTTCTCTTTCACAACACGCTCAATAAAACTACGCGCTGTTAACACAATGTCTCTTGCTAGCCAAAACAAATTAGTTTTCATGTGGCAAGTTATTAATGCAGCGGATCCCTGAGTACTGCTGCCTTTCTGTTCTGCCTCTGCAGGTAGTTAATTGCATTCGACTTGCGTTCCAGGTGTGAAATATTCCCTGATTACACAGCTAGAATGAAAAGCAGATCAACTAAATGACTTCTTATGAGTCTAGAATGAAATTGAATGTTTTTTACTACATTTGTCAGATAATCAAAAATCTCTCATTCACATGTGTCAGCAGGTCAACACACACATCAGTTTTTCCCTTTAGAGGACGTTGAGCCTCTGCTGCAGCAGCCTCTGTTCCACTCCCGTGGTTCCTGCAGCAGCATCCTCTCCCCTCCCCTCAGCAGAAACCAGCCTTGCGTCCAAATAGAGATGTAGAAACGAGAGAATCCGAGGCTTAGAGAACAAAAGAAGAGGCCAAGTTCGAGCGAGACGGAGAAAGTCGGCGAGATTAGAGCCGTCAATCCCTGCATCTTTAGCACCTAGCGAGGCCTCCTTGTGGGATCAACCACAAAGTTGTAATAGAGGCGAAGGAACTTTTCTAGTCCACCACTGCCCCTCTTCCCTCCCATCTCTCAGCAACACCAGGACCGGGTTTGAGAGAGGTTTAGGCGGGGTGAGTGGGTGGGTAGGTGGGGCATTGAAGAACTTTCCCTGAACTCTTGTCGGCTTTGTGTCTCTTACTTTCATCTCAGGTCACTGTCAGTGGAGGGTTTATCTCGTTAAAAGCCGCCCTGAGATGAAACGGAGGGACCATCGCTGCTGAACACGAAGCGCCTGGCTTGCCGTGCTGCTTTTTGTTCTTGGGATACCTCAGAGTGAAGTTTTTCTTTGTGCTAAATATGGGTCATTTAGTCTTGCGATGCAGTAACCCCAACATCTCCTTACCTGATTAATTAACTTGTGGCTGGAAAATTCCACAAAGCGTGAAATTGTATGGAATATAAAATGGATGGTGGAGGAAAAAAAGAGCCCTGAAAATATCTAATCCCATATTTCATTCTTCATAATTGAATGAGTAAAATAAGAAGAGCCACCACCAGGGAATAGAGAAAGAGAAACTCTATTATGATTCTGTAGCTTGGCATATATAGCAGCTAGTCACAGAGGGAAAAAATATCTCAGCCGGGCCTTGATGAATACAGACGCATACCTCAACGACATGTTTGGATCAGTCGGATAAAGACACTGTCAGGAAACAAAGACGCTGACAAAACTGACAAAAGACACATTCGTTCAGTTCTGACGCGCCACCAGAAATCTGACAGTTATTGAAATGACTTGCTTTCATGAAAAGCCTGTGTTTTCTCACTCACGTGTTATCTGGTCATTGTCAATCTCCCAGCGCCATTGTTGTCGCAGACCTGGTTTTATGATAGCAAATTCATCTGAGGCTGCGCAGATAATAAAAGTGTAGCAGCGATGGTGAGACACAATGGCAAAGCAAATGCCTATCAGAGTCCGTGCTTTATCTAGTGTCTGTGCGGCTCTGCACGCTGCACGCAGGTAAGTTTGTGACTGATGGCTCACTCAAATCAGCGCTGCCGACCGTTTGTCTGCTTTGTTGCGGCAGATGTAATGCTCGGCAACATCTCATTTGCTCTTGCTTTTACCAATTTTCAACCAATTTTTAGCTTCACAATGGAATCAGAAATTTGTGTCAGCAGGCAGACAATGAAGAGACAGCTTTGAGGAAAAATGATTTCCACAGACATTATGCCGCGTCAGATGCCTTGGTGTTCATTGTATCCTTGGCTCTTTAATTCGGTTGCTAAACCTCGCCGGAGCATAATGCAAAGCTGCTCACTCCTCTGAAAGCAGAGCTTTGACAGCTTTTTCTCTCTTAACAAAACTGCTGCTGATTTGAATCAGTGCGGTAAAAAATGAACATTAATGGTGCTGCGTCTTCCTGGTTTGAGGTCCGCTGTAAGAGTTGAATGTATTGAATAGTAATGAGACTTGTACAGTGTGCTGCAGGTACCTGTCTGTAAAGGCAGAGCACGCCAGAGGTCAAAGGTCATGTATGGCTGAAAAGTCGCACAAGTTATAGTCTTTAACAGTTCAGTTCTGGTGAATGTGGCAATACCTGAAATACACTGAAAACAGTTTGATCATACAAGTCCCATGTTCCCACTCAAATATATTTTTATGACTCACTGGGGGAGAAAATGTGCTTTGAGCAGGTACTGACACAAAAAAGCAGAAGATGACAAGCTACTTGTGTTCATTGAAAATTACAGTTACTATGCTTGTACTGGCATCACGACAGATGCACAAATTAGGAGAAATGTGCACAGGCTCCTGTCAACGTCCTGAATCCATTTGTGCATGTGCACGCCATTTGATTTGAAGATTTTACCACTTGTTTTTGAAGCCTTGAATAGTCTGGCTGCTGCCTACATCTACGAGCCTGCTTTGAGATCCTCGGGCAGAGATCTGCTAATGGTTTCAAAATCTGAAAGGGCTTTTGCTGTTGTGGAACTCCATATCTGGAGATATCAGACAAAAAAATCTGTATCTACTTTTAAAGTCTGTGTAAAGGCAATTCTTAGAGTTCTTTCAAAATAAATGAAATATGCTGGAAAATAGATGATGAAAACACTTGAAAAGAGAGATAGAGATGAATTCTCACTCAAAGTGTTTCAAAGTTAGTCATGTCATTTTGTGAACTGAGAATTCATTTTCACCTGATTTTGACACCTAATTTCATACAGTTCGATATTTTTAGTCATTCCAGTTTGGCTGGATGGTTGATAACTATTTCTTCTTTGGTCTAACAAACTCAGAACACATTTATTCTTACTTCACACTTTCGTATCTCGTATTGGCTTTTTCTTAACTGATGGTATGTCAAATCAAAAAAATCTGATTTTTTTTGTATAGCCCAAAGTCACAAAGTACATTTGCCTCAGAGGGCTTTACAATCTGTACAGGGAGTGACACCCTCTGTCCTTAGACCCTCGGTTCAAGTGAGGAAAAACTTGCCCACAAAAAACCTTTAACAGGGAAAAAAGGTGGAAGAAACCTCATGAAGAGCCACAGAGGAGGGATCCCTCTCAAAACATAGGATTGATATGATGAAAATGTTAAGGATCTGTGCTTTCAAATCAAAAACTATGATGAAAATGTTAAGGATCTGTGCTTTCAAATCAAAAACACTCCTGGTTGCTGACCACAGACCCTCCTCTCATCATATTTTATGTGTGTATATATATCATATCAGAAAGGTTGTAGCTTGAAAGAAAGTGAATGGTTAGCAATATGACACAATGAATGTAGCAAGTTTATTACTGTACAAGAAACATTGCTTATTGGCTTGAGTTTGAGGAACTGATGCTGGTTCATGCCCTTTTGTCCAACAGATTTCTTTGTGCTCCAGTATAAAATGTGTACAAAGTGATTTTTGGTATTAAAATAGAAGTGTAATTGGCTACTCCACTGTTTATCTCAGCGTGTTTGCCATGGTCAGGAAATAAAACATTAGAAATTGGTCGTACATGAGAAGCGGGTGTTATAATCTTGAACTGTTTAGTGCCAATCCCCGGGGCTTTGACATCAGTGGTTGTTGTAATTAGATGTTGAGCAGGCTGGGATTGTACTTACTGGCGCAGGAAGTCAAGTGTTATATGTATAACCAGAATGAATCCTGCTTCCTTTCTCTTGTCCACGTGTAATCCAACACTGCGCTGCGAGAGATGTTTCACATAGCTCAGGGGAACGCGGCAAACAGGCGTGATCTATCTTGGTGCTAATTAGAAACGTCTCAGTTTTATTGGCGCGAGAAGGACCGGATACCGCTGCTAACGTCAGCTCTGGTCGGTGTACGTGCTCATAGATCTATTCCTCATCAAATTTCCAATAACTAAATATAGCGATAACACCCCGGAGGGTAGTCTTAATGACATAAATGGGTACTATGATGCATCACTGTAGCACCTAATAACGGTAAAGAAGGTCCTCGGTGGGTTTCAGCGTTTGTGCATGTGGCCTGAATTAAACGTTTTCTTTCTAATGTGTGTGGCAATCAGAACAATGAACACGTCTTGAGCCAAATACATTGCTTGGATGAAAATACAGCACCTGTTGATTAGAGTAATGACTCCAATTTATTCTGAAATGAAACAGCTTTTCGCAGCTGCGCTAAGACGTTACCGCGGATTAGAAATCCATTTCAAGCATTGATTTTTTACAGAAATTCTAACTTAATAACCAGAAATTTTAAAAAAGCCACCAAAGACCCACAGGTGAATCCTGGGAAATGCAGTGTGTGACGCAGACAATGAATGAACATCCACTCCATGCTAAAGAACTCACAAGTAACGGCTCAAACTTTTATTCATCCGATCTTAGAAAAACTCAAACAGTGGAAATCCTGTGGAAGCCCACATAAATCCACTGCACCTGTCAGGAGTAATTGCAATGTACAAAGTGAGTGCACTAATTTGGGAGTACTAATTTTCAAGATGGATGGTCTATTATATTAAAAATTCATTACCAAAGCTGTAATATAATTTAACCATTTGTTTTATATTAAGAGTACATAATGAAAGCAGACATTAATATCATATTCATTTGCACTGCTCACATACAAAGTGTTACAGGAATGAGGAGATTTAAGACATTATGGGATAGTCTGGGTTTAAACAGATTGGATCATGTGATCTACATAATCCAAGAAGACGTGATGCAATTAATATCTGCAGCGAATGAAGGCCAAGAAATTCTGTTTTCATTGCAGTATCCTGATACGTTTAAATCACAGCTACCAGCTGTCTCAAATGTACAAATGTATGGGTTAAATGTGCACTAAATAATAGTCCTTATGTTTAGAATAGATGAAATGACAAATTGTAATGGGTAAGGGTTCAGTTATAGTGGCAAACCCATAGAGAATTATCAGCCAACACTGCAGTTCTCAGCTCTCCTGACCTTTTTAGCATCTTGTTATTTTGCTTTTAGGGTCACAACTAGTTCACGCTTGTGGCTCTAGCCAACCTTGTTTCCAGAGGCAGCGGGCTGCTGTTTTCCTCACTGAAAAAAAAAAAGGAATGATGATGATAAACCTTCCCAGTGCCAAGTGGCAGACAAAGTTAGTAAAAGGTAGTTGATGAATAGAGTAAAGCAGCTGATGAGCCAGAAATTGGAGAAATGTAAAAACGAGGGCTGGTGGTCAGAAAATGACTTTAAATGAGTGCCTCGTCTCCTGGGTGTGTAACTCTGTGCAGTGAAATACAGGTGGATGTAGGACAATATTTGACTGGGAAAAAAAAAAGTATTTCATGCTGATACATTTTTGACGCTTTTTCTCAGTGTAGATTGATCTACCAGCCTGTCACACAGCAGAAATAAACAGGACAATGGCCAGTCAGTCTGCAGATTTTGGCCTAAGTACAGACCCATCTCCTACCGCAAAGCACCATGTGAGCTAACGTTACTGTGGAAGGAAGTGGAGGAAAGAACGAGTGAATACTCTTTCTTTCTCTCTCTGTATGTTGCTGTCTGTTCATACGAGGGCAGGACTGAGCTCACCCACAAACAGCAGGGCAACTTCAGAGCCCACAGTGAAGGAATGGACCAGACTTTAGGATATATTTTACTGGAGTCAGCAGCGACGGTGCTCATTATCCAAAAGTGCAACAAAAGGGAGACTGGATGATCAATTTATTGAACAAGCAGAACACAAACTTAGGACACTCTGCCCTGTCTTCATCCACACCCAGTTTGTTTTCAGCGTGCAGAGCTCATTGTAAATGAACTTGAGTTGATCCTCCAGCTGCACAAGCTGAGCAAATTATTGACAAAAAGGTAAAACAACGTTAAGCACAGATTCAGCTGGTGGGCAAAATATATTAGCAGGCAGTCCCCACCCAGCGACCACACCATTATTGAAATAAATCACAAGGCACTTATTGTTTTGCAAAAGCAGATAAAAGAAAAAAGCAAATATCGATGATTTGCATTTAGATGGAATATATTTTATCACAAAGTATATCAGAAAGTTATTTTTCATTTTACAATTTATACAATTTACATTTATTTTAAACCAATCCATGCACACTTAAATGTTTGCATTATATATATATATATATATATATAGTATATTATATAGATAATATATATATATATATATAATAGATATATATATATAGATGTAGATATAGATTATATTTAAAGGTTTAACCAGTGACAGTGTAAAGAATGGGTGTTATATCTGCGACATCACCCACAGGTTGTGATGCTCAGAGTGATGCCTTCTGCCACTATTATATTGGTAATCTTGTCTTCCGGCTAATCTAAAGATGGGCACAGACGTGCATCGATGGACCTAAGTTGGGCTGAATGACGCCTAGGTGCTCCAACAAGCCATCTGTAACAGCACTGTAACTTTAAGCCTTAATATCATGTGAACAGGTGAGTTGTATATACATTCACCCTCAGTACAGTTGTCATGAACGGGGAAATTAGCTACAGAGACCAAAACAGTTTTTTGTACCAGGCTGTTTATTTCTGCTGTGAAGTTGGACATTTGAACATGGGGACTTATGGAGACTGACTCACTTCTGGAGCCAGCCTCAAGTGGATGATTGAGGAACTGCAGTTTTTGGCACTTCTTAATTGGCTTCACTTCACAGCCACAGAGGTCAATGCTTGGTTTTGACGATGAACCCTCTGGTTTCTTTAGGCTTCCGTCATCAACACTATACTAAAATGGCAGCATTTATCAGTGATGAAATGATTTTCCACGTCATCCAGCCCGAGATAAACGACTGACTGATACACAGATGTAAACAATGCAGGAGATGTTTATAAAAATAATGACCTTGTAAAATGTAAGTATTGAATTGAAATGAAAATGAAGACTTCAATCAGCTTTGTTTGCATTCTGGTCACGGCGGGGAAGATGTAGCTTTCACAGCTGAGACAAAGCAAACTTTCAGAGTGGAGTTCCCAGGCTTGACTTAAAAGGATTTCAGCACACAGCTGTGAGAAGGCTACACTTTTAACAGCTCTAGCCATTATTATACGCAGATACACAGAAACGTATAAATAATTCCACGACAGCGAGTGTCTCATTTGTCATTTGATGGCTTGATGAATGTATCAGAGGGTTTCCTACTGCTGGATGCGAGGTGCATCCACAACAAAACAAAAAAAAGCAGTATTCATTAGTTGTGTATAATGCATATATTGAAATGTCACACAGACTACTGCGCTCCACGGGGAAAACAAATGACATGATGAGATGAAAAGCTTCCTGCATGGTGCTACCTATGCAAGTGACTTGACTCTTCAGCATCTCTCTCTCCTCTGTCCTGGAAAGTTTTCAAAGACGCCGTGATTTACATTCACTTCTGTAACTCTCTCTTTAACATGTAACCCTGACAAGTCCTTTTGTCTTGTAAAATGATTAAATGAAATGAAAGTACAAAGCTGTTGATAGTATCAACGGTTTACAGTGGGTCCGTGTAATGAAATTTCTTTTCCCAGAGAATCGATGAGCTCCATTCCCCTGGTAGACGGTGTAATTACAAAACCCTCATTAGATTATGAAACTATATAGCATATGGTGAGAGGAGGAGACTCCTTTGATGTGCTTGTGTAATGACTGCAGTAAAAAAGGGGGGAAAGAGAGAAATGCCTGCCTTTACTTCATTTGAATCCCTTGAAAGAAATCAAAGCTTTGAAACTGAGGATTTCTATATTTTGCAACTCGCCCCACCCGCAAACCCTCCTCCAACTCCTGAACTGACTCAGGTACAGACAGGGCATCTAGCAATGACCCTGGAAGTCTCAAACTGTTTTGACACGCCAAAACCAGCGGTGTCACAGCCTCTTGATTCACGGAGAATATCTGTCGTTTTGCCAATGGACGCCTTCGGTAAAGAAGAATAGAGCCCTAAGTGTGTGACGCTCTCGCTCTTTGTGAAACATGAGAAAAGACGCTTTAGGCAGCACTTGTCTTCTGTTTTCGGGGCAACACATTTCACAGACTTGCTGTTTGGAAAAGGGTAGCAGGCTGGGAAACAGAGTCATTCACTGTAACTATGTTTGACAGGTGCAGACAAGAAACAGTGTCTCTGTACGAGCACAGAGGGTATGTTACAAAAGGAAAACCAAGGTCCATTTTAAAACAAAAGCAACATCCTCTTTTTCAAATCCTCTCATTTCTCTGTCAAATGTCTGCAGCTGAATAAGCTCCTGATTGAGCTGCCTTCGTTGTGGAAACATTTTTTTCCTCAGAATTTCCCGAAAGAGAAGCATTTAAGAATTTAGAGGTGACAGCAACGCAACGAAAAAGCATGGTAAATCCTCAGCAGTAATCTGCCAGCCCTCCTTAAACTGTGGGTTGAGATCCAAATTGAGGCTTGTTGCTGGTGGGTCCCTTTATGATGAGGATATGAAATTTTTTAATAAGCCTGTTTCCCAGAGCAAGCGGAGCTAATCTCTCACTGGGGTCCTCAGCTAAAAACATTTAAGAAGCTCTCATCTAGATGCCAGAATTATGTGCAATAATAAGAAATTCGTAGGTGAGCTGGTCATGAACCACACTGACGAGACTTCAGATCAGCAGTGTGTATAGGTTAACAGTGTTTTACTTATCTGTTGTTGTCCCAGTTAAAACAGTGACTGGTACAGTAAGAACTAAAATGAAGCTCAGGCCAGGGGATGTGAAAAAGTCACTTTCCTATTTAATGCTTTAATGCTATATTTAATTATGTGAATGGAAATGTATGACCATTTATGATGCATAAGGGATTACCTTATTGGGTCCATGTCGGACATACTGCTTCTTCTGCCTCCTGCCTGATCTAAATCTTAGCAAAGACATGGATCATCGGTGGACCTGAGGTGGGCCGGATGACGTCTGGGTACTCAAACAAACCATCTGTAACAGCACCCACCTGTCAGTCAAAGTGCTCATGCTCTTAATTCTGCATAACTTTAAGCCTTAATATCATTTAAACAGGTGAGTTGTATATAAATTCACCCTCAGTACAGTTGTCATGAACGAGGAAATTAGCTATAGAGACCAAAAACCAATTTGCACACATCTGTGCCCGGTGCGCCAATACATGCTTCCTCATGTTTTCGTATTCCTGGACCCATTTGAGCACTCAAGCATTTTTCCAGCCAAGCCACTTGATGACAGAGACTTGTTCTAACTGCGCTGGCATCCATTCATTCACATGTTTCTTCAGTTGTTAGGGTTAGTGTTAGAATCCAACTCGGGGGTCTTCTGCAGGTGACAACATGACGGTGCTGTTCATGTCTCTCTCTCTTGAATATTGTTGCCAAAACGCAGTGAGTTTGTGTTGTTGTGTTTCTGATGAGTCATCAGCATGTGTAATTTTGGGACACTTTGAAAAGGGACTATTTGTACCAGTCCCCCTCAAAAGACAAACAAAGAAATTGTCATTCACAGGACTGTTTGATTGTTAAAGAAAAGGGATTTGACTGGGTCAACACGATGATAACAGATGGCATTCTTCCTGTGGGACTGGGTGAGACGATAAAGACCATCATTTGAAACAACAAACCACAAATCAGGAATAAATCTGCTACAGGGATGTGCATTTTAAAAAAAAGCAACCATTTTGATGACTGGTTTACATGAAAATGCTTCACTTCTCTATGCTGTGATGTCATTTCACCCACTGTCACAACAGGAGTCATGAAAACCAACTATAACAAACGATAAGATAAGACAGACTTTATTGATCCCACATTGGGGAAATGTACTTGTTATAGCAGCTCATAATATACAAGGTGGATACGAAAATGACTCCTAAATAAATAAATATGGGTGTTGGGGTGGGTGGCTCAGCGGGTGGAGTGGGCTCCCCACGTACACATTCTGACTCCGGCTGTGTGCTCTCTCTGCTTTCCTTTCCGCTCTCACAAGTTGTCCAAAGTCACCAGCGAGTCCTGTGATGCAATACTCTCCATGCTTCCTCTGTACCCTGGTTAGCGCCATTAGCTCCTCCGTCTTATTGGGGAGAGATCTTGCGTTCCCATAACAGACGTCTTCTGCGCTCCCGGTGCTTAGATCCAGCTCTGAGTCCACTTCTCCTCCTCACTTCAGCCTGGATCTCCGGTCTCTCCACAGAGAGTGCTAGCACTGCTTAGGGTTTAGTATAAACAAGAGAGCCATGACCTGTTTTGAATGGGTCACCTGATGTATCATGAAGTAGTCCGTATAATCTCCACAGCTCCATGCGTGCGCATAAAACAGGTTGGTGTAAAAAAAAAACACAAAAAAATACTAAAAACACAGGTGTTCAGAGCTACTGTAGCTGGCTTCCACCCAACACGGCTGCAGACTTGATAACTTCAGAATCCCCTCTGAGGTGACGGGTTTGTAGGACCCTTGAGAGTTTGAAATCACAGGCAAGCAACAGATTGAACTTGACTATACTTACATTCAGCCATGGGACGACTTAAAACACTTTGTGCAGCTGTGTGGATCTGAGAATGATTGATATGTAAACCCTGCACAGTGACATCCAAATTCACAAACAGGCTTACATTATTTTGTGTACAGATGTTATAAGATTGGATAAATTATCGTATTTAACGCAACACACAAACAGCAACACAACAAAATGAGTAATGAGTAAGATGAGTAGCTGTAAGATGAGTATCATCAGTGTTGTCAATGTAATGAACAGAGTAATATAGGGAGCTCTCAGTCTGTTTGATACACAGAACCGACTGTAATTCAATGCAACAGCCCAGCGATACCTTTATCGAGGCTGTATTCAGGTTTTCATATCACTTGATAGTTAATGGTGATGTTTAACTGCATTAAAAAACACTGAAATGTGTTTCCAACATTTTATCCTCCCTCACATTAGATACACCTTTCTGTACCAATCAGTCCAGCCAACACCACCACGGAGTAAAACCTCCGCAATTGACAGCTAAATCGACACCTCCATGTCCTCAAAAGCTGAATGTGATAATCTCCATAAAGGTAGAATTTATTGCAAATAGGTGTGCCTAACAATCTGGTAACTCGCCTCATGATTATCCTCAGTGGTCATTTCCTGTCATCTATAATTTTGATCTTTTTAACCAAAGACAAAAATACAAAGTAAAAATCAGCTCTTTTAGGACCTTCTAACCACATTTTAGTCTTCCTTGGCAGATGGACTTTTTGTTGAATTATAGACTTTTTCATTTACATCCATTAGCATTTTGACTATTATGACAATTAAAAATATATTCAAACGGTAACCCATGAGGTAAGACGTACTGTACTTAAGCACAGCGAGTGCTGCTTTCAGCTAAATGCTAACATGCGCCTCACTGACACTGCTAGATACTAAATACTGACGTCTAGCAGGCATAATGTTTTCCATGTTCACAATTTTATTTAATCTGTTAGCATGTGCTAATTACAGTAGCACTAAATATAGAGTACAGCTGTGGCTGATTCTCTGTGTTTGGTTTTGGTTATAAACAGGATGGACCTATTAAAAATGACCTGATGATGGTGCCCGATGAAAAGTTAAGGGATCACTGGAGGTAATATAATTAATGCTAAGGGAGACATAGATGTCTACGTCTCTGTAACAAATTTCATTTGAATTCCACTGAAACACTTCACTTACATCCACTACAGTCAACCTGGTCAAATACTGGTGACCCAAGAGGAGAATTAGGGGATCTCCAAAGTCATTATATGTCATCCCAACAGGATCATCAATACACAAACTCATAGCAATAAATCCAGAAGTTTAGTAGTTGATTTCTGTTGGGACCAAAGTGATGAACCAACTGTTAGATATTTCCTCAAGAAGGGTTAAATCTGGGACAACTGGACTTGGTTGTAGATCCGTGAAGACGTCATCCAAGAAGTTTCTTCAGTTCTGACTGGTGGGGAGCTACGAGTTATTAGCCTAGGCATGATCGTAGACCCATCCATAGCTTCCACTTGGTTTGTTAAAGGAGAGTATTGTAGTTGGAGGATAAGTGATGTATGAGGCTTTCTGAACACGGAAGACTGAACACCAATCCACCCTTGGCCTCATGTGACTTCAACGACCATCGTCCATACCGGAGCTCAGGTGACCTGAAGTACTGTTGTTAACACCAAACCTCAGGTGACTTTTTCACAACAACAATACATACTGATGAACCAAGTGGAAGCTACGGCCGGGTCTACGATCCTGCCTATAGGCTAAATACTCCCTGTTCTCCCCACCAGTCAGTCAGAACTGAAGAAGCTTCTTGGATGAGAGGCGAAACGTCCTTCTGGATCTACCAGTTAATTTGAAGAATGATGACTTGGATGACTAAGAACCTCCACAAACTGCCAGATCCATGGAGAAATGTTGCTAATGTGGCTAAAAACAAGTCACTGTTAGGATGCAGGTGCTTAAAAAACAGAAGCCGTTAGTTACACAACCATAGTTTATTACTGATGTCATCACTTACACAGACAAAGGAAGTGTCAGCGATACCTACTGAAAGGTGATCAGCAAATCATACATACTAATTGAAAACAGTTTTGGGAACATTGTCATCGCCCGACCAGTGATCAGATGCTGCACGTTTAATTCACACTCCTGTTGTCTAGAATCCGAGCTGTGACACAAGAACAGTCTGGCAGAAGCGGCAGGATGTTGCAGGGTGATTTTCAGAGGAAAAAAAAAAAAAACGTCTGGATCCAACTTTCTGTCTGTTAACAGCTGGTAGGTTTGATCAGTTTATAGCAGTGGTTTAGTTCAGCTGTCCTTAAATTCTCAACAATCTGGATCTGAATGGAGCATCTAATACGATCGCAAATAACCTAATGTATAGTGCGTTTATGGCGAGTTTCAAACTGAATTTGGGTTGATTACTCTTTGTGTTATGGCACTCGCTGTGAATGACACATTGATGATTGTGTATTTCTTTGAAAATCACCCTGGATATCTGCTGCTCAGCCACACATTTCCATCTATATCTGATCCTTTTGAAACTACACTTTGTTAGAGAAGCCACAATTGACTGATAAAACAAAACCACAGTTTGTATTGAATATTTGCAAGGCTTACAATAAACTGACCTGCTGTTCACTCTGGTCAACTTGTGATGCAAAATCCCCTGTAAATGACATAAATACTCTAGAAATTAACATATAGGCAAAGTTCACCATTGTCTTCCACTACAAGCAGTACAATGTCAGAGAATAAATCCTGTTTTCCGGTAGGGCTAATCATATGGAGTCCTTCAAAAAGAAGTGCTGATTGATCAGTACTTTGAATAGGATCTATTCCTCTTTTTGATGTCCATAGAGTTCAAGAAGAAGCATTCAGAGTTTTCCAAAGATTAATTGCAATCCAGAAGAAAGGAAGTCTCTATTTACAGAAAGGTCCTTTGCATTACTCTCTTCTCCTTTGATGGTCCAACCAGAACTGTTGGTTCACCTGTGACAGAAAAAAAACTCATGTTAAAATGAAATCAAAGCCATCAAAGGAGGGGCAACATCAAAAGGGAAAGTCACCCAACAAGCAACAGCGAATATATTTTAGTGTTTAAATAACACTTTATTTTAATATGTATTGTACATAAATGTCTGTTTCTCTCTGTCTCAAGTGGTATAACACAAAGAAAACACAGTGGAACTGAGCGCTTGATATAAGCAGAGACAGATCCCATGGCTAAGTACAAAAAAAGAAAAGGCCATGACCTACAGTAATAAAACTCTTTATCAACAGTCCGAGCAAGAAGACATGAGACTCCCACCCACACTGACTGACACGACAAAGAAGTTGGCAAAGCAACTACAAAACCAGATGCATTATTCAACACTGAAGGCTCCTTCTAGTCTTGAAGTTTGTTTTTCGTGTTCGCTTCTGTCAGAAAACTCATTATCTTCTAAGGAAAACTAAGGGTAAAGGTCAAAAACCCTGCTTGTGGCTCTGCAAGGCTGTATACTGTGAAAGAATTGGATGAAACAAACAGCATGCCCACAGTTTTGCTTTTTTTTTTCTTTCTTAACAGTAGTTTATTAAAGGGGTGTGGGCTATTGGGTCAGCAAAATCATAAAGATTTATCCCATTGGGAGATTGTATGTGCTTTGACAATTTCTGTATTAAATATCTTGTATATAAAGTTGATGTATGACCTAAAGCTCAGTGTCTCAAATGAAATGGGTTCATCTTCTTGAGTGAATGAATTGAGGCAAATGTGAAATTTAACCTGATGGCAGGTAGTGCTACAGGAAAGGTCAAGGTCACCAAAAACAAATGAGCACTAAAAGATCTTTTTGGCCACTTGGGGGCAGCGAAAAGAAGCTGTAGGCTCAATATTGGCAGTTGATATGGAGATTTTGTGAGCAAGTTGTTGCTTATTTACACATCCGGTCGATATGGAGCAGCATTAACATTAATGCAGAGTACAAGTCCAGTATTTACTCACCTTTTAGTTCTATTTTAGCCTTCACCAACCTTTTGAACAAACTTAACTCATATCACCCTTAGTTTGTGATGCTAGGAGACAGAAAATGTCATCCTTACTGACTGACAACCAATGAAAAGCAACAATTGTGGTAAAAGAATATCAAGACTTTATTTGTACTGAACAGGAACATCATCGGCTCCTTCACAAGCACTGTATATTAGCTTCTTGCACTCTGCACTGGCTCCTTCTGACAGGGTGATAGACAACAGTCAAGTGTTAAGGTCAAGCTTTGGAGAACACCTGTGGAATTCTTTTAGATTCAATATCATTTTCAGGACCTAATAAAAGACTTGCATTATTGGCTTCACATATCAGGACATCGATATATCGGTTGCAGTGTGATACAGTGTTCAGGATAAAGGATGCTGGTAAGTTGGGTTTGCGCTCCACACAAAGGCTTTCTCTCTCCTAGTTTGATGCTGTCAGATAGTCTGAAGACCTCCATTCTCCTTGAGATTAAATTGCCTGTCATGCAGCTCAGAGGCTGACTGGCAGCTCCTCTACTCCTCCAAAAGTACATTCTGGAAAAGACTCTCGAGAAACATAACATAACAACCTTCATAACGATGTCCGCTATCGATCCCAACTGCCTGTCAGCCGCCATGTAGGTTTGACAGACTGAGGGAAGCCGTCTGCGAACTTGTAAGGCTCCATTATTGATGCTGAACTTTTGATAGGAAACAGACAGCCCTGACAGCGTGGTTACATTAATTCACAAATGGGTCGTTTGACAGAGAACAAGAGAAGCAGCGCAGCACTGCACAGTGTCATATAAATCATCCTCAATTATGCAGAAAAGCAAAAACAATCCAAAAACCATCAGGCCATCACTTGACAAGAAAACCTGCATAATCATATCAAACACAGGGTAAAGAGTTTCCATAAATTTAGGTTGTCGCAGCACTTTGCTGCTCTCTGTACAGGCTGCTATAAATTCTTCCCTTTACAAAGTCATTTACATTCTGAGCTGTCACTGTGATTAATGTGGTACTAATTTGAGAATAATTCCACGTTGAAAAGACAAAGAGCAGAGCCGCTCCTTGTCAGAAGAGAAAATGTCTTCAGAGATGGATCTACCCCGTGTCTCACTTCAGGAGAGAGAGGGTGGGGGATCATTAACAGTATTTGAATGACTGTCTGAAACAATGCTAAAAATACTGAAAGGAAAAACTAAGTCTTCAGTGGGTGTTGCGTTCGTTTAATTGGTGGCTGACAAGTGCTAATTTAACTGGCAAAGGATTCATTTCCATTTAGTGCCTGAAGTAAGGCTGGCTAAAAGATTTAACACAGCAGGTGCCTGGGCTGGTGTGTAATTCAGCCGTGTAATTGGTGCACCGCAGTGCACCTCCTCAGCAATATGTTTTGTGTTGTAACTACAGACGCTGGGCTTCTCATAGTATGGCCATTTTAAAGCTGCACTAGGCAAGATTTTTATGGGAGAATCTGCCTGTAAAATCAGCAAAAAAAAAGGAAAGCGGGAAACATTCACCTTTACCAAATAAAGTTTTACTGTCAGGAGTCATTTGTAATTATCGCCACAAATAAAAACCTTATAGCGGCTGTTCATAGGCGAGATGTGGCTGATGTGATGGTGAGGATTAAGAAAACATACAACATGAGTGGGCGTGGCTTCAGCACATTCAGTGGACACTCCCCCACAGTCCTGGAGCTGAGAATTCATTTGTACCCGATTTTAACACCTAATTTCAGAAACTTGTCGATATTTTTAATCATTCAAATTTGGCTGAGTAGTTAATAACATTTTCTTCTTTAGTCTGACAAACTCAAAACACATACTTTAAGTCTTTCGACTTTAAAGTTTGAAACCTGAAGATGAACCCTGAAATCCTTTGACACAAGCTGACAGGCAGGTCAGAATCCATTTTGAATTTGGTTCCAGATTGGCAAATTATCCAAATGTGTCCAGCTACAGTGCTTTTATCTCTATGCTTTGTAATTAGCAAAGAGGAATATAAAAAGCATTTGGGTATGAGGTCTCCCATTTTCTGCCAGTGCCGGCTGTTGCTTTCATGGTTTAAAATGACAAACAAAAAAGCGAGGTTAATGGCTAAAATTAAACTTTTTCACCATTGTCTGGATAATGAGCTCTTTGCAAGCTCATGTCTGCACTCAGCTTACTTGTGAGAGAAAAGACCCATCGCTCTGTGACACCACTGTATAACCGACATGCCTACTCTTCTCAGGGACATTGTTTTTCAGTTAAACTGTTACCATGCTGCCATGGGGACTACAAAATTACAAATCTTAATGCTGCAGCCAGTGTCTGAAATTCACTTTTTGACTCACCGGCCAACAAAACTGGCAGGAAAGAAGAAATTACCTCACGTAATGTACATATAGTAGTAGTAGTGTACATATCATTGGAATGTAGTATTATGTAAGGTACAAACTGGGAGAAGAGAAAATGATGCTTAATTATTTTAATATTATAATCAACGGTTAATCAATTCTAGCCTTAATACAACTCAAGAAGTCTGGATCTCAACATTCTGCTGAAGTATTTTGAAGATTTTGTAAACTTTTTTAATCAGTCTCTCTTTAATCAACCTCCTCATCAGACTCAGACACCGCAATCACCCCCTTCTTTGCATGGTTCATGAAGTCTGGCCTCCTGGTGCCACAGCATCATCCCTTTATGGGATTCTACTCCATGATCTCTGGAGGGGAGAGCTGGACCATGAGGAGATTTGACCTTAGGGTGGGCTGCCAATCACTTTTCACCTATTCCACAGTGTTAAAACCTATTCACGTTCAGCTAAGGAGGAAGGACCAGGTCAACCAATGCCAGCAAATCAGGGCAGAGATGCCCATGGCTCCTGTTAGCACTGAAGCAGTTCCCTCATACCTGTTGGCCATCGTAGTCTTCACCATGGGCCCTCTCAGTGATCAAAGGCCTTTCAGAATATACCTTTGCAACTCACTGACACTGTCTACCCCGTCTTGTCGATCCAGCAGTGTGTGTCCTGTTCACTGGACTGGTGTAGTTGAAGGTGCAGAGACCACAGAGGAGGTATTTTACTTTCAGGAACATCACTTTGGAATGGATGGCATCAGTGGTTGCCAACCACACCATTCTTAGTCCCAGTGTTCACAGCAGCTCCGTCTGTTCTCAAAGAGACCAACTTGCTCATCCACTGATCACACATTCCCACCGTGATGGCGTTCGTCATGTACGCCATTTCTACAGCCAACAAACTTCATTCTTTTATGTCTTTGACATAACTGTCAAATGAATTCAATATTAATTAAATCTACAATCATCCAATCCAATATATGCTATGGAAGCCCTAAGCAGTCATGCACTCATACATTACTGTACATACAAGGCTTTTGATACAGTTGATCATTTTATCTTCAAACAGAGGCTTTTTGATATTGGGCTATCAGAGAAAGCTGTTGCTTAGTTCAGTTATATGCTTACTGATAGGTCCCACTTCTTTTCACCATTTTTATAAATAATTGAAGTAAAGATGTAAATGATGATGATTTTCATTTATATGGTGATGACAGTTATTTATTGCAGTGTGTCAACCCTCACTAAACCTGCTGACCACTTGCAATGTGCTTTTAATGTTGTACAGAAAACGTTGTCTAATTTAAAGCTTGTTCCTAATGCTGTCAAAACCAAGTGCATGTTATTTTCTGTGGTCACTCTTGAAGGAAAAAGCATTGAAACAGTTAACTCCTATAAATATCTAAGCATTTAATGAATGATTCTCTGACTTTAAGGCCACATGTACAATGCCTGGTTAAAAAACTGAGGCTGAAGTTAAGTTTCTATTTTAGAAACAAGTTGTGTTTCTCCTGTAATGTAAAAAAAGAGACTTGTTGCTGCAACATTTTTACCTGTTCTTGACTATGGGGATCTTTTGTACATGCGTGCCCCTGCGCAGGCATTGAAATTGATTGACACAGCTTATCATGTGCACTCAGGTTCATCACAAACTGTAATGCCGACTTACCACTGTGAGCTTTATGCTTGGGTAGGATGGCCTTGTTTACCAGCCCCCAGACGTACCCACTGGTCTGGTATATTTTTATATACAAGGCAGTTGCTCCCATCGTACCTCTGTTCTTTTATTTCTAAAAAAAATGTGATAGACAATATTTGCTGCGTTCAAGGGAGTTTTATATCTTATCGGTACCAAATGTTCGTACTGAGCTAGGGAAGAGGGCGTTTGGATACTCAGCACCCTTTGAGTGGAATGTCTTACAGAATGTTTTAAAACGCAAAGATCTTTGAATGCTTTTATATTCATGTTGAAAAACCAAGAGAATGAATCATCGAGGTGTTGCTGTTTTAGCTGATGTTGTTGATTTCATGACTTGTATTGTACTTCTAGCAGTGTTTAGACCTTTATGTGTTGTACTATTGTCTGTATTGTCTCTACTGTATCTATTTTAATTTGACCTGTTCTTTGTTTGTGCTGCTGTTCTGTCTTAAATTCAGTTAAACATATGCTTCCTAACAGGTTACACAATGGCAGAGATACTAATTCCAGAGCAAAATCTTCATTTATTCACACATGCTAAATGTCATTCGCTCTAAGTCAAACTCAAAGAAAGTGTCCACCTTCTTTCCAGTGGCATGTACCGTGTCTTCGTCTTTGTGCTCTGACATTGTGATCAGTAATGTCACAGAGGGTGTTGAGACGCGAGGCTGAGACTGAGCCCGGGACATGCGGACAATGTGACGCTTGCTTTGTTCATGGTCACAAACATTCTCCTGGTTCATTGTTTTATTCCTGATGACAAAATGAGTTGTTTCTGCTTTTCTCTGGCATACAGGCAACACACAGAACATCACAGCCTTTGCCAGCCTCTTACAACTCTATTATGTCCAAACCTTCATTTTGGATGTGCTTTGTCTTCCTTTTCGTCGATGAGTTTTCGTTTTAAAGGTCGGCTTACTCCTTGTAAATATCGCTACATAATTAGTGCTTACAGTAGCTAGCAACAGACAGGCAGCAAGAGTTATTACATGACTAATTTGGTACATTTAGCCGCCACTGTGGCCGAAAGTTCCTCACCAGATGGAAAATGTAAGCACATTTGTGCTTGGCAGGCATTTATCTCGGACTCTGGCTGCTGCTCAGCATCTTTGCACGTCAGACACCGTTCATCACTCCGAGATCTGCTCCAAAGACTGTCTTCTCTGCCGTGTCTCGGGCTTTGTACTAACCAGTCGCTGCTTTATTTACGCTTTGAATTCTCTTTGAATGCATTTATGATATAAAGTGACTGAGGTCAGTATAGCTGGGGATTCCAGGTTCATGTTGTACACTGTTTCCCCAGAAGCTGAGCAGAAGTGAAGAAGAAAGCCTGACCCCCCTCCTGCTGCTTCAAGCAGCCTGCAGAAAGATTTGAAACTTAAGAAACTTGTTTCTCCAGCGGAGTTCAAAGGTGTGCGAGATAAATCCGTTGGGTAATGCTGATGCTTTGAACAGTGTTGTTGTCTTTTTGGATCGTACACATCTTCTCGCTATCCTCGCTATATCTAGAATATTTACACCACTGGGAAATACGGTTATTAATACCATTTGCCTTATCTGTTCAATGTGACATGGATATGTCTGATATGCAGACACAATGCAATAAAAGTTAGACTGTTTGGAATTCCTATGCAATTTTCAACCTTCAAATATCAAAAAAAAAAAAACACATTTATTACCTGGACTCCATTGTGTAGCATCTGACGTTACCAAAGCTGGTCTCTGTCCGCGGAAATCTTTCCCGTCATCCATGTAAAGAAGATAACAGAGAAAATACATGTTTAACTTTCATCCTTTAATCAAGATCTGATAATTAGCAAAGTCTGTTTTCAGACATCCTTAGACATTCAGGCTTGTCTTAAAACCACTAAAAGAAAAACAAATTATATATATATATATCCCATTTTGAGGTCCCGACAAGTCCATGAATCAATAGCCTCAGGCTCCAGGCTCCCGGCTCCAGGCAGGTGTGGTGCGGGCAGTTTAAATAATTGAGTACATGGAGAGAGACAGAACTGAAGTCTACGGGTCGTCATAACACAGTGAAGGATGCGGGCGTCATGTTACAACGTTAAAAGCAGGTAATTGGAGTGAGTAATTGGCCATTTTGGGTGCTCAAAGTGGCCTGAAAGTGCTAAGGAGACATGGCAGCCCATTGATTACAGGCCCCCAGGGGTCCAAGCACCGACAGCAAACGTTAGCTGTTTTTAAGTAAAGGCAGGGCAGACGACTGTAACCAAAGCCGCAGTCATTTGACCTTGAAGTGTTAAAGTGTCAACAGGTTTGAATATGGTATTATGGAAGTGATAGTTTCTCAAACTTACCTTAGTAGTTTTGATCTTGTTCCCCGTAGCACAGCTCCAGCCCTTCAGATCAGGGAGAACTTTGCATTCCTCTCCGTCAAGGCACGGATGCATCTGACACCACCACTTCTGCTCCACTATTGAGGCTGGTAAAGAGATCCAGAGGTCAAAGAGCTAATGGTGAGAAATACCTCTGTTTACACTGTCTGTTGGCCTGCATGCCAAGAGTGTCAATCAAACTGTTGTGTAAAAACTTTTGTCGTTCTCCTATATATATTTTTTTTTTTTCTGGAAATTTTCAAATTTGAAATGTATTCCAGTTGTCAACAAATAAAAACTAAATACTAAATCTTATTCTGTGACCTCCATGCATCTGCAAAATCATACTATACAACCTTAGACGGTAAAACTGTAACCTCCAACACCCCAAATGATCTCCTCGCCAAGCTGATTTAGCTGCTTGACATTTCAATAATGTTACATCACTGCTAGCAACATTACCTAATGTAATCACTTTTTGGAGGGAAAAGGGTAACAGATGGACTAAAGTCATCCACAGTCCTAATGAAGATTGGACAAGAAGCTGGAACCAAACAACTGGAACCAACTTCGAAAATGTGCAACCCATGTTCTCCTATTTGTATGCTAGCTGTTTTGTTGCCAATTCATCAAAAGATAAAAAACTAAGTATGTGACAAAATTCATACAAGCTTCATGCTCAATAAATTTAATTTATAGCTTGTTTATAAATGTTTTTTCGTCCATTTATGTTTGTTTCAAGTATATTTTCATATGAGTCTGAAATGTGGCGTCTTCCCAAATACCAATCAAATCATCATCATAGCTGCATCTCGTTATTCATGTCACATTTTGACAGCTGTCTCAGGTGAGTGATGCAAGATTCATTTTTTGACTGGCAACATTCACTAAGTCTATTTTGAGTATTCAAACATGCAAGATGTTGAGCGCCTTGTCATAAATATCCATGCGCTAAAGGTGGGAGCTGGAGAAAAATGTGACTCCAGTCATGTGAGGGGAAAACCTTCAGCTGCAGAGAGAACACTTCCTCAGTCTCCTCCATAAAAGAGAGCATTAAGCTTCTGCTACTCCATTGTACAAGACATCATTTAAAAAGGCACATTACAGAGGTCATTATCTGCGTTCCACATCCCCCTCCACCAGCATTAGTGTTCTTCCTAATGAAGAGGACGGTTATTATAATCCACACATAACACCGGAGCCCCACTAGACTAAATTGCACAGAATGGATACTTTATGACATAAGGGAATCAATTTGTGCCACACAGACATGGTTATAGCAGCACCGTGGTGTAAAACATGCATCAGGTCAACTGCAAGCAGATGGTGGTTGTGCAGCAGCTATTAAAAAGCCACAAAGGTTTCTCATGAAATGAAATGGGAGTATTGATAACCAAACATACATAAAGTGTATGAGATACATTTCACTTAGCAGCTAATGATGTTTTAAAAACACAAAGGCAGCTCAGACTGAAAACATCTGGGAGTAAAAAATACATTTATACTTTTATTGATTTTACTTTTTTATTGTAGCTGGGGGGGAAAAATCTTTGCATTGACCTTGAGCTCATATTTAGATATGACCAGAATTGGTTTTAGCACAAGCAAAGGGCTAAGAATTAATTTCCATGAGAGTGAGAGGCCTGAGCTGTGTGGTTACTTAAACACATGTTCATGTATCATTTGTTCTATATTCTTTATTATTATTTAGTTAATATGCCTTAATTACAGTCATGACAACATTGGAGTATGGCCAAAGCATGTAGTTCTGGCAGTGTGACATTAGCTAGCTCAGTATACATTAGCAGCAGATACAGTAGTGAGTTGTAATTTCGCTGTTAAATGTCTGGCGTGTAGGATGGATTTAGTGGCATCTAGCGGTGAAGTTGCAGAACTGCAGAACTGAATACTCCTCACCTCCCCTTCCAAGTTTGTAGGAGAACCTACGGTTGCAGCGAAAAAAGAAAGGCACTATCTAGAGCCAGTGTTTGGTTTGTCCGTTCTGGGCTACTGTAGCAACATGGTGGACATGGTGTGTAAGAGGACCTGCTCCCTCTGTAGATATAAAAGGCTTATTCTGAGGAAACGAAAACATGATTCTTATTTTCAGGTGATTATCCAATAATGAAAACTTACTTTAGAATATTACTATTATTCCATTTGTGACAATAGATTCACCTTAAATCTTTCACACTGGACCTTTAAAAGCCAAGTTGGACACTTTATGACCTTTAAAGGTTCAGTGGGTAGGATTTTAGTGGCATCTAGCAATGCTCCTCCCAAGCATGAAGCCAATGGTGACTCTTTTCTATTCTGAGCTACTGTAGAAACATGGCGGTTCAACATGGTGGACCCCTTGCAGGAGGACCTGCTTCATCTCTAGATATAACAAGTTCATTCTAAGGTAGCAAGAAACATAAAAATTCTTGATTTTCAGGTGATTATGATTATCATTACACTAATGAAAACATAGTTATGCATATTACATTCAATTTCAACCTTATTCTGTAAATAGAGCCCCGTAAATCGGACAAACTGGACTTTAGGTGCAAAATTGGACTGTCAGCATGTTACATACTGTTGGTCAACTTAATCCTCCATATTTAAGATTGTTCTACCTCATACAGTCTCCATAAAGTCCATAAAACAACATACAAACCCACAGCCAGTGTGGTCTACATGCTAGCAGATTAGCTTTTTGCCCGTTGTGTTACTGTAGCTCAGCTACCCTTGTCAGTCACTTGACCATCACCTCACAGGTTGTAGTGGTCCCTCGAGTGTCTCCCATAGTAATATATCTATCAAGTACATCAGGTTGTTACAAATCCTTCCACAAGACTTGACTTGTAAACTACTACATGACAGTCAAGTGGGTGCTTTTAATGTGGCATTGAGTGCAGAGGGAAGTGTTAACACCCAGTTAGTGCTAGAATGAGTAGAACACTCTACAGGAAAACAATTGTTCAGACAATGCTGTCAGTTTTCATGATGTAGTTTTATGATACAGAACATTTCTTCATTTTTAAATCAAAAGACATTTTTCTACTATTGAACTACTGAATTCAGTAAGTTTACAGATATAACTCTTTAAATTAAACTTTTAAATCTATTCAGGTTTTCTCAGATGTCTGGAGGTTCATTTATCTTCATATAAAGAGCAGATTGTCTCACACAGAGTGGAGCTAAAGGTAATCCCTGGTTGTAGAAGAAAGAATAATTAAAAGGTTAAGTGCTGATCATTTTTTTTCCCTGAGATCACCCATGGAGCTTTAAACTGAGGGCACTGACTCACAGCTCTAATTTGCAGAAAATGTCAATACTAAAATGTCAAGGAATAGGTCAAACATGATTGGGTCTAGAGTTTAGCCAGAAACCCGCGCTTTTCAGACCAAAGTGAAGCAGCCGCTTCATCCGAGTCGGGGGTCTGACACATTAGCATGCTAAGAGACCCTCTGGGTCATTGACTTTACAGTCTGCAGTGGACAGCTTCACATTCATGGGTGATTAAAATCCCTTCAGGAGCCTCTTTGCAAGGTTCCAATAGACAGTATTCACTGGTACAGTCAAATACAGCAAGGTGACGTCAGCCTAATAGATATATAAGAAACAGAATCAGGCTGCAGAATGATGAATCAGGATAACTAAAGTACTTACACTGCTGCATTAGTGCTAGAGTACGTATCTTTAGCTTACATTCAGACTGGATCTGGTGCTGCAGCGATAACTCAAGTTTTGCCATTGATTGGGTGGGAGTAGGAGAAGTTGTGCCGGATAAAACAGTCCGACATCACACTGTGACCACCAATCAGACCGGTCAAACCTCCACAGTCAGCCTGAAATATCTCTGAAACTGAGCAACTAAACTCTGATGCTCTACCTGTTGTGTCCTGGCTTTTTTATGTCATGTACCCAGCTTTTAAATCTGTGTCTGGCTCACAATCACAAGAAGAAGATTAATGTGTTTTTGTCCGATGGTTTGAGAGAGAGACAGAGGGAGAAAGCAAGCTTTGGTCAAGAGATATAGACAGTGAATGAGAGTGGGCAAGCGTCGGCCTCGATAAAACCGGTTATTCAGAAAAATAAAAAGTTATTTCCTGAATTGTTTCACAGCGGTTACGTTCAGCACAAATAGACAGCCCCAGCAGCAGAGTTCACCTTCATCCAATTGTAATCACACATATAATTCTGTCAAACTCAGAGAATATAGTTGAATGAATAAAGTCATATCAAACACAACTTATGTGCAGATTTGCTCAGAGTCTGAAATATATCTTTGGGTTTTTTGAGTATTATTCAGACAAAACAAGCAATTTAAATGTGTCACCAGAGGAAACAGTGTTGAGCATTACTCACTATTTCCTGACATTTTGTAGAGGTACAAAAAAGAAGAACAACATTCACTCTGACAAATTCTATGTGAGAATTGTTGAAGAGTTCTTTAAGGTGAACAGAGCTCCATTATTCTGTCAACTCATCCACATCCTGTGTCTTCGCTCAGATTTTGGGGCAGTGAGCTGGCTGCAGCTACATAGATGAGATCTGGACAGAGAAGTGTTGTGAGGTATGGCAGCATTGTTCCTGATAATAACATAACATCATTGCTTTTGGATAGTTGTGTACATTGTTACTCTCTGTATCCTTCATCTGTGTAGTCTGCGCATTGAATTTGGACTACACTGCCCTTGACTGTGATCTTGTGTCAGGAATAAGCAAATGTTTTCCACTGGGAATAATTACTGGAACGTGTATACAATGAGGTGTTCTTGTACTATGACAAAAACTGTGCGACTCGATGGACTGTTACGTAGACTGTGCAGATTGTGGTGAGCACAGCTGGTTCTCTTTTGGGTCACTTTTCTTTGCACCTCTAGCACCTCACAAAAACTTTAAGCCATGCGAACAGTGAACACTT
Organism: Larimichthys crocea; assembly: GCF_000972845.2. Taxonomy (NCBI): domain Eukaryota; kingdom Metazoa; phylum Chordata; class Actinopteri; family Sciaenidae; genus Larimichthys; species Larimichthys crocea. The sequence goes on along the minus strand of NC_040022.1, from coordinate 28,287,303 downwards.
CAATCCTTCTGATGTTTTATAGACAGATTTTAGTGTCAAATGTATAAATCCAAATTGAAATGGTGTTATTATATTATTATTTGCAGCATCATCAGTCCATTCCTTCATAAAAAGCTCTTTGTGTTCACAATGTGGTCATACAAATCACTTTTTTCCTTATAAGGATTTGTTAACATGTAATCTAACGTAATTTTATTAGTGTCATTTCCCAATGCAGTTGTAATATACCAAAACCGCAATCTGTGATATTTCATAAATGATCTCAGACTGCTTTACTCTTGCTATACTATATGTTGCCCCCTGACAGCAACATCTAGAAGAAATTACACTCAAGTGAGTTAGTGTGTGCTGAAACACTTATCCATGATCTCAGCAAAACTAATCCTCAAGATTTGTGGAAAGGAGTATCAGCAAAAAAAAAAAAGAAAAGAAAGAAAGAAATAAAGATAGCCCATGAAATATTCAGCTGGAGCGTACCATCTACACATGACGGGGCTGCTCTGGTGGTGCCGGCCACTTGCCCGGGAAAGCAGGAGCACTTCACAGTTTGTGACCGCTCCTCGATTTTGTTCTTGTTGCAGCAGCGATGCAACGCCACCACTTCGCAGGTGCCTGTTCGGACATGGTGAGCTGCTGGAGAAATGACAGGAAAGATTGAATAGTCAGAAATCCAGTGCAATGGTTATTATCTACACACACACACACACACACACACACACACACACACACACACACACACACACACACACACTCCCTGCTGGCCTTGGATTGAGTCCCTTAAGAACATCTCTCTTGGGTCTGTATTGCCTGCTGAGCAGACTACCAATTTCTTTAACAGAGGACTTTTATTACAGAGGGTTGCTTTCCCTTCTGTCTGGATGTGGATGCTGTATTCCTTTTAAAATCCCACTTTGTTTGAGTGGCCTTTTGAGGTTGAATGCTGGTTTTCATTGTCTTCAAATTTGACAAATTTCCTGGTTGGAAATGAAAAAAATAAGACCAATTTCATTTGTCACTTCCATGAAGTTGGGGGACTTGGGCAGAAAATCTAGAATAGTTGAAGCAGCAGATGCAGAGTTGTTTTGACTTTGGTGCCAGCTCCTAAAAATGCTGTATCCTACATTTTCTTTAATGCAACCAGGAGCACATTTCTGTTAGACCCATTCTGACTAGAACAGTAACTGCCCAAACTACACAAAGAGGCCAAGGTAACTCAGATGACATCACTTCGATCATCACGGTTATTTTCTTGAATGGACAAAGCTCCTCAAGAGCATCAGAAGACATTATGCATTTGTTTTCACAGGCTGAGTGGTACTAACCATGACCATGATGAGTGTTTCCCTCAGAATTGTCATTTGAGCATGCTTATATAATATTCACAAAGGATGAACTGTGAACTGTGACCATGGACTGATTTTTTTCTTCCCTTATTTTCTTGATTGTCTGTTATGTTACTGAAATCTTAAAAATAGATAAAAAAGATAATTGAAAAAAAGAACTGTCCTTTGATTTTAAAGTATGTATCAACCTACGTTTCCCATAATGCAACCCTACAGCATCATTCTTTAGAAAAACAGCTCATAGTTTAAAAATATTAGCTTTATAAATGCTCTGAGGAAGATGTGGTCAGCATTCTAAACTCAAATTTAGGTACTTTTTTGGTATTTTCAGTTCAACAGTTCAATATTATAATATAATCAGTGTAAGTAAATAATGGTGTGTTAATGCCAAGCAGCAACCTCTGTGGCTGTGAAGTGAAGCCAACGTGGAAGAGCTAAAAACTTGAGGCTGGCTGCAGAATTTACAGCCTGGTACAAAATTTAAATTTTTTAAATTAATTAATTAATTTTGTTATACATAATTAACAGTGTAGCCGTTTGATTGACAGGTAAGTGCCATTACAGATGGCTTGTTTGAGCATCATCCAGTCCGCCCCAGATCCTCCGACACTCCACGCCTTTTCCCATTTTTAGATTAGCCGGAAGGCGGCAGAAGCAGAACTGCCAAGGCGGCAGCAGCCAGAGCCACTACACTATCGCTGAGCTATATGCTAAATTATATGCTAAATTGCATAATATATTAAACATTTGACCCAATAAATATAACCATAGATTAGCAATTTATCTTGAAATAGTTAAAGGTTCGGTATGTAGGATTTAGTGGCATCTAATGGTGAAGTTGTAGATTGCAACCAACTGAATACCGCTCGCCTTACCCTTCCATTCTAACCATGAACGATAAATTACAGTGGCCAATGTTTAGTTTGTAGAAACATGGCGGACCCAGTGAAAGAGGACCCACTCCCTCTGTTGATATAAAAGGCTTTCTAAGCTAATAAAAACCTAATGATTGGCATTGGCAATGGTTGGCATTGTGACAGCACATCAGTCCACATAATAAGCTCATCCTTGATGACGTCATCAGGGTTATTTTCTGTAGTAGTAAACTCATCTCCATGCGTCCCTTTTAGACCATTCTGTGTGACCATGTTGCGTCAAAAAGAATCTGGTATTGTAAACATGATCAGTGTATTTGATTTTTACCTTCTTAAATAAAAAGAAATAAAAACTTCAGTATGAGATAGTAATGATTGGAAGTGATACCTCTCCAGATTTCCCACAACAAGCAGCCTCCCTTAAAACACTTCAGATATGTGAAGGGAGAAGTGCAGCGCTGCAGTATTTGGAGCCAATTTCCAGATCACGCTCCATTGTCTGAATTATTTAGAGCCTGAGCTGCTCCATTCTCTTTTAATTGCATGTGACATTTTCTTGAGTTGTCCTTCTGCTGAAATACTCACTGCTGCCGCGGTAAACAGTAAATCTGAAATGACTGCGTGAAACTGCTCCTGACTGTCTGTACTGTAGCCGCTCAACTAAACCCAGTTAATTACGTTTTCATTCCAGCCCGTTGTGTCGGTGGACAGCAACACTTTTCAGCTGCTGTAACAAGCAGCTACTGAGACCAACAGTGATGGAATCAGCTGCTCTGCTGTGACTGAATGACATTAAATCTGACAAGGCTGTTCAGCAACTGTTGAGCATCACAATACCTCTGGGGTTTTACCTGTTACTTTTTTAGATTTCTTACTCAGAAAACATGAGGAATTAAAATGGACTGGGCGTCTAATATTCTGTGTTTCTCTCTCCTCCTGCAGCGTTTGGGTTATTTAGCGTCTGTGACCAGGACAGCATCAAACATTTTGCTGATGGATGCTGCTGCTAGAATATAGAAGCAAACAACAGGAAACATGACAAATATTAAAAACAAAAAGACAGAGAGACTCAAAGGGGAAGTTTTTGATTATGCGCTCAAGTTGTGATGGCACGTCTGCTCTAACAACCCCCCACGTCCTCACCTCATGAATCAAAAATAATGCAGGTAGTCGGCCAAAAGTAGCAGGGATGCTTACCCGTGCTCTGCCACAAACAAGAGAACACACAGCAAGCAAGCCGAGCTGCTTTAGATGTAAGAAGTGCTGCCAGACCAGTCTCTCTCTGTCTGTCTCTAAAGGACATGTTTCACACTGCGAGGCTGCGGTTTGTCTGACTGGATTTGGAGTTCTCCTCGGATGCCTGCTCAGCTTCCCCTGCCAGCAGATACAGAGGAAAGCATTTTACTCGGGGATCAGTCTGTCCGACCAGAGTCCACCACTAACCCTGCTGCGCTGCCGTTAGAGGTCCCCTCCGGTCCTGGACTCGCTGCTGCTGCTGCTGCTGCTGATGCTCTACTGTGTAGAGCTTTGTAGATTTGTGTCTTTCAAAGTCTATGAGACAAGCGTGATGCCATGACATTTAAATAGCAGGATTAAGGGGGTTAAAAAAATGTGACTGCAACATCATTCCCCAGTGTGATTGTAGCCAGGGACCTTTTGTTGAATATTGTTTCCTTCTCTCTCTCTGCACGTTTCCTGTCTGCAGCTCAACTGTCGCTGTGCAAAGGAAGGCAAAACGCCAAAAATAAATAAAAGTCTGCACGCATGAAAAATTAGGAGAGGGGGACACAACTAGAAATTGTGAGAAAGTAAAGTGGGACGTTTACTTTATTTTCAACTCATGACCCAGTTTAATTGTGACTACAAGTTTTAAACACTTTTTAAAAAAAGTTTGACTTTTTTTTAAAAAGTGACACAAATACTAACCTTTGCTTGTATTTTTTGAATTCCTAGACACTTTTCTGAATGCTTGTCTCATATTTCTTCAAGCTGTAAATGGAGTTACCTTCACAAGGGCTCAGGTTGTACTTATTTTACAAATGTCTGTGAGGCAGTGTTGGTCCCCCGTTTGTCGCTCTGTTGGTCAGTCAGTACAGCGCTTTGGCCCAGACTAAACATTTCTAACATTACTGGAGCCCAGATGATGGATCGGACTGACTTTGATGATCCTCTGACTTTTCCTCTTACGCCATCATGAAGTTGACATGTATGGTTTTGAGTGAAATGTCTCATTTATTAGATGATTTCTGTGAAATCTGCTCAGACTTTCAGGATTAAATGTAATAACTGACAATAAATGACGTTCCCATCAGCCTCAGCTTTACCAAATGTTAGCAAGATGAACTAATACGGTGAACATGATAAACGTGGCTAAACCAATGACAGTAAAAAAAATGGACAGTGCATGCGTGACGCTGGCTCGCCATGTTGGCCTCTTCTGCTTCCCGGCTAATCTAATGAACAGTAAAGACGTGGATCATCAGCAGAGCTGAGGCGGGCTGAATGACACCTTGTAATGACAGCTGTCAATCAAAGCAGCCACACTCTTAACCTTGCATAACTTTAAGCCTTAATATAATGTGAACAGGTGAGTTGTATATAAATTCACCCTCAGTACAGTTGTCATGAACGGGGAAATTAGCTACAGAGACCAAAACTGTTTTTTGTACCAGGCTGTAAACATGTTTATTTCTGCTGTGAAGTTGGACATTTGGACATGGGGACTTATGGAGACTGACTCACTTCTGGAGCCAGCCTCAAGTGGCCACTCGTGGAATTACAGTATTTGGCACTTGTGCATCGGCTTCATTAGCTCAAAGTGCGGCTGTACCTCAGTACATCCTGACAGAGCTGCTAGCGTGGCTGAAGACTAATGTTGCTGACCAATGTAATGTTATGTAATCAAAACTAACTCTCACTGCTCAGCTACAGACTTCAGACTGGAGGCAGGTTTATTCCTAATAAAAAGATGATTTATTATTGATCATTCTCATTTCTCTTCTTAATGTTTCCTGTTTGGAGCTATAATGAACCTTTCATCTTACTTCCACTTATCTTGTCACATTTTAGCTTGTAGCTAATTATGGATAAATATGCATACGTGCTACCTGCTGTTTGTCTAGAGTCGTCTGGTTTTATCTACTTCATTTTAGTTTGTCTCTGTCTCACGTAGTTAGCAGATGTACCATCACAACAGTCAGTCTCTATTTTACTATGTTGTTGTTTCTTTTTAATATCTGTGCTGCACTGTTATCATTGCTATTGCTGTCATTGTCATTTATGTTATTGTGCTATCAAATATCACTTACATTAGGCGAGAATCGTCATTCATATACATTCTATATATACACTGACACACATACATATGCATTAGCTTTAAATGCAACCCACAATCAGAGATACACACTGTGAGGTACATATGGATTACATTCACGCTAAAAATATTACACACCATCAACACCTTGTTACTTATTTACACTGAATTCCTCCTCTCTGATATGTCACTCCCCCTCACCTCACCTCCACCTTTTCAAGTGTTAGGGCTGTTGTACTGAGTGTGAATTTTTTACAACTCACCTGTTCAAATTATGTTAAGGCTTAAAGTTATTTATAATTAACAACATGGCTGCTTTGATTGACAGGTAGGCGCTTCAGAAACCTACGGGTGCCGTCACTCATGCTCTGTCCATTCTTTATACTGTCACTGGTCTTGTCTTGTGTCACGTTATGTTTAATCTCACAAAATAAAGAGAAAAAAGTAATTTAGATGTAGTGTAAAGGTTTAAATGATTTGTTCCTCAGAAGAAAAATGAAATCAGTGGGTAGCAGTGTAGCAGTACGAATAAAGTGAATTTTCTTGGATTGTAATTTCCTGGAGTGACGATATTTGAATAAAAATCATGAAGAAAAAACAAAACTACAAACAAAACATCAGTCATCATTGTCTCAGATGGCTTTTGTTTTTTCAGAATAAGTGTTTGACATAACAATAATGTGCCTCTTGTGTGACACAGAGCGTGGCCCTGATGGATGATTTACTACTGTCATGCTTCAGGGGAATTCACATGAATCCAGCCTGTTTATCCAAACAGAAGCCCTCAGGCATGTCACGGAGTTGCTTCACCTGCAGGTGGAAAGGAGTGAGTCATGTACAGTAAAGAAGTACATCCAGAAAATAACAGAGCAGCAAAAGGAGAAACACTTTGCTGTGTCTTTTTTAATTGTTCTTTCATGTTTCATGCTTCTGTATAACACACACACACACACTGAGGGAGACTGTGTTCATACCATTTGCCAATTTACCAATGCAAGACTTGAATATATTTAAGAAATAAGAAAAATCTAAGGTCAATCAAGATTCATCATAGAATCAGAGTTTTGGCAATCAACAGGATATTTGACATGAAGACTTCCTGTCTTCACACATCGAGCGCAAACACGTCTGGAGTTCAGAGTGGAAAGCTCGACATGTTTCTGTTTTGATGACGCTCATCAGCAGATGTTTTTGAAAAATGAAGACTCGTGGATGTGTGCGAGGTTTCAAAACCGACACCCAGTGAGCTGAAGCGCCAGTCATCGTGTCAAGAACAGATACCTGTTTAAAAATGTAACACTACCTTATCATGGCTAATCAGAGCATAATGCAGTGCAACAGAAAACTACAAAAAATATGTTTTTTTAGGACAAAAGGACTAGTCGTAGAATCTTTGTGTACAGAAAAGTGCAGTATGACAGATTATTGCTGTCTCTGAACTGTCTCTGAACCCCAATCTTAAGAAAAATATGTTACAAAATATTATAAGAACTGAAGGTCTGACATGAACTGAGACGCTCATTCCAAGGAATGAAAAGAGATATTGTGGATCATAAATGATTTCCTCCACCATCTCCCTCGTCTATCTGCTCTATGCTCTTTAACTTCTAAAAAAACCCACCTTTTACTTCTGTCCTTCTTCTGACTTTTCTCTTATATAGCCATGATGTACAGTAGTCACATGTTTGGCAGGCATATTTCCTCGATACTGTGACCCTGACCCACATACTTTGTGCTGCCACTCGGTTGTAAGGTCTGTGCTCTCAGATTTGAATCTTATTTTAGGTTGCACTCGATATAATTCCTACAATGTGATATCGCACGGTGTAAGTGTTGAGACAAATGTCAAGGTTGTGAAGTTAGAAGGTGTGTATCAGTTCATTTAGTAGTGGAAAGTAACTAAGCGCCTTCATTCATCCATTGGACTTCAGTGCAGGTTGGATTTGCCAGGTGTTTCACTTGTATTTGTACTTAATGCTATGTAGCCTGATATTCAGATGGAAATATTAGACTACTCAGCTGTATTTATGACAGATATAATTCATAGTTACTTATCAGATTAAGATTTTCCATTTATAAACACAATGTTTCACATTAAAGCTGTGCTTCCCAGTCTTTTTGGCATGTGACCCCTTTATGAAAATGTATTGATTTAGAAGTCTTTGTGTTGTTTGTTCCAGTAAAGATAGATTTGCCCTCTAAAGTTCTCAGAAGGTTTCATTTCTATAACTGCTCAGGTTATCCAACATTCCACAAAAAAGCCAAGTTTAATGTACAAAATATGAAAATCTGTTTGTGTATGAGCACTTGACTTTTTCTTCTTTCCTCCCCCATTAATTATCGATTACTCAAGACCCCTCAGATTTATCTTCTCCCTCTTTTGGAGGGGCCTAACTCTCAGGTTGGACTAAACTAGCTCCATGTCAAACCAGCTACAACAGTAAAATGTTGTTTACACATTGATGCATAATGATATAATATGTCACATAGACCTCAGCTAACCTGCCAGCTTACCTGTTTGAATTTGAATGGGGATAAAATGATTTGATCACGCGTCTCTTCTAGACTTTTGAAATGTATAGGAATACGAATAGATCACATTTTTGATCATGATCATTACATGAGATGTAGTTACATGGTTAGGCCACTGTGTCAGATTGACAGGTGGCTTATTAGAGCGTCATTCAACTCGCCTCAGCTCCACTGACGATCCACCTCTTTGCCCATTTTTAGCAGCCGAGGCAGGACTGCTGAGATGGCAGCGGCCAGAGCCTCTCAGAAACCCATGATGATGTCACATATATGACGCCCATGTTTTATTATATCTATGGAGTTTGCTGACATGTTAATCTGCCAGAAATACACTCGTACGCTAGATCAGCCACGATAGCTCTTTGAGCTAGCAGCTAACCCTAACTAGCTGTAGCTAGAGAGGTCGCAGATAGAACTGGGTGAATTCACATTTAACATAAAAGTAAGTACAAGGGGACTTTGCCACCACAAGGGAATCTGCTGAGTGCCGCAACTCTTGAAAAATACATCCGTAACATATCCATAAATCTCTCTGACAAACAAAATCCACCTATGAGCAGCTCAGCAGCTCACTAATTAACACGTTAGAGCTCATTTGTTTAATCTGTACAAAAAATAAAACATGTAAAGTGACACATCGCTGTGATGTTGCCACGGCAACCAGCAGAGACTTCACTTTATTGGTCCTGGTGGAGGACTACTTTGCTAAATTACCTTTATTCAAACCATGACAAGCTGTTTAAATTAAGGCAAACCCCAAAGCAGGGAAGTAAATCTGGATCAGATCCTGTGAAGTAACTCTAACATGCTGCTGACTATCAGACAGTTTTATGTGTTTACCAGGCGTTTGTTCCTTTTGGTGAATCCTTTGAACCGAGGGTGCTTTCAGCGATGAAGTGATGGGCTATTTCTCTGTGTTCAGTACTGGAATTAGTCTGCTTGAGGAGCTTTTGTACATTGATCTCTGGAGACAGAAGAAACTGCAAATGATGCTTACTTTGTATCATTCATGAAGCTGTTGTGAATGATAATGTAATCATTGCTTTGCTTTATACACAGACTTGCTTTGCTTTATATACAGAAATGATCTCTGACGATGAGCTCACAGAGTGTAATTCCCTCTGTACAAACCTACATAATGAGGTGTAGAACGGTTATGTTAATAGTGATGAACAGATTTCCCCTCAAACCCTTTGTTACTTTGTTGGTAGCAGTTTAGCAGAGTGACAGATGAGCAAATGTTTTGGTGAAAGAACAATCTTTGAGCCACAATTACAAATTAGATTCAGGGAGTCCCAGTGCAACTGTAAATACAGCAGAGCATATGGATTGATTGTTATGTTTAACATGGGGATCCTGTACTGTTAGTTACTGCACTCTCAAGGGTGCAAACAGTGTTTTTCTTTCTTGGCAAGATGCTTCTTATGCATCATATAAGTCATTTTTATTACAAAGTCTAAGGTGCAGAGCAAGCAACAATCTTTGACGTATAAGTCAGACATCGAGGTCATACGTCAGAGCTTTTACAACAGTAAGGAAAGCACCTCTAAAGTGAAACTACATCTGCCTAAAAATACTGAAGATGAACCATATTTATATATCAATACATTTCATTCCACTCTGGTTTAAGTTCCCCCTCAGCAACCTGTGTGCTTTGATTTTTGCTAAGTGGTTTCCCATTGTGGATGCTGAAATTCAAGGCTGCGATGTGTCTGCAGGGATCACCCTAGCACAAGCTGAAGGTCAGAATTTAAACTCTCTACACCTACCATGACGCGTGAAAATACTAAAATACTGTGTCCGCCAACACACGCTGTTCTAATAAAAGGTGTGTCCCTGCCATTTTTACCTCCTAAAGGCCTAAAAAAATACTATTGGAGGTGGAATTATGCTTCTTAAGTTCTCAAACCATGTGCAGCCTGCAGCAAGAGGGTCACAAGTTGTCGCAACTTTGCCTTAAAAGGTCACAAATTTCTAAATCACTGCTCTGGTTTTCATTAATTAATGTAAGGAAAATTAGGGGAATGACATGATATAATGCCAGCGCAAACCTCTTGGGTATGAAAGGAGCATCCTTGAAAGGTTCACTCGTTCACAAGCAAGGATGGGGCACATTTTAAGAATAATGTTTCTCAGTGCAATGTAGGGATTTCACCATCCACAATCCATATCATTAAATGATAGAGAATCCAGAGTTGTGTGCAAGAGCCAGGACAGTGTAGCTTCAGAGTGAAAGAGTGCATGTACTAGACTGACCCGTGACTGTTGAGCAACAATGTCGTATATCAAGCAATAACAGGAAAGAATTTCACTTTCATAACATCAACAATTTGTGTCCTCAAAGTGTCGCCCAAACGCTTACTGAGTGTTGTTAAAAGAAAAGGTGATGTAACACAGGGCTAAATATGCTCCTGTCTCAACCTTTGAGAACGAGTTGATGCCAGAAATTCAGAATGAGTTTTCATCAGCTTGAACATTAGATATCATAGCTGGGGTGGCAGTAGCTCAGTCCTTAGGGATTTGGCTTGGGAACCAGAGGGTGGCTGGTTCATGTCCAGCAAAGTATGGTGGGTGGAATGGTAGCTTAAGAGGTGCCAGTTCACCTCTTAGGCACTGCCAAAGTGTCATATTTGCATGTCTATGAGCCCTTTGTGTGTGTCATCATTCATCGAAGTATCTATTCTATGAATAAAATTGAACTGAATATTAATTTAATATGTTGGTTGTCTCCATTCATTTATTACTGCTGTGGTCATCATACCACTTCCAAAAGTGTTCACAGATTTTTAGATTTGTAGACTTACTGTAAAAAATTAAACACAAGTAGAATAAGTAAAACATTTAATTTCATGAGTCAGAAGCTTATTGCAGCTGTAAGCTTCATATTTTAGAAGGTAATGAAGCATAAATAGTTTTGACTCCACTAAATATACCATACAATACCAACAAACACTATTTATGTCTTGCTTTAATACTAAGAAGGCTGAAAATGAAACCAGCAAGGAAGCATGTACAGTACAAGCCCAGGTAACTCAAAGGATTGATTACAACAGATGCTAATGAAAACAAATCAGTTGTCCCCACGACTTGTGAGGCGAGCCGGCCTGGGACTGAGTCCTGAGGGTAAAAAGACAAACCTCCTTTCTTCACATATCAGAGAGGAAAGTAAACTGAATTTACATAACTGTCAGAGTGTAGAAAAGCATGTTTGATGGTGCAAATATCATCCCGTCTTTGCTGATATTCCAAAAAGCTCATATGTGCATCAGTAAATCAACTTGCTTGGAATGAACTAAATTTGCCCCGCTTGTCAGAGAGTGGGTTTAGTTGTGTCCTTCTTCTTCTTGTGTTCTCTGGGAGGAAAAGGATTTTCTCTGTTTTGGACGTGTTCTGAGTTCATTTCATCCGTTGAATGATAACAGGTTTACACCAACGGAAATAACACCCAGGGGAAATTAGGGGGCTGTGGTGGCTATCAGAGAGAAATTGAACGCATGCAAGATTATTCTGATCCACTTCCTGCTGAAATGATGAGTGCCTTGAGTGGGGATCGCTGCCAATCAAAGACATGTACATCAAAGCGCCACGCTCCCGTCTAATTGGCTGGTGAAAAGAGGAGAGGTATGCACGATTTCCATCACACTCACAGATGGACATCCTGTCCGGCCGTAGCACTGCCTGCACACCACCAATTACCTACCTGTGTATTGTCAGTGGGACTCCCAGTGATGAAACACATGGGTCTGCCTTCTACTTGTAATGTTGCTGAGTTGCCATAATTGATCTCCCTGGGTTTACTAGTGACGACTCGACAACACTTTTAATGAGGCATGGGGAGACGGGTTTGACTCATACCTCCAAAATAGTTGTTTCAATCCAATTACTCCACAGTTCACTACTGTGACATTTTTTGATGCTGCATAGTGAGAAATTTCCCCTCCACACAATTCACGATTGAAGCCACCGTGGCAGCACTCACTCCACGCTTTTGTCCTGCATCGGTGCAGCAGGTGTTGCTTTGGACAGAGAGCTCAGGCTTCACACTATAAGCGAATCAAACAAGCCTCCACAAGTTCAGTCGCTTCCTACAGAGCTGCGTGAACAGGTGGACAGAGACTCGGCATGATCTTTTCTGCCGTTGCTTGTGAATTGAAAAGTTGTTTGTCCAAACGAGAACCTTGGACTTATTTTGAGCCTCTTTAAGCCACCTGACTGACTGATCACGTTGAGCACATGATGGGACTGAGACAGCTGAGTGAGTCAAAGTGTCTTTACCTTGATTTGATTTTTATTGGAAAAACTCGGGCAGTGGTCTCACTTTTTCTAAAGCCTTTTCAGAATGACATAATCGGATAAAAGACACTGCCTGTAGCTGAACTTTCAATGGTCTTTAACTGTCATCACATTTCTTCAACTTTGTCATTTCCCTTGTTCTGTGAGCAGCAGTTCACTTGGTAGGATCCTTGTCATTTAAAGCTTTCTGGTTCCCTATATCTACTGGAATAAACATCTCAAAGGGAAACTCTGCTTGTACACATCAGTACTAGTTTACCAGTCATAAAGAGTATGACTCAGCCTGTGAAAGTAGTTGTTTAATGTCTTCTTTGGCTCTGACAGAGTTTTGTCAAGTATAAGAAAATAACTCTTGATTATGTTTACAAGGGTTCTCTCTGGTTAGACTTGAATATGTATGCCTGTGTTAACACCGCGAAGAGCTTTACAGATTTACCAGCAGAAGGGGAGCAAAAAAAGGAACTACACTGATTACTCTGCTATGATGAGTCTGTCTGTGCTACGCAAATCACAATAACACACTATGCATTAGTCCTTTTGTGTAGTGATGGACTGTACAATGTATCCATGTCCTGGAGGCTCACAAAATGCACACCCTGGAAAGAAACCTCTCCTTTGAGGACAATAAAAAAAAATCCATCAATATATGTATTGAGCTGCATTGTGGGAAATGCAGGATGCACAATATCAGCGCTTGACTCACACTGGGAGTCATTCAATACCAGTTCATGAGTTATACTTCTTTCAATGCTAATTTTATTATTTTGGTACCGAATGACAAGATATTTTTTGATACTCGTTAGTGTTGGTGCTATAAAAGTATGGAAGTTACCCAACCCTAGGTGTGTGTGGGCTTCAACTGTGTTCATGGTAATGAAGGAACATGTCACCCAGTGCCACAGTGTGGCTCACTGATGTGTTTTTGAATAACAGTGGAGGTCTACAGCACAGAGGGATACGTGAGATCAGAATTTGGCCACACAGACAACACCTGTTGGTCTTATTCATGGGGTTTGTTGGCAATGTTCAAAATCCAGGATATCACCAATCTTGACTTTAACATTATGCAAGCCATTTTTCCAAAGTTAGCAATAAGGCAGTAGGGTCAAGGTAGATTGTTAGACATTATGTTAATAATGCTTTGCAACCAGCAAGTTTTGGAAACCTTAGTGGTGTCATAAAGATGTTTAGGTTGTTTCTATGAGATGATGTAGAGATGAGAAGATGGAGGTGCTTCATTGCAATATACTATGACCCCATAAGTGACAAGCATTTAATCAAGCATGTATACAGAAGAAACTGTTTTCCCATTGGTGCACTTGAGAAGTTGGAGTAATGGGCATGATTAATACTCTTAACCATCAAGACAACACCAGATGTTGATTCAGTTTTGATGTACTCACCTGTAGTGGCTTCCATTGGTACGGTCATCTCCCAGACACTGATAACGAGCACCATTACAAGTAGAGCCCCTTTATTTCCGATTTGTGTGTATCGCTCACTCATCCTGAGGAAAAAGAAAGAGTAGGCATCGTCACATCACTAGTTTTAACCTAATTTAGCCATAACATAACCAGCCTTAACATAATGAATGCCATCTTTTAAAGGCTGCGGAATGCAATCAATTCAACTATCCCCCACTTAGCCCTCCAATTCCAAGTGTGTCGTAGGATCTACGGTGGCCTTTATGTTCTAGAAGAGGTCATTGTTACAACAGCACAGGTAGCCTGTTGAGGATACTGAGCTTCCTATACAGTAGATATATATATACTGTATATATTGTATTTAGTTAGATACGTAGCAAAACTATAGGTCATAGTTTTTGTTACTTGTTCTGCATTGTATTGGTGTATTTGTTGACTCGAGCTAGCTGTTCTGCATGCTAATAAAAGCTAAGATTATTGACATAATGGGATAACGCTATTGTTTCTTCATGTTTTTTTAGTGCTGCTGCAATTTTGAAGGTGTTTATATATTACTGAACACATAGTTATACATATTATATTCCATTTCTGCTAATAGATCACCCTTAAAGTTACACACTGAACCATTATCGTCTCTATCAGCCTCCACTCTGCCATTTTGCAGATGGTTTGTATTTGATGGCCTTTTGGCACACAACAGGAAGAGGGTGCTGTTCCACTAGTTCAGAGTTTAACTTCACAGTAGCTTAGCTTGTCTCAATGCATATTTGCTTTTATTGAGAGGAGATGCGGGCTCTTATCCTCCTTCTTCCTTTTCAAAACAAACTACAGCTGTGAATGTGCCCCAGATCACCATCTCCAAATCCTCCCCTTCTTCCCCTGCTCCTCCTCCCGTCTCCTCCAACAGAAGGCTCTTACATCGGGAGCATGAACAGAAGGTGAAGACCCTTCGCCGCCCCAACAGGCTTCAATAAGCCTCTCTAGGCGGCTACAGCAGAGTGGAGGAGAGCGAGCAGGCCGCAATGGCTAATCCAACCCTCCACGGTACTTTCTTCCTCTGCATCCCTCCCTAATGAAGTGTGGTGGAGCTGAAGCCACACTGCACAAACCATCTGGCATAGCGTGTTATCACTGACAGACAACAATCAAATTTCAAACATGGATGCAGTAGCGGTACGGTAATTACTGGAAGAGGCATAGTATCGTATGGCGTGAGCGTACAGTGTTACAAGCTGCGTTTACGCCTTATTTACCACCTCCCGCCTCTTATCTGCCTGCCTCATTGACATATAGATTGGCTAAACCTCGTTGGGGTTCTCAAATTATTCATGTAATTAAGTTTATTTTGGCAATGCGAACATGACCCTTTGTCTCGATTTTTTTTTTTTTAGACCTCCCAGTGTGGCACAGGAAATAGATTCAAGTGATGTGTCAAAACAAGACAGGACTCACATCTTTGGCGTGTCGTGTCCTCTAAAATTCGAAATAAGACGTCCATTATCAAGACATGCACGTGCTGACAACATAAACACAAGGGAAACAATTTCTCATATGGACTCACTTCCTGTCTACATTTATTCATATGAAAACACATTGCAAGTTATTGGTCCTGCTGTCTTTCAACTTTTCTGAAATTATGTGAGAAAACACCAGGTGAAGAAAGACACACACTGATTTTTGCTGTCTTTGATATCTGAAGTGTGAAATTTACTTGTGTTTTTAATGTCAATGTTTATTGAGAATTGACTTCAAATTCAATTTGTTACTGACTTTAAAGAAAAGCTTGACATTTAGGGAAATCCTCTCAGCCTGTTCTCTGGCATCCTCACAGTAACCGTAGTGACTCATGTTCAGCGAGGAGAAAAACTGGGATTGGACTGATATCGATCATTCTGAATGCAACTAAGTACCTGTCCTTTTGAAGTACTGCACTTATGTACAAAACTTACTTAATACAGAGTATTTAAGTTTTATGCTATATATATACATACATATATATATATATACACACACACACACACACACACACACACACATATATATATATATATATCTATATATATATATATATAGTTCTACTCCACAGCACTTAAGAGGGACAACTCCTTACTGTACTGCATTTATTTGACAGCTGTAGCTATTACTTTTCTGATCTTTCATATAAAATCAGCTTATAATGGCTGAGCGAATAGTTAATTTACCTTATAAAATATGATGTATTATTATGGTTAAATGACTCAATTATATATATATAGTATACATATGTGTGTGTGTGTGTGTGTGTGTGTGTGTATATGGTTTAAATTGACATAAGACATCAGTATTCGCAATCAAATAATGTAAGATGACATTATTTTTTTGAAGATTTATGTTAGTTATTTAGCTTAGATGTTTATAGTTAGAGAAGTGACATAATTTAATTAATGATAACTATTTGTATTCTGTTCTTTTAGTTAGAAGAGAAACTATATTTTATAGTACACCTTGCCTTTAAAAATAAGTGATGGTTAAGATTAACACAGCGGGGCGGTCGGTAGCGTAGTGGGTTAAGCGGCCGCCCCATGTGTAGAGGCTACAGTCCTCACCCCAGCTGTCCCGGTTCGGATCCCGCATCCGATGGTCAATTACTGCGTGTCATTCTCCCTCTCTCTGCCCCCTGCTTCCTGTCTATCTTCAGCTGTCCTATCATAAACGGCCCAAAAAAATATCTAAAAAAAAAAAGATTAGCAGAGCAATGTGATGTATCACACATTTTGTCAGTGTTCAGTTGTCCTACGGCTGAGACAGACATTAAAGTATGAAAGTTACACAGAAGAAGATGTCCCTGTGCGTTTGCTTGACCCACAACTCAAAACAAATTTAATTTAGTAAAAGTCAAGTTTATAGTTAATGAGTTAATGAGTTAATAATTAAGAGTATCCAGTGTTACAATATAATGGTTAATAAAAGCCTCCTAGAGAATTTTCTACATTTAGATACTTGTAATATATTTTTCAAACAGTAGTTGGCAGTACGTTAAGGAAAATTTGACATCCTCAACCCTAACCCTGAACACTGATGTCCCACAGGGCTGTGTACTGGGCCCTCTCCTCTACTCCCTCTTCACACCTGCAACCACACACCTGTAAATGGTTCCAACACCGTTGTCAAGTTTGCAGATGACACAACAATGATGAGTCAGACTACAGGGAGGAGTGACACAGTGCGCCAATAACAATCTGATAGCAAAGGGACACTCTCACACCCATCACCCACAGTACAGAGGTCGAGTGTGTCACCAACTTCAAGTTTCTGGGTGTCCACATCTCTGGGGACCTTTCTTTGGCCCTGGTCAAGAAGGCTCACCTGCATCTTTTCTTTTTGAGGAGACTCAAGAAGGTCCATCTGTCCCCTCAGATACTGGTGAACTTTTACCGCTGCAGCACCAAGAGCATTTTTACTAAGTACATCACAGTCTGATATGAAAACTGCTTTATCTCGGACCAGAAAGCACTGCAGAGGGTGGTGAAAAAACTGCCCAACACATCAACGGGTCTCCACTCCACCACTGAGGCGATACAGAGCAGGCAGTGTTTGCAGAGGGTGCACAACATTTTTAGGGACACCTCTCACCTGTAGCACCTCCCAGAGTGGAGAGGGCAAAAAAGGTGTGTGCCCTCCTCCCTCTGGGAGGTGCTACAGGACTCTCCATTCCAGAACCAGCAGGTTCAGGAACAGCTTTTTTCCCATTAGCTGTCACCTTGGTAAACCCTGCACCGTGGTGATAAGCCTCCCCAATGACTGAGCTTTTCTTTCCTCCTCTACCTCACCCTCATCTTCCATGGACTGAACTCTTTTTTTAGTCCTCTGACCCACTCACCACCCCACGTCCACACTACTGCGAATCAGCTTATCCAGGCAATGTATGAAACTAAGCTACCGTTAGCTAAAGAAGCTACAAAGTAAAGCTGTCAGCTGTATCATCTAGTGTCATCAGTCTGACATCAAAACCTTGTTGGATTATCAAGGCAGAATGTTTGCTGGCCATGCTGAAAAAACCTGAACATCGTGCCATTTAGACACTTATCCACAGGAGGAAAGAAAAAGACATTGAACAACTAAATGGACCCAAATGATTTTTCATGGTTTTATGGCGGATTCTTCCATCTCCAAAACGATATAAACTTCTGTAGAGGCCAAGATTGCCAGCCTCATGACACTTCAATTGGAGGTAGCTGAAGAGATGTGGAAAGTGTGTGATAGCAACGCAATGGCGAGGTCTATGTATTTGCTCAAATGGACCTCAAATTGTACACCTAGGTACTTGTACTAGAGCAGTGGGTGCTAATGTTCACCTTCATGGCGACAGATTTATAGCCACTGTTAGTCGAAGAATTGGAGGCTGGGTTGAAATGGTGGCCAGTGTGTGTGTGTGTGTGTGTGAGAAAAAGGGTCATTGGTGACAGAGTGCAGGGCAGAGCACTACAGCATCATTTGTTGGGTGCTGTCTAAGGGTGCAATTCTATAAATGACATCTCATTGTCCCTGAATGTGCTGTGTTGTCATTGGTGTGGTGGTGTGCTTGGCAGAGCGAGTCGCTAAAGATTTGTTACAGTTTGAGGCCATTTTACATCTTGACCTTGAAGTGGAGGTCTTTTGTGAAATACGGAAATGATGCTGTATTATTCCAAACTACCCGCTGTTTGAGTCATCATCACATTTTCACAGTTTTTTCACAGTTTTTGAGCCGGTAAAGAGACAGATATTTTCCTAATAGGAGTTGGCAAAGCTCAGAGAATAAATATTGGACTTTACTTCATCAGGTGACTGAAAACATGACACCAAATGAATCCTAATTTTGTTTAATTAGATAATTATTTGCTAACATGATAAGTACAACGACCTAATACACTGATAATATGTCAGTGTTAAAAATAAGAATTCAGTTAATACCACTTTAATTAATGCAGGAATTAATTTAATCCAGCCAGAAGCAATAGATTCCTTGTCTCGGGGTCCATCTAAATCCAGCTAAATGCTTTGATACACACTGTATCTCCAGCATGTAACACCCCCTGACATCACATCACACAACCATGTGTGGTAAACAAACAAACAAGATATATGGTGCAAATAGGACAACTCTGGAGCCATGATAGCAGTTTTGCACCGCTTCCGGTTTTTATGCTAAGCTAGGCTAACCATGTTCTGACTCCAGCTCTGGTTTTAATGTTCGGACAAGATATTATTGATCTCCTAACATTTTGCCCAGTATTCTTTCTCTCCTGTACTGACTGTGAAAATTAACAATACATTATTTTGCTCTTAACAACTCATTAGCATGCTAGTTGACATGCACTTCCACACTTAAACATAAAGGACACTATATAGCAGTGCTAGCAGCAGCACTAGTGCACTATTTTGGCATTAGGTAAAAAGGAAAGTGATGTACTGTATCCTTTTGTGCTCTCAGGGTATACTGGGGGCATATGCTAATAGCTAACTGCAGCTTCATTCAGAATATTTTCACCAATTTCAAATAAAAAAAATTCACAAATGTCAAATGAAATGTGTATTTTCTGTATTATTTACACTTTTGTTGCCCCCTGAACTATTGAGTAGACAGTAGGTCCTTTTACAGGTCAGTATTTTGGTCTGGGACTAAAAGCATCAACATCATGTTAAAAAAATTACGTTTTTTAGTACAACTGCTGTCAGGTAGCTAACGGTTAGCTCAGGTCATCGCGTTAGCTGAGCTCAGACTCAGGCTGTTTCGGAGGAGAGACAAAAATGATGACTTACTTTGACAGTAACTTACATCCTGAACAAAAATTACCTTACTTAGCAGTGACTGTGCACAGACATACCACAGGAGGCTTTTTAAAGCTACGTTAAAAAAGAAAGCAGTGTATATTTCCCAAAATGTTAAGTATGATCAGCTCAAGCACGGAATTTTATTAAGCAAGAATAATAAAGAACAATGCAGAAAATTCTCCTGGTAATTATTACTTTCAAGTACTAAAGTATTGTTACAGGTTTTATTCATTCAGTTTATACATGTTTGAATAGTGGAGTTCCTAATGCCACTGTGGACTTTTTATTGCAGTTTTTAACAAAGATTCAAATGAGTGTTTTGGGAAGAAACCAACTTTGACTGTCTGACTGTCTTTGACTGTCAGTGGTTGGGAGTTTTTTGGACAACATTTCATGTATAATGTATACCTTTTCACACAATAGGCCCCTGAAGTACAACACATAATGTATGCAAATGATTGCCATAAGCATGAAACATGAACTGCACAATACATTTTGGAGTAGATAAAAATACTAAAAACTAAGGCTTAAATGAAATGTGTAATTATCCTATGATTGTCTGTATTGCTTTCATTCGTTTCTCCTCTTGCCAGCAGAGACACAACGTCTTCCAGTCTACAGTATATTGTGCCCTACAGTCGAAGACACTTTCAAATGCAAATGAACACCTTTATTGAGGAATAATGCATATTCTTTTCACTGGTGTCACCTGAGTAGTTCTCCTGGATTTGTGTGCTCAAATTTATCCAGAGATTGGACTTTTATCCTTTTGTTATGAGTTGGCTCTGTTGTGCGGCGTATAAGCCCACGGTGTAGATCATCGGATTTCTTTTCAAGAGTACAAAGTGAATTTGTTTAAAACTGAATGAAGCAAGAAATCCCCATCTCGGACCAAAACTCTGATCGTCTCAGTCATTTCGTCCTGCCCTCCCACTCCCTTCCCTCGCTGTGAAACAAATTGGATGGCAGCAGACCAATGAGTCTGCTTTAAAAAGACACGCTCACTTGAGGCTTGACCTTGGTGAGCGGACACACTTCCCGAGGAACCACAACGCTTCTGAAAAACTTCTACACACACAAAGATGCAAACATCTTCCTGTAACAACCACACCAAATTCCCACCTCAATTAAATCAAAAGAAATAGTTGCTGTTATATAGTGCAGTACTGCTGCCAACCTTATCCCTGATGTACTGCAGCAGTAATATCCCTGCACTACACACACCCTTCCAATAATTCAACATAAATTATGAACAAAGCAAATTAGGCTCGTGATTTTCCATTAATAATTAAAATTCCTTCTTTGACTGTGTTTTCTATCAGAGTACAGTTACAGTCTAAATTAAATGAACATTATTAGGCAGCTCCTGTTTTCACTGAAGGTTGTTTTAACTGCTGAAGAAGAAAAAAAGAATGAATGGAAAAGTTTTGACAGGGCAAAGTGCAGCACTGCCCAGAGTCTACTTTCATTTTATTGCTGTCGATGGAGAAATAATAACATTTGGTTTACTGTTGCCTAGAGACACAGTGAACAACCCCCGAGCTTGACACTTTGCCCAGTATTCTTTTTCTCCTGTACTGACAGTAAGACTGAACAATACATCAGAAAGTTTCAGGTTATATTCTCTTCTCCTATGCTCCCTTCTTCCGCTCCCAGCGGCCATATTGAGGCTCTTTTGCTCTTAACAGCTCATTAGCATGCTAGTTAACATTTCTAGCGCCTATCAACCGGTCCCACTTCCACACTTAAACATAAAGGACACTATATAGCAGTGCTAGCAGCAGCACTAGTGCACTATTTTGGCATTAGGTAAAAAGAAAAGTGATGTACTGTATCCTTTTGTGCTCTCAGGGTATACTGGGGGCATATGCTAATAGCTAACTGCAGCTTCATTCAGAATATTTTCACCAATTTCAAATTAAAACATTTCACAAATGTCAAGTTAATGTGTATTTTCTGTATTATTTATACTTTTGTTGCCCCCTTAACTATTGAATAGACAGTAGGTCCTTTTACAGTTCAGTATTTTGGTCTGGGACTAAAAGCATCAACATCATGTTAAAAAAAAGTTTTTGTATAGTTTTTTAGTACAGTTGTTATAATATTTTGTGTACTTCATTTAGCCATGATTTGATTGAATGTAGCTAAACGCACTAATATTTGGAATGAGTCATTATTAAGTCAAAGTTAGCATTAGCATGTAAACATTGGGTCATTTGTCCTGCTGCTAAATTAGCCTTTTGGTCAAATGGCTAACGGTTAGCTCAGGTTATCGCGTTAGCTGACCTTTCTTAAGCTCAGACTCAGGTTGTTTCGGATCCTGAACAAAAATGACCTTACTTAGCAGTGACTGTGCACAGACATACCACAGAAAGCTTTTAAAGCTCACTGTCTGTTTCTAACCTGGTTGTCAGATATAATTAACTAAGAGTGATTTCCACTCTGAGTTTCGATGACAGAGACAGACTTGCCTGGTGGCAGATTTCTTATGTGTCTACAAATTCTGTGTTTTGTATGCATTGGCAGGTGAGAGCTTCACAAAGATTTAGACTGTATGTTTGACGAGAGCTGTAGCCAAAAATCTGGCACAAACAGAGAATACATAAAAAGATATTTCTTTACCTACTGTAATAGCTTTTTAAAGATTTTTTTTAGAGAAAATTCAACGTGAGACGAGGACTAATGTCAAACATGTACTGTTTGTAAAACATCAATAGGGAAAGATGAGTTGGTGTCTTCTTATACAGTCGTGCTTTATAATAGTGTTCAGATGAAAGAGGAAAGTTGAATATAAAGGTGTATTTGATTTGCCAGAACAGTGTTACTTTAGTGGAATCAAGCACTGCAAGCAGATCCTGTTTCTGACCTCTTTTCTTATTGTTGTCCCATTTGTGTCACTTACATTCCTTCTTTGATGGGCTTACACAAAGCCAGAATACTTTTCATTAGTGACCAAAGGACTCTATCGTCCTTGGCCTATTAATAGTGAATGTTGTTTGCGAAGGAGGAAAAAAAACTGAGGAATTCATCCTTCACCTGCTTTCTGCAGGCTGAGGGAAAGTTTTAAGGTGATTGTACTGTAACTACAATGCAGACACTTTCTACAGCATGCAAACACTTTATATTTCGAAAGGTAATTGTCATTTTAGAACTACAGGTGATTGTTGGCCAAACTGCTGTGTATAGGACACAATGTAAGTTGTCATGTAAATGTCTTGCATGAATGCCTGGACTAACCACAACCTCATATAAATGACTTTATGATTCAGAGACACTGTGCAGTAAAATAGGCAAATCAAACATCATCTTTTCAGTGTGTGGTGGGTGGATGTGCATGGTGATATAAGTTAAGCAATTACTGGAGAGTTCAGCTTTCTGTGGACAGAGAGCTCAGTGTGTTGTTTCAGACAAATTGTTTTCTTCAAAATAACCCTTTTGGTCCATGTCTGGTGTTTGTCGAGGGCAAAAGAAAGGACAAATATGAAGTTAAAGATCCCTTCTGGATATGTTGTCACCTACGTTGCTGAAAATCTTTCAGTTTATGTAGACTGGAAGCTTTATTTCTTCATTACTTGCTTGCTTGGCTTCCAAACTACAAATCCAGCTTGTATGTACAAGCGTTTCACTTAGATTTAAGGTGAGCACAGAGAAACGTTCCATCTTTTAATCCCTCAACAGATTAAAGTCAAATCAGTCCTCTAGTATTAGACTCTGCACATCCATTACTCTACACAGTGAAGGTCAAACAGACACTTTCAATTTCAATTTTCAACCAACTGAATACCCTTCACCGCTTCCAAGCATGAAAGATAACCTGTGGTGATTGCAAGTGGCAACCTCCATGTCTGGGAAATGAAGTTGATGTAGAAGTTCATTACTCCAGCAGCCACTTGAGGCTGGCTACAGAACATGTCAGTCTCCATAAGTCCCCATGTTCAAATGTCCAACTTCACAGCAGAAATAAACATGTTTACAGCCTGGTCTCTATAGTTCATAACAACTGTACTGAGAGGGAATTTTTATAGAACTCACCTGTTCAAATGATAGTAAGGCTTAAAGTTATGTATATAATTAACAGCATGGCCAGTTTGATTGATAGGTGGCTACCATTACAGCTGGCCAATTAGAGCGCCCAGGCGTCATTTGGCCCACTTCAGGTCTGCAGATGATCCACATCTTTGCCGATTTTTAGATTAGCCTGGAGGCGGAAGAAGCAGCACATCCGGCTTCAGAGCGGAGCTTCGGTGGGTGACGTCACTGACCCTCTGTCCATTCTTTATACTGTCGTTGGGTGATCATGGTTGTGGAGAATTCTATTCATCAATGGTCAGTTGATTTAGTATTAAACCTTGATCAAGGAGAATGGAGGATTTGTCAATATACTTGTCATGACATGATGCCGCCTCAGTACTGAAGAAGCTGTCCTCTCTGGCTGGTCTATATGCCCCCAGTATAGTGACACAGCTACTCTATGTCCATAAATGTTCATGCTCAATGCATCTATAGTGTAAGATATCTGATTCTGTGGAAGAGGAGTCGCTCCCTCTGTAGATATGAAAGGTTCATTCTGAGGTAACGAAAAAAGGATTATTACATTCAGGCGATTATACACGAATAAAAACGTACTCGTGAATATTATATTCCATTTCTTAAAATAGATCCTCCCAAATCTTACACACTGGTCCTTTAAGGCTTCTGAGACTGATGCATAAAAATCTTGCCTGTAAAGCAGCTTTAGTAGTAAACCATAATGTGTTTCACTTTTGTGGCAGTAATCATTTTAAAACTGTAAGATTCAATTTTCACTTTCCCTCAGTTGTAGGAGGATGCACCCCAGAAATGCTCAAGGCAAGTGTGTAATCCACAGTATCGCAGAGATTGCAGGGCGGGCAGAGGGAGTGTTAGTAAACCATAAAAAGCTGGACTTTTCCTCTGTGTTTCTGCAGCTGGATTCGATACAGGGATTACCCCATCCTCCCCTTCCCCTCCATGTCTATCTCACTCTTTACTTGGACCGTGACAGAGACTGTCACCTCGGACGGCTGCAGGGAGCCGATTGCTCCGTCGCAGAGCAAACATCGCTCATTCGCCAAAACACAGATGTTCCCTTCTGACAGTTGAGGAGTGAAGCTCTCAACCCTGTCACGCCAAACAAGGGAGTTTGCCCACTCTTTGTCACGCGCTCCGTGAAGCATCTGCCACAAATCCTGCTCAGTTCACTTCATAAACACGACAAGACAGCTGTCAGGGCCGTGTTGAAGTTGATGTATGAACTTAGGACTATAAAAGGAATTCTGCTTTAGCACATTGTCCTGACAACTTGCTAATCAAATCATCATACACCAGCCTGCAGCGGGTTCGAGCTACTCCACTGTGTGTCACAATCCAAATTCTGACATAAGAGACTGTAAGTGTCGCTGGCTCCTCAGGCCTTCACGCTCACTTCTGATTTCCTGCTCATATCTGATTATTTTTGGATGACTGTTCGTATCAATTCTAGGATGTAATCCATATCACAAAGCAGGCGCCTGACAGCTCTGTGAAATAACCACATGCAATAAATATGTCTTTTTCTAACAGATTCCAGCCCACAAATCTTTCCGTATCTGTGCCAATCACCAATCAGGCTGCAGATCTTGCAGTTTCTTTTTGAAAGCAGCGTCTGATGAAGTTTGGACCGCTGCTGAAATTCTAATTTTTTGGAATCTGCGTTTGATTCAAGCAAACAAAAATCATCTGATTCCATGTGGTTCTGATCAAAACGGCAAAAAATGACACCGCACAGCGTTTTTTACTGTTCACACTGATTATAAAACCTAATCTGTGAGTCACATTGTGAGAGAAAAAAAACTGATTGGGCCACTTCCAGCTGCGGCATGAATGGAGCCCGAGTGAGGAAGGCCTTGATTTCAAATTTCACCAAAGAAGAAGACTCGGCAGAGCAAATATCAGCGCTGTTACCCGACACTGATGCTGAGTGCCCTTTCAGAGAGTTAACCACCAAAGCGACCTTCCGTAACGACACGTCGAGATGCTATCTGAGAGGCCGCGCTCATGAAAACCGCAACAGCCAAATGGTCTCAACCTTAGTTTTCCTTTGATCAAAGTGTCTATGCATCACCGTCTCATGATCCTGTGTGCTATTTCAGACTAACCCCACCTTCAGATATGGCCTGGCACCATCAGCTCGAAGCAGCTTTCATGCAGATCACAGTGTACCTCTCTGAACCAGAGTCTGCTTTCCTTTTATAGTTAAGGTCTCATAACACAACCAGCCTATTGTTTGCCTCGCTGTAATTGCTCTCTTAGCTGAGGCTTTATGAATTATCAATGAGTACAGTCTAAACATTTTGGTAAAAATAAGCAGGTGTGGGTCACGTTAGAGAGCAGAAAAATTCAGTGGTTGCACTGATGTGTCGGGCTGGTATCAATCATTCTACTCCACTACAGCTCAGAAAACATGTACTCACTGCGATGCATTTATGACAGCTATGGTCACTTTTCATAGAAAAATAATAACATCATGCAAAACGTCTCTCTTAGTTAAGCTTCTAAAATACAATGAAATGTTTTCTAAAAAGTTCAAATTGGCTCCATCTTGGGCAAATTAATCAGCTGCTTATACAATTCTGCATCAATATTAACAATCCAATAATGTAATTATATATTATATATATATTATAATATATATATATATTATATATATTATATATATATTTGACATTTTGGAAAAGAAACACTGAGAAACACTGTAAAAACACAATGTGCTGCTTTGACTCTCTGGTTTATGTATAAATTAAAAATATATATAACCTTTTAATTTGGGAACAATTTTCTTCATGTTGTTTTTAACTGTATGAACTTAGCCAGGTCCTCCAGGAGAGCAGACTTTATGTTTAGCTAAGCTAACAGCTTCATAGGCACCTGAAGAGTGCCATCAGTCATCAAGCTGTTTTCCAAAATGTGAAATAATGACTCAGATTCTTAGAACAGCAATTTTACTTGTACCTGAGTATTTGAACTAGGTGGCATCGATACTGGAGTGAAGGGTGTGAATACATCTTCCATCACTGAATTCAAATGTTTATTTCTTTGAAGATTACCAAGGCCAGTGACATCAGTGAATAGTAAAAGAAAATAAAGATAAAGAAAAAAAGATAAAGGCATATGATCGACTGTCAATCTATTTAAGAGGCTCTAAACTCCACTTTTGTATTCTGCAAGGAGTTTTAAAACGTTCTGTTTAATACTGATGCCTCGATACGACGTGCATAAACAAACCAGATCAGCAAGATGATTGTTTTTTACTATGTTCTTATTCTTAACGCCTGCCACCGGATCGGCTTCAGTCGATGTTTTGATGATGGGCACACCATGGGGCCAATCGCATGCGAGGACAGACTGGGATCATACCATTATGTGCAAAAACTGTACAAGCAACAGCATCTGGCTGCATTTTAATGATGGAGACTGCAAGTGAGTGCACAATTTGTGAAATGAAAATATTCATCAGAGCAGGGTCAACAAAAAAAAAATGCATAAAAATAAGCATTTTATGAAAGCACCGAATGAAAATGTGCTTACTAGCACACAAACCATTCATAATTGCTAAATTAGGCTAATATAGAAGGCTATGAATGAGAGGGAGCCAAGAGCTGGATGTAAAGTCTGAAAACATGTCAGTGTCATGTACAAATAAAAAGTTAAACTGGCAGTGAAAATCCATTGTCTTTGTGGATTTTAACTTTTCAAACAATATTCTATAATCAAAAAAGAAAAATACAACCAATGATTATTTTCATTTGTCTCTGATTCAGTGAAAAATCTTAATGTCTCAACATAATAATAGCACATGACAAATTATAAAAGAGGCATCGAGACAAAAAAGTCATTTAACTGCTCCGAGCACAGCATTCATAAAAGTGTCCAATTTCATAACCCAAACAGTTTCCTGAAGGACGTACACTGTCAAAACTGCATCAAGGTCCAAAGTAGGTTTAAATCACCAAGTGTCATTTTTTTTGTCAGCTCTTTTCAAAAATTTATCAATGTCACATTGTGGTGTCAGTGTGTCCTCTTGGCTTCAGAGGCCATCCTGTAACAGGAAGGACACGGGTTTGATCCCTGTGACAGCCCGGTGTCCTTGTTGCGAGGTGCTGAATCCTTCTGTCGCTGTGGATGAGTGTGTCAGCTCAATGACTGCAGAACAACATGGAGGATAATAAATAAATGATGTATGAAAAATTATATTTATCCCTGACAGCCAGTCAGGTGTGTGGGAGTCAGCAGGAAGCGCTCAGTCTGATTTAATTTCAGTTTTGTGGGTCACAATTTCATGCTATTGCAGTTTCTAATGCGCTGGGATGTTTGATTAGATTAAATTCAATTGGCTGCAGTGTTTATTGTCTTCCTGCCATCTCGCTAACACCTCAGAGACGATGATTATTACTGCATTTGTGGCAGTTACTGGAGTTGGGATAAAAAGAGGGGAATAACAGGACCTGGCAACCTGGGTTTCAGCTTTATTTGCCGTCCCTCGGCTCCACTGTCAGTTACGTGATAAGCCGGGGCTGAACCACAGGCTTTTTGATTTTACATGTATCAGAATATTAAATGCTTTTTTTTTTCTTTCGTCCCAGTTTGATAACAGTAGAGGAATTGCATTCTGTATCAGAGAACAGATTACATTAAATGTGGTGCAAGTTAGCTTTTTAGAAACTATTTTCGAGGTGCACTGTTTTTTTACGGTAAAAAACTGGCAGCTGTGATTGCCAGAATTTTGCCGTAATAAATAAGGTGTTACGGTAAAAGGATATTAGTATTGTTTATTGTTTATTCGCTCGCATATTTTTTCCTATCCAACACTGTTTTGCCATATAACTGACATGAAAATGCCTATGAATAAATAAAAGCTTTGCCATGAAATATAACTGTGTTTTACTGTACACTTAACAGTCTCAGATATAAAAAAAACTTACTTACTTATAAAATACCCCTTAATTGCTGTATAAATAAAGTTTTTGAAATATGACTGTGTTTTCCTGTATACAATAAAACACAGTCATACTTCATGTCGTATTTTACTGTCATGCCTTTATACCGTAAAATCTACAGTGTATGTTATGTTTATTAGATTAAAGAACAAAGGTCTTCGGTCACCATTTAAATCAGAATCAGAATCAGAAATACTTTAATAATTCCAGGGGGAAATTATTTAACATGAGGTTTCTGCTTTGGATTAGCTTTTTTAAATCAGCACTAAACATTCATCTCTCTATTTAAAATTCATGAGCACATTTTTAATTATAATGCATTTGTAAGCATATACACTTATATACGTATATGTTTTTATATTTCTGCACAGTGTTTTTCAAGACAAGACAGCCTTGAAATTATGCCTCCAGCATATCCGATTGTGTTTGCTCTTTCCTGATCCGCAAAGCACTCACAGGCAGCCCCTCCAAGAAAAATTGCAACTACTACTTTATTTATTTGTAGTTGTTTGAATCATTTATAGATTAAAAATGTTAGAAGATACAACTCTTACATACCTCAGTGCAAAAGATCCTAAAACCTCTTAGGGAAAAATTTAAACCATTTAAAACCATTTTTTAACCATTTTGACACTAATTAACGGTTAGAATGGGTTTGTATCTTAATTAAAATAATTAATAATTTAATTGAAATTAATTAATAAAATGATGTTCAGACAAGTAATATTACAGGAGAGGGTATGATTTAACGTCATTATTGGCACGACAGCTGAAGTGCCAATAATAAGTTAAAGCATACCCTTGAATGTAATTTATGATTAGACAACAATTACCAACTTAAATAAAATATATCATCAAAATGTTTCATATTTGGAGGCAAGTTGTTTTACTCGCTGTTTCTGTTCTGATCTCAGTTTCTATGGAGATACACGGGGTGTGACTAATACCTGGAAAGTAAGTAGCCCGAGCCTTAGAAACAACCTGCAACAGACGATTTCTGTCTCAGCAAACTAACGTTAAAGCTTTCTAGAGATCGTGGACTTTCAAAAATAAATACTGCACCAATAACACTAAACTGCTTTGCTAGCTTGATATAGTAGTGACAAAGATATCTGCTGAGAAAGATCATTTTTCCTTGAAAAGGCTACAAAGTCTGTGAACTTCACGTGCATTTCTAAGCTAATACAGCTGATGGAGGATGATTTTTATCTTATGACATATTCTGCTTTAATTTGTGGTCACTAAACTCTGAACACAAACAAGGTATTAACAAGGCGTGATATATATATATATATATTAGGGCTGTCAATCGATTAAAAAAAATTAACTAATTAATCGCAAAAATTTCTGTAATTAATCGTGATTAATCTATCAATAAATATATCAATAAATTAAATGCATTTTTCTGAGACTGAAGCTTATAATGAATATTTATTTATGTAAAATGATCAAATTAATGTAGAATAAACACAGAGAAAGTATATTTAAATTCATTCATGTTATTGGCTTAAGGTGCACATATGCACAGTGCAAACAGAAAAAAGCCAGAATGAGGAAATATACTGACGAGTGCCACACTCCTGTAGTGTAGACTGGGTGTTTTGCTTTGAGGTGATATGTTAAAGTCCTGTTACTTCTGTGGAATTTGCAAACTGTGCAAATTGCCTTGTTTTTGTCCAACGAACCGTCGGGCAACTTTTTAAAATGAAATGTTCCCCCTAAAAGTCCGTCCTTATCCATCTTTCCGCCATAGACTCTCCTTTAGTTAGGATAGATCATAGACATAGATTACACAGACTCCCTTTAGTTAGGATAGATCATAGACATATATACATAGACTCTCCTTTAGTTAGGATAGATCATAGACATATACATAGACGCCGCATTGAGCAGGTTGGTCCGTTGCTGCGATACGTTAACACGTCCGCCATATTGGATGTGGCAGATCTGCCCGTAAACTAAAACAAGCAGGGCCGGTTTTAGCTGTGGGCAATGTGGGCGACCGCCCAGGGCGCAGTCTCCGTGAGGGCTTTAAGTTAATGCCTCTTATACACCCATTCACACACACACTAATATATCTGGGAAACAAAGCTCTACTTTGCCACATCCAAAATGGCGGCCGCCACCGGAAGTAAACAAAACCGCGTTAATTGCGTTAATTTTTTTTAACGCGTTAATTCTTTAAAATTAATCGACAAAATTAACGTGTTAATTTTGACAGCACTAATATATATATATATAAAACATTCCCTCTGCACATAAACACAACACCACGACTTAAGGCTTAAGGCTTAGGGTTCACACTCTGTTGTTGAAGTGTCATAATGTTGTGGCATGTCTTTTTAAGTAGACAGGACTTTTTTTTTTTTTAAAGATCATTTTTTTGGCCTTTTATGCCTTTAATGATAGGACAGCTGAAGATAGACAGGAAGCAGGGGGCAGAGAGAGGGGGAGTGACACACAGTAAATGGCCGTCCGATGCAGTGCCAGCTGCAGCGAGGACTATAGCCTCTACACACGGGGCGGCCGCTTAACCCACTATGCTACCGACCACCCCAGTAGACAGGACATTTTTAAATTTCTCTTTAGAATTGTTTGACAGTCTTAATTGTCCCCGTGACCCTGCAAAGAATAAGAGGTTATAAATAATGGATGGATGGAGTTTAATTGTATTTTCCTTGGCAGTTGACAGCAGTCTTACACACACCTTAAAACACCTGTGTTTATTCATAACATCAAAGATTTCTGTCTTAACAATTTTACAAAATAAATGTTATTTATGGCTAAATCAGCATCAGGCAAAGTTGCAATACAGAAAAATATTCTCAAGTATTATTCATCAGGACAAACAGCTGATCTGCTTCATGTATTCTGATTCGTGCCATAACCATGGCAGATCGCTGTGTTCATGTCAGTCCATCAGTCATAGCAACGAGCTGATTGAGGGGAGTAAAAGAAAAAAGATGCTGAGGGCCTTTAATGTTGGTTTGAATCCAAGACAATATCTCCAAAATGTCCGATTGTGTCTCTGTGGCAAAGAGTTTCGGAGAAAATGTACTTTTGTTGGAACAAACAAGAACCTGATGAGATTAGTTGTGTTTAGGGGAGCTTTCCACCGCGCTTTATGTCGTTTAAACACAATCGAATTACAGCAAAACCTTGACCGCGGCGTGGAGGGACCGATCGCTGCTACTGTAACACAACTGCTATTCATTTCCAATTCACAGCGGGGCCCACTTCTGTTTAAAAATAACAAAGAAAAAGCTATTTAAGAAATCACACAGGAGAACAGGAATACATTACGCTCTGAGGTAGCCCGCCATTTATCATCATTATTAAACAAACAGCCAGCGCCTAAGCCCTGTGCCTGTACGTGTCAACGCTCTCTGGATCCTTCCCTCCCTCTGCCCCTTCTTACCTTTCGTCCCTGACAAGTTAAAGCACCTAGAGGAGC
Source organism: Larimichthys crocea (assembly GCF_000972845.2). Taxonomy (NCBI): domain Eukaryota; kingdom Metazoa; phylum Chordata; class Actinopteri; family Sciaenidae; genus Larimichthys; species Larimichthys crocea. The sequence goes on along the minus strand of NC_040022.1, from coordinate 28,255,283 downwards.
TTTTGGCAAGTTTTCTTTGGCTCTGTGAAACAGTAATAGGCTGCATTATGAGGAAAAGAAGTCAAAGTCTTAACTAAATGTAATTGGCTGTGGTTTTACAGATTATGCAGCAGTTATGTTTAGGTTCAACATGGAGCCCAAGGAAAAGTGAAGGTATATAAACAGAGAAAACGGAGCCACAGAGGGAAAGTGTCAATCAAAACATTGTAATATTTGCGCACTCGGTGTGAAACGGCTGTCTAGGCTGCATCCGCCTCGCTATTTCTAAAGCTAAATGGGGTAATAATGTAAGCAGTTATGAACAAGGAGCGAATTTGTGTCTAAATTCAGATCTGCACAGCTGTGAAGAACACAGCAGTCGACAAGGTGGTATGAAAAAGAGCGACTGCGAGTTCTCAAGTTTTGGAGCCATGTTTAAGAGCAATAACAGAGACTGCTTTTCTTTTTTTCTTCTCTCCCTTTGCGACTCCGTCTCGCTTTGGTGACAGGCTTGGCGCGCTCAGCCCGGCGCACTTTCCTTCACTTTAGTGATCGGAGACCCGGATTAGTTTCAGCCAATGAGCGCGGGGGGAAACATGAATAGAGTCGGCTCTCGCACACTTTGATGAGAAGAAAAGGTGAGGAGCGAGGTGTTAGAGCATGGGGGGAAAATCTATTTTTAGGCGTCTAATGAAACTTTTCAGTGCCATGCAGACGACAGGAGGGAAGTTGACAGGCGATTATGATACTCTTTAATTAGCTCACAAGCTCTGGTATATCTGTTAGCCAATTATCACTTTGAACGCCACGTTTGATGCCTTCTACCAAGGTTTCATGTCAACGAGCCGTGGAAGTATGGACTAAATTTACGACTTAATACCTTTTTGTGCAGGACTTTTCATGTGGCGACATACTGACAGTGTTGAGCAAGTTCCATCGTCACCCAGCGTGAGACGAACAAGAGGCCTCATCAGCTCTCGCTCCCGTGGACGTCCGTGTGGACGCCTGTGTGGGATAGAGAGCTTCAACTGAGCAAACTTAGACGGCGACGTCCTGTCCAGATATTTTCAGCAGCTACAAAAAAGAGATGTAGCACAGGAAAGATGTTAGACGTCAGCCGCCGCTCAGCTATCTACAGTCACCATTTTGCACTGATGTCTCACAGCCCGTCGTAGAGGAGCCGCAGAGGCCAATTTATACATCCAGAGAAGAAGAAAAAGACAAGTTGGGTTTTGAGTCAGTCAGTTGGGAAGTCTCTCACCATTACCGTCTTTCTCTCCGTCTGTGTAAAGCCTGCGGCTGACTGCAAGCACTCCACACCACTTCTCTGGAAAGCACTCTGGGAAACGTAGGCAACCGCTAAATGAGACAGATGAGGCAGGCTGAGGGAGAAGAAGTCAAAATACATGTTTTATTGATAATTCTGGTATCTTATTTATAAGGCTGCAACTAACTCCCATATTCCACAGGGCCCGGACGCACTGCGTTGTGTGATACGCAGCCGTTCTAGTCAATGTTTCAAACCCCACCGGCTCTGCTGCGGTCCGGTTCAGAAACGTCCCAGAAGCAGGCCTTCACTCGGCTCGGCACTGAATATGTGGATGTTCTATTTTTGACGCCACGAGCAGCCCGTGTCAATTCACACGGAGCACCTCGAGCTGACAGGAAGCCAGACACAACAGCATAGAGAATCCTGGGGATTTTCAAAATAAAACACCAACAGTACAGTCTAACTTCTTCCTCTTCTTCTTCTTTTTTATTATTTTGTCAATTGATTTACTCTGGAAAATGTCCAAAAAAATGTGACATTGTGTCCGTCATAAGTTCCCAATGTGGACACCTTAAAATGTTTTGTTTTCTCATCCAAACCAAAGGATATTAAATGACCAATAATAATAAAAACACAGAAATTAAATGATCCTGAGCTTGCTGCTGAAAATTCCAGTTGAAACATGTATTACTAGTGTAATAATAGAATTACTAGAAGAAACGCTGAAATGTGAGCACTGAGAGAAACAGAAATACCAGTTAAAGTAGTCAAGTGATGATGGGTTGAAGTGTAAGTAATAATTGAGCTTAGAGTGCTAAATTATTGGCTGCAGCGCATACTGTCTTGTAATGCCACGTGTGAGTGTGACAGCTGCTGATGTCACACCGGCACGAGGTGAGTTTATGTTTGAAACTTCTGGGAATAAAACGTATTTTTGTCATGTAAGTGTACGTGTCACATCAACCCCTACCTTTTTGGAGCCAAGAGCGACATATTACATACGTTAAAGAGCGACTTTATATAAATATTTTTGTTCTTATCTTAAGAGCACCTTGTTGCGGTGATGATGTGGCTCTGTCAGTACACTGTGACATCACTGCCGGGCATGGAGAGCATTGCTCTGACGGTGAAAACAGAAAACAGACTGGAAACGTTAAACCAGAGAGGGCGATAAAACACTGCTTTTTGACCCTGGTGTTAAGTTACTTCATTAGAACCAAGCCTGAGGTAAGGTGCTGTGAGTCTAGCCAAAAGAATGCTTTTGTAATTGAAGTAAGAGAAGTGTGTGTGTGTGTGTGTGTGAGGAAAAGAGAGCCGAACAGGAATCAGAGTCTGGAGAGAGAGGGAAGCCCTGCCAGCTTATCATAACTGATCCCCACACTCGCGGACAGGCTGTATTTACATTCCGACCGTCTTTGTAGTACAACACCGACGGCGGTCACGAACGCGCCGCGACTGATGAGCTCCGTCGACACGAGCCATAAATCAACAGCGCCTCGCGTCCTCTTATCTCCTGCTCTTTCACGTTGACCTCTCTTACGTGTCGGAGCGGTAGCAGCAGTGGTGGCGTCAGTGGCCCAGCTCGGACTGTAAATAGTGGCCGACGAGCACCAAGAGGAAGAGAGAAAAAAAATCAATGTAATTACACACAGCGATTGAGCAGAGCACACAGGCTTTAAAATTAAATTGTACCTGTGTTTTTTTTTTTTTTTTTGGTTACACTGTTTTACATCACAGAACAATGAGGCTCGAGTTATTTTAGCCGTGGCCCTCATGGGGCTTATAATCCAGGCTAAGTGACAGGCTAATTTGTGGTATTAGATTGCTTTCATGGGGTCGTTTAGGCCTTCTTTGAACGTTAGTGGTATGAAAAGGCTGCTCTGCCTCAGCGGTCACATTGACTTGTATGCTGTGTGACTGCTACAGCAGGGACAGAAGTTGGAGGGGGGGTCACAGGGGGTGTCTGAAAGGCCACATTTCGTCAGTCGTGTTCAATCTTCTTACCGAAGATAGAGAACACGCAAGTAGAATTTCGCCAAAAGTGCAAAAAACCGGAGCTGTGCCCGTGAAACTTCCGCGACCAGTCGACTGTTGAGTCTAATCATGGCGTGAATTTAGCCTGTTTATAATGAGCGATGAGAGTTCAATCGAACTAAAGGTCCATGGAATGAGAAAATAGGTTTTCTGCAGGAGAGGAAATCCATCAAAAGGGACAAGAGGCGAGTGGAGTGGTGTTAACACGGTTCAATAGTGAGACAAAGGCATCCAGTTGAAAATCTCTCCGAGTAGAAATCAAAGAGTGTTTTGTACGTGTGTGTGTGTGTGTGTGTGCGTGGCTAAAGCCTGGAGATATACCCTTAAACACAGACACAAGGCCGAGCTCTTCAACAATAAGACGGGAGCTGCGCTAAGTCAACTTATTGCTGATGACCATTCAGAGTGTCAGAGGCCGGAACAAGTAATTAAAGGCAATAGAAAAATGGAGGATTAGTTTGAATTAATCCGCAACTTTTCCCATCTTCTTGCAGAAAATGTTGAAATGGAAGTATATGGAAGCCCAGCAGAGCATAGCAGAAATAATGGCTTGGCAGCTCTCCCCCTGAAATGAGAAGGGACTAATGGATCCGCGGTCCTGACTAAGATGGCTGAGCCAGATTGCATGTGGATTTAAGTGATTAAGAACATGGTGGACCCCCGTTCTTGCCCGTGTCAGAGAAAATGTAATGTATGACAATGAATGCTAAAATATGAAATTCCCTCATTTAAAGAATCGGTCACTGCTGCAGAGAATTCAGGGAACAATTGGCATCTGACATTAGGAAAATGTATGCTATATGAATGCATACGGTGCAGGGCGGGACAGCAGGAGTCCGTCCGTGAATCTGTTCATCTGCGGACTAGATGTGATGAGGATTTGATTCTTTATGTTTGTCTGGTTTACTTCGAGAGAAGTTTTCACAAAGCAGCTGTCATTAAAACACACGCCACACCTTGCTTTTATTAAAATTAGTGAAATTAAAAGTTATTAGCAATTTAAATGAGACAAACAAGATTTTTACTGTGCTTTGAGGAAAAAATGAATTATTAACAGTGCTAATGAAGTCAGTGTTGTAGCAGGTTTCTAACTAGAAGTGCCATATTAATAATGCTGCTTATTTATGTGACGAGATGTAGGAGGATGAATGATTTCATAATGTTAGTGGCCTTTCATATTGTTGATATTATTATTGGCTCATCATTGGACATCATGTTATGCCTCACATGGACGAATGATAGCAGGTAATGTAATACTGTGATGTTATGTTATCTCAGAATTGATTGCCTCGTCAGACTTTATTGCATTTTTAGGCCATGTAAAGACATAATTTATTATATTTCACAAGGTTATTACATCGTCTATCAACAAAATAAGAGACCGGAGGGTGTGTGTGTGTGTGTGTGTGTGTCTGACACATCAGAGAAACTCAATTGAAATGCACAAATTATTATAAGTTACACATTTGACATGAAGCCATTCAGAGGACAAATTTCTTTCACCTTCTAATAAAAATAAGTGATTTCAGATTCATACTTTGCCCAACAGGTTTCATATCTAATATCTGGTAAAGTGAGTCGTTTGTTAGTTAAAGGTTAGAGGAAGGTCACTTTCACGATTTGAGATGCAAACTTCAGTGTCCGACGTCAAAGTCAAGCCCTTTGTACATCCATCCATCCATCCACACTGACCTCCACCCTGTGACTTTTTGCTGCCCTGTAAGAACACCATATTACAGGGTAATAGAGTTGGTTTATGCTGGGACAGTAATAGTTTATATGACGTGCGTAGTCGAAGGTGAAGTGACAAGTCGGCCATCGGAGAGAGAAAAGGTGACGTCCTTTAAATACAGAGACAAAGACGAGCATTTTTCATGTTTTGCAGAGTTTCTCTCCTGAAGGGGACGTAGAATTTAAAAAGTACAAACCCTGCATACTGTCTCACCTCTGTACAGCTGGCCAATCACAGTGTGAAGTGGGTGTAAATGTTGGATCGTCTGTGTCGGAAATAGAAATGGTCAGACACAGACGCCTAATGTGACACGGAAAGATCGATGTATCGGGAGGCCGATTCAACATCTGAAGAACCCGGATTACTCAGAGAGATCACTAACCTGGTTAATGAGTAATCTGATTATTTTATCAACACTACTTACTTCTTTTAAGTATAGTAGTGATTAAAAATACCTGTATGTACAAGTCAAAATTAACTTTTACTTTAATTTTACATTGTCACATTCCATATCTGAAGACATTGTCATATACATGCAAAAGCAAAAGCCTGATGAGAAATGTATAAGTGGCCTGGAAATCAATTTTTTCCAGGAGGAATAAAGCCTGGAAAATCAGGTTTCTCTAATCCTGTAACCTAACTCTAAGAAACCAGGTTTCTCTTTTACATGTTGTTAAAGGAATCATCTATTATCACTAAAAAGTTATTTAATAGTTAATTAAGTAGACAATCTGTGTTTGCCTATCATTTGTCATCTTGAGGCGGTGTCTTTGAATGCAACACTGACTTGGAAGTCAACAGCAGCTCTTAAAACTGGACAGTTCCAGAGAAGTGAATTCCTTTTCTTTCATTTATTCCTTTCTTTTTAACGTGTACATCTCTGTGTGCTCGTGCCTCTCATTATCAGACAGTAGAGAGCATACAGTAGAAAGCAGAGGGGTGGGACTGCATGCGTGCAGTCTGAGAGCGCCACACCGCACAGCCGTGACCGTCTTCGACAGGTGCTAGCGGATAATTGGGCGGCGTGCCGGCTACGACGGCAGCGCTGCTGTCTCCGAGAGCTCATTACTATCACTCAGAAGTTCCCCTTAAAAACCTCCACAGTCACATGACTCTACATATTCTGTAATACGACTGAAATATCTTGAAACGCTGGCATTAAAGGGCCCGTCACTCCCTGAGCCATTGACGTGCTGTTTGAGCGGTGAATGATTGCACTCAGCATGTCGTAAGCCTGGAAAGCACAGGGTTCAACTCCCAGGTTCAGCTGCATGCAAATACACACATATGGTGAGATACAGTCAGTCCTTCTGTGAAACAAATGTACATCAGCTGTACGTTAAGCGCTGGTGAGGGATTTGAAGCAGGACCTTCTCTACCTCGTTGGCCACATGGGGTTTGGAACAGATAACAGGGTTGATGATCAGCTTCAGTGAGCCAACAATATCTCACAAGGTGTGGAATTTCTGCCCTTGAAAAATCACTTTCACACATTTCTATTTAAAACAATACCTTAGTATACAGTTCTGCTTGCTCGTGTTTTGCCTTCGTTAGATAGTTCAAATGAGATGGAGGCAATCAGGAGAGAGAGGATTCCACTAAGAAAGAAGGATGTTATGACTACCCTTCGGACTAACTGACCGACCGGAATGCCACCCACTAGGGCCGTTCAGACTGAATGGAGGAGTCAGCAAATCACCACGACGGTCTGTGATTGTGGTGTTGTGCTGCCAGTGTGAAAATAGAAACCAGAGAATCCGGTCTGAAGGCTCGTCAGAGAGCAACACACTGCATGAGTTTACATTATACTCCATTAACGAAAGGTTTGGAACAACAGGCTGGGAAATGAAGCCAATGCTGAAGTGTCAAAAACTGCAGCATCCACTTGAGGCTGGCTCCAGAAGTGAGTCAGTCTCCATAAGTCCCCATGTTCAAATGTCCAACTTCACAGCAGAAATAAACATGTTTACAGCCTGGTACAAAAAACAGTTTTGGTCTCTGTAGCTAATTTCCCCATTCATGACAACTGTACTGAGGGTGAATTTATATACAACTCACCTGTTCAGATTATATTAAGGCTTAAAGTTATGCAGAATTAAGAGCGTGGACACTTTGACAGCTAGGTGTCATTACAGAGGGCTACGGATATGGAGGTTTGCACATACTAACTCTACTCGCTACTCTAAATTCCACCAGGTACAGATGCATCGCACTCTGGGTACACTGTGACTGCCGAGATGATCGTGGCTGTCCAAGACAATGTTTGTGAGCATCCCAGAAGCAGCTCCGCTCCACCGAGAACCGAATACACGGCTGTTCAATTTTTGATGGAAACCACGAGCACCGCGTCAGAGCAGAGCTGGCCAGGAGTAAGAAACACAAACAGTGTAGAGAATCCAGTCGATTTTCAAAATAAAACACCCCCGTGCAAACTTTCGGTCTTCAAAAACGATGTTGCGTTTTTGAAAATGTTGCTGGAGGCCTCTGTGGGCCTCATTTAAATGAGTAAAGGAGTGGCAACAAGACAAGCTTTCATCAGAGCTATCAACTGTATCTCACTGTCTTCATCGTGACCATGAGCTAGAAAGCAGCTTCAACAATAAAAGACGATGCAAGACATGCTACTAAAAATAAGTCTTCGATTGAAGAAAAGTCTAAAAAAATGTACTTTTCCCTCTTTAGCTCTGAGTACTGATCTTACTTTGCTTAAAAAAGGACTTTTTTGTCAAACAACCATAGCCCAGGGGACGGAGAGGAGAGGAAATTGTGGTGGTGGTAACCCACCACCACAATTTCCTCCAGTTAGCACAGACTTTATTGGAAGAGAGGAACTTAATTGATGTTATTGCAGCTCCTACTGCTGCCTATAGCGGTCAATACATTTTATAATTACTTAACGCCCTTACAAGAACTCCTAGAATCATGTCACATTATTGCATCACAAATTACTGATCACTGTTTTGATTAGTGTGACACACAGTGACATGGAGGCATCATTATGCTTCAGTTGACAGTCCACCATCTCTGTCTGTGATCACTGGCTCAGTAGACAGAAGCCAAGGACTGGAGGGGACAGACTAACAACATCCAACATCCAAACTCCATGGCTGATCAATCACAGAATCCAGTCTGATTGGTCACAGATGCCTTCTGACCATGCTAATAACTCCCATAATGCACGGCTTGCGATGCAAAATTGCGGTCTGTCCCATCTCTTGTGGTAACCGGGGAGCTAGTTACTAGCTGATTAAGTACATCTCCAAAAAAAAGTTTCTCCATTTTAGAAGAGAAAGTTCGACATAGCTGCTGGTCATTGCTTCATATTTAATAGACCAGATGATTACGTTCTCTGAAATGACATCCTCTGGCAGCTTCAAGAGAGCAAACAACTTCAGCAGTGTCTGATATGAGTTTCACTTACATGCCAGAAATAATTCTGTCAGAGCAGATGTTGTATTTTTCAAATGGTGTGCATGTCACTGAAGCAAATCTCTTCAAATTCAAATCAGGATCAGAAGTAGAAATCAAACATCGATAGACGTTTGTGCCCACTTTGCCAAACTGTTCGTGTTAGTTGTGATGAATTGTCTTTCTTCTGATGGCGCCGTGTTCTTTTAACGGGCCTTCACGTGGACACTCGCTCATACATCAGTCGGTCTCATTACAGTGCTATGCTGAGCAGATGCTCCTCAGTATGTACCACATCTTACACCTCCGAACAAAGGCTGCTGAAGCAAACCAACACCTCAGGATGCAACTGCAAATTGCTGTGATGATAGCCCAGAATGAAGTGAATGCTAAGAGAACATTTACATTTTATTATAGCTTTTAGTGTTCTCACCTCTCCTAAGATCAAACTTTAGGGATTTCTGGTACATCCTCACCTTTTATTAAGGTGCACAGAGAAGTGAAAAAGTCTGCAACACTTGAACTATACACAACAACTTTATTAGACGAAGGACCAAGACTTTGGCCCCGGAAGCAAACTCTTTCTCTTTGTAGTTCCAGTAATACTGATCGCTCACGTTTGAGGAGACCTTGGTTCCAATAGTTCATGTGGAACACAAAACCTATTGGCCTATTCAATCTTGGAACCCCTCGCCTATTACCTGGCAATAATTTAGCTTTTTATTAGCATTTTATTAGTATTAGCTAGTTATCTGTATTCATATGCAGATATCTGTTCATAGAGATCAGCAGAAATGTGTCTTTATCGTCATTATTGCATATCAAGTTGCTCATCGAAATGCAGAGGAAGTCTTTGGGTCCGGTAGAATAGTCTGGTTTTCCTAGGAAGGTTCCTAGCTGAGCGAAATGAGCCAGAACTATTTTTTAGTATACTATATATCATTTTAATTCTGACATTGATTATGAAGTCATATTTTCACCGGATTGTCCACAGTTATATATCCTGCATGAAGAACGTACAGGGAGGAGTATCTCAGATGCGCTTTTTGTAGTCCATCTTCTGAACTTTGTAGTTTTACTACAGATCACGTCAATAACATCCACCGTTGCATAATGACGTGGTCTAGTGTATGTGCAGTCAGATTCTCTGAATGCTCCTAAGTCCCTAAACCCTTCATCAATGTGATGAATAATGATGCTGATGATGATAAAGTTGTATACTGTATTCTACAGGACTGTACTACACTAGTATACAAGTGCTGGAGTTCTGACCTTCACACACCTTTTCATAATTACAATCTGCCCGTATGGTAAAACATTATCTCAACTCAGCACACAGCACAAAGTGCTTCACAGAGAAAGTTAAAGGGACGCTTCTTTACTATGTATTTTGGTGTCATTTCTTAACAAATGGCAGAAGTGACAAACGTGCCCTTTAAAGCTGGATTCATTCCTCTCCATGAGCAGAGAAGCTCACAGTCAGCACCCATCAGCAGAATTTTGTTTGGGTTAATGTGGTGAATCTATAGCGGCTCACTTGGTCAGGATGAGGCAGTCTCTTCTGTTGCAATTTAGGCTGATAAGATGGCTGCGTTCTCACATACAGTGCTGTCTTAATATGATGAGACTCTCAGTGGTCAGGTGTGCTGTCTGAGGAAGACGGACTGCTCACTGCAAGTGTTTCCTCACTCCGGGTTTTGTAATTAGCTGTCAGCATGTTGAGCTTGACGATGTAATTGGTTCCTATATGCTGCTTTAAACTCATTAAAGTTGACTATTTGAGAACTTGATTTACGCCGTGTCCTTCAGAGAGACTGAAAAGGAAACATTCGGTACAAAACCAATCCTCCACCAGCGTGCACAGGCAGCGAAGAAGAAGAAGACGATGACAGCTGAGAAAGCTTTACTGGGTCATCCTTCTCTCACAGTCGGATCCAGTACTGACTGGTCACAGAGCATTGTGTTGCACCGCTTTTCATCTATCAATGACAAATGTGACACCCTGCATCAGAGCCGTGCATCACTTATTTTTGGATTTGAATTTCACCACAGGCTGTCTAGATGTGACAGCAAACAAACAATACTGAAACTGGACTGACACCAGACAGCCCTGACATAAACATGCTAGTGTAATATATAAGAAACGTCATTAGTATATAGTCTAATGATCATTATATAAGTCTAGATTAACGGTGCCACATATTGAAGCTCAACATGGATATATGGTTATTAAATGATAACAACAGAATGTAGGTCACTGATCTCACACATTCACACTACAAAATTAAACTACATTTCCCATGTGTTGCTTCTTATAGTAATTCCACAAGTCTTGTAGTAGACGTGGAAATTACAAATCACTCTGCTCATTTTGCTCAGATTCAGTTCATGGAGTCATTCATTTTTAACACCTGAATTATTATTATTTATTTATTGACAGGGCAGCACGGGCTGCTGCAAACACAACCTTGACTTATCACCTACTGAAGCTGGTGTAGCAAATGAGTTAGCAATCTTTTGCCTACTAACACGTCCAGCAGACAGGGAGCATTCATTCAGAGACGTGTTTTTGGCCGCCTGACAAGTCCAATATTCACTCCCCTCATACATCTGTTTGCTGTCCAGTAGCTTCTGATAATATCTGGCTCATTAGCTGCTAATTACTGAGTTACTAACTGCGTCTGTCAGCTGCACCGTCAAACAAGACTGATGACAGCGATGGGACGGAGTCAAAGAATAAAGTTGCAGGCTGTAAAAACAAAAATACTGAAACACTCTGTATTGTATTGCAGATTATTACAGCTGTTTTGCAACACAGTAATCCAGACAGAAGATATTTCAATACTGATCTAGATCACTACGATGTGCTACAATGCTAAGAAAAGCTAAAGTGATTGACCACTTGCATTAGTTAGGACCACGTCCAGGGACGGACTGGCAATCTGGCATACCGTGCATTTGCCCGGTGGGCCGACGTGCTATTTGGGCCGACAAGTCCCGATATATATATATATATATTTAACGAGTAGATCACACACCTTAAACACACTCTGGGGCTTAGCGATGGGCAATGTGGGCCGCGCGGGGGGGGGCTGGTTCGGCTATTCGTCTAGGGCGCATGGCGCGTCTATGGCGCACGTGAAAATGCCAGGGCCGATTTTTTGTCCCAGTCCGCCCATGACCACGTCCAAACTATTCATACCCCAGGTCCCCAATATATGGTGCAACTGATTGTACTAGCAGGTTCAGTTACAAAGTAACGACTAGTTACTGAGCTTCTAATGTCCACGTTACAGCCTAGCTCAGCTACTTAAATGGTGTGAACAAGCTGCTAGCACAAAGACAGCTATCCTGGCTCTGTCCAATCTGGCTACCAGCACCCCTAAAGATCATTTTTACCAAAACATAAGAAAAGAAAATGCAGCCGTAACATACGGTTAACTCGGTTTTTGGTTCAGTTAAAAGAATAATCAAAAGCTGTGCCTGTAATTCACAAGTCCCCACAGAGCTAGGAATGCTGCTACAAATGTGCTAGATATGAGGGAGTTACATTTCCATTGTTAACTTTTAAAACAACCTTTGATTTGTGGTCATCAGCAAGCAAACCAGTAAGCAATCATCTTTCCTGACACCTAAGACCTTAGGTCCAGGGTTTGATGGTCTCGGTTCAAGCTGTCTTGCTCATTAAAAAAACAAACAAACTACAACTCATCTTTCTCCTTCTGTGGTGCCAGCCTGGAAACACATTGCTAATTGAATAATTTGAACATGAATCTGTCCGGCAACTACAACAGATTGGCAACCATCTCAAGTGGCACCTGGAACATCTGGCATGTACATCAACAGATCTGAGAGCCTTGAGACTGGAGCTCAGTGGGCTCTGCAGTCTGGAGGCTTGCTGTTAATCATTTCTGACATGTTACTGTACGCGCACGCCAATGTGACTCTCTCTCTCCCTCAAGTGTATAGTAGCCTGACGTTGAGCCAGAGAGGATAGGGAGCTAAGACATGATGTGGAGTTTATTCATCAGCGCCTCCACGGCTCCCTTTTCTCCATCAGACATTGTTTTTTTCTGTCAGATTGTAAAAATGGCGGCTGATGTAAGAGCACAAGATCACACTTCTATATTCTTTATTCTTCTCTCTGCGTGACATTTGATTAAACACCACAAGCCTACACTTGAGCAGATTTGACACGGTGCAGATCTGTTCTGTTTTAATCTCACACTAATGTCCCCGAAACAGAAATGCAAAACTGGAGGGCAAAAAAGCTAGAAAGCAAAGGACAGACCCTGACATATACAGTATATATCAACACACAGTGATTTATTTTAATATTCATCGATGATCATGGGCTTGTGTTGCTGAAAGGTCACCAATCCAGCAAACTAGATTACCTAGATAGCTGTGGGCTAATGTGGCGAGGCCAAACTTGAAAGCTCTGCTGTATTTAACAGCACAGCTCCAGGCTTCATAATATTAGCTTTCTGTTCACTGGTGTCTCAGCGGTCAGTCTAGGGGTAGATCAATACCTATCTATACTATCAATAAGTCCTGTTTTGAGTATTGGTATTTACATCAGTAAGACTGATACCGTAAAAAAATGGATGTCTCTTGCTTAGCAAAGAGGTCACAAAGATCTGCCCATGTTGGGTCACGTTCTGGGGATGTGAACACAATTCTTAGTTCCTGCACTCTGTGCTTCCCTGCTGATGTCTGCAGCTACTGTATTATTCTATAGTTGGTTTGATGGCTCAATAAAAGAGGAGCATCATTTGGACTTATTTCACATGCATGTGAGTAGTAATTAATACAATTCTTAAACAGCACTGACATTTTGGGAAATTGGTTAAGTTGCTTTCTTGGTAAGTGTTAGATGAGAAGATCGACACTACTCTGATGTATGTACGTTAATTATGAGCCACTCTACTTCGTCCTTGCTGGTTCCCAGTCTTTATGCTAAGCTAAGCTAAACAGCCACTGGCTCCAGCTTTATTGCTCTTCATATTTAACTCTCACAAGAAAGCGATTCAATTTCTTTTTTTTCTGTAATGTTTGGCAAATAAGTTCTGTAGTTATGAAAATGTATTGTAAATCACAACACATTGTTCTTCACTATGTAATGGCACGTAAACCTTTAATAAAACAGTATTTAGAAAGTATTGTATCAGTGCTTTTAGCCTTATTTCATTTTAAATTAAAACCAAATTCCTACCCTTAATTCTGTCTAAAGTTACTGTAGCAGTTTTTTTTGTTTTTTTTACCACTGGGGGGGCAGCACAACTCATATTATAATAATTATTAGCTCCTCCTTTCGAGACTTAACTCAGCCAATGAGAGAATTTCTGTATTGGAGAGATGTTCGCAAAACTACCACCTTTTCTCCACCTTTTCTCTTCTCCTCTCGTTCTCTCTCTCTCTCTCCCTTCCTCTCCTCTCTGTTTCCATCTCTCGCCATGTAAACGTTTTCACAAACTTGGTCCAAACTTTTAAATCTATCCCGTCAGGGGGGGGGTTTGGTGCTGTACAAACCCTAACTAACGACCCTTCATTGAGCTTTTTTTTAGAGTAGTCCCTTATACAATTATTTTTTGGCTGCTAACGGGGAGGGAACGGCTACTGTTAGCAATTGTTTTATATACACCCTTAATTCATTAGTTGTTGCCGGAATACGACGACCCGTTCAGTAGCTTAAGTTTTACTACCCTGTCATATAGTTTTGCTCAATACCCTACGTTAGCTTGTTGGGTTATAGATACCCGGTTAGGCCGGGCCCTGGGGTGGGTCAGACCCTTCATTAGTTTGGATTTGTTTGTTTGATAGTAACCCTACGGATGGTAGGCTTGTGTTTATATACCCTTCAGTTAGTTTGGTGCGTCTAACTACCACTACCCAGTATAAAAAGGGGTAGGGGGGAAGGGAGGCTTAAAGCTTGGGGGTTTTATATAGGATGGAACCCTTCATTGTTTTAGTTCAAGAAAGAGAATGGTTGTGCTCTAACTACCCTATGGTTTAAGCTTGTTTAAGATAAATAAGAAACCCTGTATTATTGTGAGCTCTACCACCCTGACGATGTGTACGATTGTTTTGTATATAACTGTCCGGTTGAGGAACGCAGAATTGTAATGTTAAATATACCCGCTTATTCGTTAGTTTGTAAATGATGTAAGTAAAAATAAGAAGCCCTAGCCACTGCAGCATACGAAGGAAAGAGAAAAGGAAATGATTCGACTATGTAAGGAGAAAAAAAAAAGTTAAATAGGCCGGCTGGTCAAAGATGAGGTAAGTTTTGAGCTCAATCAAAACCAAACTACCCGAGTAGGGAGAGACGTTAGGGGACTGTGAGTTGTTTCTATACCGAGCGATAAGGGTCAAAAGTTGGATAATTGGCAAATCTAGGGGGGACGGCAACGGCCTGGGGGGGAGGGCGAGGAAGGGGGGGGAATAGAAAAGAGAAAAAAAAAAATAGCATTGGGGTTTAAATTAACCCTTCGGGTTAGGGTAATTGTTGTATTAGCATGGCTACCGAAAGGAAAACATCACAACCCTAGACCCTAAGGCCCCTAAAGAAAAGAAAAAAAGAAAATAACCTACCACTAAAATATGACACCTACCAACCAACGAAAACAGAAATAAAACCGACGGCCGAGGGAAACTGCAAGCGGGCCTAAGGCACAACAATGAAGGAAAAGGGCGGGGGCCACAAAAACGCCCCGACGCGGGGGAAAATGTAGAAAAAGAGTAGAACTTGGGTTTAGCTATAACTGTGTACAAGTTAGAACGGGGGACAGTTGATTTTCTCATAAGGCCCTAATCGGTGTAGGATAAAAAAAATGTTTGTGTTTTCAGCATCATCCCCTAAAAAAACACCATGGCCAAGGGTGGAGATCGGACGTTGGGTTGTTAACTCTAAAACCGAAAACTATACGCAAAAAATAAAACCGGGCGAAAGTCAAGTTTTGGACGGGAAAATTATAAAAGTCCTGTTCGGCGAACGGATTAAATCGCGACGGAAAGGAAAAAAGAAAGAGGGGTTGGTTTGACGAAGATCATCCGCAGATTCCTTAGATTGGCTCTAACGACCAAAGAACTGAACGTAGTAGCGAATGAAAAGGTGGTTTAATAATATAAGAAATGCTTCATTAGAGATAAATTGAAAGATAAGGGTAGTAAAATAAAAAAAATTGCGGTGTGACCGAGAGAGCGGGGGGAAAAAAAGAGGGCCGCAAACGCACCAAATGGAAAACCTAGGAAAAAACAAAAAAACCCGTCAACTGGGGGAGGGGGGAAGAAAAAGGGAGGCACCGGCGGTGGGAGCAAAGAAACCGGAAAGGCTCCAAGAAAAGCGGGAAAAAAACGCGGTCCGGAAAATGTTATAAGGGGGGGGGTGCGGTACAAAAATTGGGTGGGATTTCTATACCACTAAAATCCTTCGAAGATTAAGGGGTATAAGGGGCTCTAGACATAGGGGGGGGGGGGGGTGCCAGCAGCCAAAGAAAAGCCGCTACTCCCTAAAGGAAGGGGCAAAAGAAGGGGGGGGGGGGGAAAGGCAGGGGGGAAGAGAGGGAGCGGGAGCAGGGCGAAAGGCGGGGGAAGGGGGAGGGGAAGGAAAGGGGGGGGGAAAGACGAAATAAAAAATACAAGGAAAAACAAAATACAGAAAAGAAAGGGGAATATGTTTAGGGATCATAACACAACTGTGGCGATAGTCAGGAATATTAGCAAGTCATACGCAAAAAAAACAATAGGGAAAAAACAAACTGCGAACACCCGGGGGTGAGAAAAGGGGAAAGCGCGTATAGCAAAGAGGTAATGGGTAAATGAAAAAATTTCCAATATGCCCCTTCCTTAGTTGTGCTCGTGGACAAGAGGGGGCTAACGGAAAACATAGCACCGGGGGGAGAACAAAATGGGCCCAGGGGGCTATACGAACCTACAAGGGAAAAGGAAAGAAGCGGAGGGAAAAAGAAGGGGCGTAAAAAAGGAAGGAGAGGAGAAAAAAGAACGAGGGAGAAGAGGTGCGGCATGGAGACTTGGTTTTAATCCTAAGGTCTACCGACCGGGGGGGGGGGTGGGGGATGAAGGGACAACATGTTAAGTCAAGGTAGAAAGTGCTATAAAAAAAAATTTACTAAAACAAACTACTAAGGGGGTACGGAGAAAAAAAGGGGAAGGTTATCAAAAAGAAAAATAGCAATGTGTGAAGTATGGTAAAAGTATACGAGTTCAGGTTAGATTTGTTGGGGGTTATCGACCAATAACAAGCCATAGCGGTATAGCGAAATAGTACGCAAGGGTAAGGTAAAGGGCAAGAGGGAAAAGTGTGAGGTAGCTATGTTGTAATATAAATAGAAAAAAGAAAAAGGAAAGGGGGGGGAGAAAAAAAGGAAAGAGGGGAAAAAAAGAAAAAGAAAAGAGAAGAGGAAAAGGAAAGGGGGGAAAGGAAAGGAAAAGAAAAAGGGGGGGGGGGGAAAAAAAAAAAAAAGGGAGAAAAAAGAAAAAAGAGAAGGAGGAAAAAAAAAAAAAGAGAAAAATAACCGCGGTAAAATGGGGAGGAAATATAGGGGGGGGGAAAGGGGAGGAAAAAGAGAGGGTAAAAGTAGAATAAGGGGGTGGGGGCAGGGGCAAGGTCCGAGCTTCAATAAGATGAAAAGGTAGGTTTTCTTAAAAAAATAAAAGGGGAAGTATAAACGTTAGCGGTTAGCAAATGACTAAGTGAATGGGGGGTGGGGTGGGTAGTCGGGAAGAAAATGAAAGGACCCTTACGGCTACAGTAAAAATTTGGGAACAATGGAATGTAAAAAAAATAAGGGCTGGATGAGGATAGGGATTGAGTCGGTGTTTGTAAGTTGAGTATAGCCTGGGGGGGGGGTGGGGGGAAAGGGACATGGTAGAAATGAAAAATATTTTTGGATATAAATAAGCGCGAAACCGGTAAGAAAAAGAACATGGGCAAAAATCAAACAAAAAGAGACACTAAACAAAGGGTTAGATAGGGACACGGGAAAAAGTTGGGGGTGGGGTTGTTGGGGTCGTCAGAATAGGTCGGGCCACTCCGTTAGAAGAAAATATTAGGTGTTAATGCTCTCCGACCACAAACGAATGAGGACCCTCCCGGGTCAAGTAGAGGCGCAAAACCGGCTAAAAAGAACGTGGGCTCCAACTACCCATAGCAGCGCGGCAGCAAGCACAACCTCCAAACCCCACTAAGGGGCAAAAACAAATCCAGGGGAGAATATCAATCATTTGTTTTCAATATACCGCTTCCAATTAACGTTTAGTTGAATGGTTGGCTCATCCCCCTATCCTAGTTTGTAAACTCGCGGGTTGTTTTCCTAACATCTCCGCATTATTTATCCTTGCGTAACAAAAGAAAAATTGTGTTGCTATAAACCAAAAACCGTGAAAAAAAAACAAAGCACGCGACTAACCGGAAAAAATTTGGGCATTATGGAGATAAAATTATACTGTACAAACCCATGAAGATACAAGTGGAAGGAACAATAAAGAAAATAAAAAAGTAAAAATAAAGGAAAGGAAAATGGGGAAAAGTAGAAAAGAATCGATAAAGGGAAAGGAAAAAGGGAAATGGGTGGGAACGCGTTAAAGGGGTCATAATGTTCAATATACCCATAACCAAAACATACCCCAAGCAAAACCGATGTAGAATAGCAAGCATTGAATATAAGTCAGTCCCTACACTCCAATGGTCGGTAGAAATATGTAAAGTATATCAGACTCAAAAACAAAAAAACGACCCTACCGGGTCGCTTTTTTTCTCACTACCCCTCCCCTCCGTTTTCGCTATGTTGTTTCCCCCACCTCTCTCCGCTTCTTGTCCTTAGTTTGTTTTCTCTCCCATACCGTTCGCTTTGTTTTCTCCTCCTACACCCCGTCGTTCGTTTGTTTGTTTCTACCCTCCCACATACTCCGTTCCTGTTTATCTCATCCCCCTTCGTTCGCTTTGGTTTGCTCTCCCCTTCCGTTCGCTTGTTTTCTTCCCCTTCCGTAGTTTGTATTTTTCTCTCCCCTCGAGTACCCTTGTTTTCTCTCCCCTCCGTTGCTTTGTTATTACCTCTCCGCTTCCTTCTTGTGTTTTCTCTCTCCCCTCTCCGTTCGCGCATTGTTTTCTCCATCCGCTTACTATTCGTTTGGTTTTCTCTCCCCTCCCCCTTCCTTGGTACTCTCTCCCCGCCGTTCGTTAGTTTTCTCCTCTCCTCCCCGTCGTTCGGTTTTTGTTTTTCCTCTCCCCTTCCTTCGTATTTTGTTTTTCTCTCCCCGCCGGTTCGCACTGTGTTCTCTCCCCCTTTCGTTCGTTTGTCTTCTCACTCCCCACTTCCTTAGTTTGTATTTCTCTCCCCGCCGGTCCGACTTGTTTTCTACGCCCCTCCGATCCTTCGGTTGTTTTTCTCGCCCCTCCCGTTCGCTTGTTGTCTCTCCACCTTTCCTTCGTTTTTTGAGTTTTCCTCTCCCTCCGTTTCCCCGTTGTTATTTCTCTCCCCTTCCTTCCGTTTTGTTTTTCTCTCCCCTCCGTGCCCCACCCCCCCTTTTTTCTCTCCCCTTCCTTCGTTTTTTTTCTATCCCCTCTCCCGTTCCCTTGTATTTTCCTCTCCCCTTCCTTCGTTTTTGTTTTTCCTCTCCCCTCCGTTTCCCCACGACCCTTGTTTTTCTCTCCCTTTACCCTTTCTTTACTTGTTAGCTTTCTCTACTGTCCGGTCCGCTTGTTTTTCTCCTCCGCTCCCTTCGTTTTTTGTTTTTCTCTCCCCGCCCCCCTCCGTTACCCCCTGCCCCCCCAACCAACCTTACCCCTTTGTTCGATCCCCCTTCCTTCGTTTTGGCTTATCCTACTGTACGGTTCGCTTGTTTTCTCTTCCGCTTCCTTCGTGTCGTGTTGTTTTTCCTCCCTCACCTCCCTCCCCCCCGACGTGCCCCTCCCCCCTCTTTTCCCGCGCCTGGCCCCCATCGCCTTGGCCGCCCCGGCCCCCGCCCTACCGCTGGTTCCATCGTCTTTCTTTCCTCG
Source organism: Larimichthys crocea (assembly GCF_000972845.2). NCBI lineage: Eukaryota > Metazoa > Chordata > Actinopteri > Sciaenidae > Larimichthys > Larimichthys crocea. Next base: position 28,235,840 of record NC_040022.1, on the reverse strand, counting down.
CTCTCGTTTGTTTACCCGTCAATGTGCCTCCTCCCTGCCGCCCCAGGTTGTCCTGAGTCCCCCCCCGGTTCTGGTCCTTTTATGGCCCCCTATCTTCTTCCGCTTTTCTCTCGCTGCCTTTCGAGGCCACCTCCTTCGGCCCTCCTTCTCTTCCCTGTTCACAACCTTGGTCTGCTATGCCGCCCCCCCCCCATTCCTCTGTCTTTTCTCGCTCACCGCGCCTGCCTGCCCCCCCCCCATTACCTCCCCTCCCCGCCTGCCTTTCTCTCCTCACCCGTTGGCCTGCCGCCACTTTTTTGCGTTTCCATTCCGCCCACCCCTGCCGATTCATTGTCCTTGGACCCCCCCCCCCCCCTCCAGCGCCCCTCTCTTCTCGCGCCCCTCTTCGATTCCCGATTGCCTGGGCTCCCCCCCCTGCTGGCCTCCCGCTCCCCTGTCCCGCCTCTGTGGCGTTGATTTTTGCTCCGGCTTTTGGTCTTGTCCTTCATCCCGATTCCCCCTCCCCCCCCTTTCGCGAGCACTTGGGACTTCTTTCCACACAGTCCGTCCCCCTCGCTCCCCTCCCCGCCTTGTCTCGCCGCGGCTTGCCCGCCACCCTCGTCCCCCCCCCCCCCCTCCCGCCTTTGTATCCCACTTTCCTTCCCCGCGCTTGAGCCCTCTTGTCCCTCCTTTTGTTTCGCACGGCTGACTGCTCCCCTCCGTCCTCCTTCGCCCTTGGCCGTTCCTTTCCGCCTCTGGCTGCCCGTGTTCTGCCCCGGCCCCCCGAGCCATCCGCGCCGGTCAAAAACCCAAACAGCCTCAAGTGATCCCTCCGCCCGCCGTCTCGTCCGGCGCCCTCTCTGGCGCATGGCGTCTCTTCTTCCTCCTCTAAAGGGAAAGGCAACAGGCCGCCCCCCGCTCATCTTCTCTCGCACTACCCCTCCATCATCTAATCTCTCTCTCCTCGCTCCTCGGCATCCCTCTCGCTGCCCCTCGGTCTGATCTCACCTCACTCAGGGCGGGCTCTCCCCCCCCCCTCGCTTCCTCCCCTGTTTTTGGCTTCCTGTATCCTTGGCTCTTCCATCCATCGTAAAGCCTTGGACTCCCCCTCGGCAATCAACCGGAAAAAAGAGGGAAAAAAAAACGAAGAGGGAAGAGAGGAAACCCGCCTCCCCTCTCTCCCCTTTCTGTGTTGGCTATTCCTTTGCCTTGGCGCCCCCACTCCTTTCCCTCTCCTGTCTCGCCTCGCCTGGTTCCCCTTCTTCTTTCTTTTTTCCTTCCTTCCCCACGCTCGGTTCATGTCACGGCCCCTCTTATCTACACGAGGTCATAATACCGGAATTAATACCGGATTATTACGCAGAGGGGGGGGGGGGGGGAAAGCCTCTAGACCACTGCGCTCCCCATAAAAGGACGCTGGGTCCTTGTGGGTTCCTATAGTTTTCCAAAAGTAGCTTGGGCGCCCGAGCTTTTCAGTCTATCAGGCGCCTCTTCTGTGGAACCAAAACTAACTTTCTGGGTTCGGGATGCAGACACGGTCAAACACCTTTAGAATAGACTTTAAGACGTTTCCTTTTTGATAAAGCCTATAGTGAGGGCGGGCTCAGGTCATCCCCTTAGCATTCATCCCGTAGTTATGGCTGCCATAGGATTTACACTGCCGGGGACCCCCACCGAGGGTTATGCCAGCCAGGCCGGTATTTTTGGTGTTGAAGTGCAACACTCTCACCTGAAACCGAAAACTCCTCTCTCTCTCTCTCTCTCCCTCCTCACCTCCCCGCTCTCGCTCTCTTACTCACCTCTCTCTCTAGCAGCTAAAAGCTCTATCTCGTATCACCTCTCTCTCTCTCTCGCCTCGCTCCGGCGATCTCTAGCGCGAGGCTCTGTACTCTCGTCCTCTCTCATAGAGATAGAGAGATAGTATAGATCCATCGCTCTCGTCATATACTCTCTAATATTTCCGATACTCAACTCTCTCTATATGAATATAATCTATATCTATATATCACTCAAGATCTCTCCAGTCGTGGGAATGGTTCATTTAATGCATGTTACGTAACAAACTTCCCCGGAGTGTTGTGCTTGCTGTCGCAGCCGCAACGGGCCACACACCCCTGGATGTGGCCTGCGGCTGTTCATCCTGCATGCACGACCATACATATATTATTATGTCATTAAGAGCTTACTACACCAATCCTTATTAAACGTAATATTTTTTTATCATTCATTATTAATCATTGTCATTTTTACAGTCCAATCTAGGTAACAATCCATGTTTGTGTGTGATTTGTTTGTACAAGTGACATCTATTGCACGTCTGTCCGTCCTGGGAAGAGGGATCCATACTCTCTGTGGCTCGTCCTGAGGTTCTCTCCAATTTTTTTTTCCCTGTAAAAGGGTTTTTGTGCGGCAAGTTTTTCCTTGCACTTCGAACCGAGGGTCTAAGGACAGAGGGTGTCACTTCCCTGCTACAGATGTTGTAAAGCCTTGAGGCAAATGTACTTTTGTGACTTGGGCTATCAAATAAAATTGATTTGATTTGATTTGGATTTATATACCCACGTTAGTTTGTTTTATACCCTTAGTTAGTTTGTTTTATATACCCTACATTAGTTTGTTTTAATATACCTCATTAGTTTGTTTTATATACCCGAGTTAGCTTGTTTTTATATACCCCGTTAGTTGTTTTTATACCCTTGCATTAGTTTGTTTTTTATATACCCTTCATTAGTTTTGTTTTATATACACCTACGTTAGTTTGTTTTATATACGCTTCATAGTTTATTTTATATACCCTACGGTAGCTGTTTTATATACCCTTCATTAGTTTTGTTTTTTAATATACCCTACGTTAGCATGTTGACACTTTGGACACTTAAACCAAACACAGAAAGTAAATAGTGCACAAAGCAGCAAACAGGGAGGGAAGGCGACTGTGCAGCTATAAAACTCAAAGCTGGAGAACCCCGGAGTATTATGTTCATCACTGTGTAGTGATTCATTTATAGTGATATTATGTTATGATTCAGGCCTGAATACAGCGTGTTGAAATCATATGGCACGTGTCTGCTGGTAGAAATCACAGGTTGGAACAGGCTTGATGTACACATGAAATCTTCACAGAGAATTTGTTTTCATTCAATTAGACACACATCTATAACATAATACATTCACATTATCTGTGCACAGCTACTTAAATTCACATATGAACAATGAAAGTATCCTGTCTGTGTATCTACCCACTTTATTTATGATGATGGTTAAATATTCATTTAGCTGTTGTTTGTAATGTGGAAAACATACAGAGTGTCTCGTGTGGTGTTTCCCTCTGGCAGAGTTTCATCCCTTCCACACGCTCACACCGAGCTGTACGCCTCCCTCGGCTCACTCTGCACCCCGGGCTATTTAACCCGGGGACTGTAACCAAAGACCCGATACTGGCAAGCCTGTGGCTTCAATCTGACCGCCTCTCCTCACTTATCTGGCAAATAAGCCGTTTTAATTGCTTACACACAGAGCCCTATCAGGCCATGTAGTGAGCGTGGAGATAAGGGTTCACAGAGTCAGGCATTAGTAACAGGATGAGGGACCGCAGAAAACAAGAGTGCGGGATCCCAGGAGGAGGAAGAGTCAGGAAATAGCTGTGGCCATCCTATTAATTTCAAACTCGCAGAGACGTTTTCTTGGGCTAACTGTCAGGCTCGGGAGACGGCTGTTGTTCAGCGAAATCAAAGCAAATTTCAATGATCTCCTTAAGGTGATACTGCGTGATAGTGCGCAGTGTACTGACATATCAACGGGAGGAAATAAGTATAAAAACACACAGGTTACTGTGCAAAACGACCTTGACGGTTTCAGCTGTGGAGTTGTGCTGTTAAATCTGAATCTTTATAGTGGAGCTGGTTAGACCTCCTCTGCTGACATTTGTGCACACAACTGTCAACTTACAGCTAACAGTACAAACATACAGCAAGGACACAGAACTATGGCAGTGCTTCGAATTAGACCACATGGGTGATTTCGAAGGGGACGTGAAGGGTCATTTTTTACATCGAAAGCTTTATTTCTGTCGTCACCATCAAGTCATTTCATGGGCTCCGGCGACCTTCCTTTCCAAAGAGATTTGGATTGTTGAAGTTTCACTGTGTATTGTTTTGACCCATGTGGCCCGCATGAAGAGCTAGTCAACACAGCGGCTGGGTAAATGTCAGCTACACTAGGCCTCTAATGAGACCAGAGACTAAGGAGAGGGCTGACACCATCATAGGCTCTGTGCTGAGAGGCTCATTTACATTCTACCAGGCGACAGCTGGAGATATGAGGGGAGAGAGGGCGAGAGATGGAAACAGAGAGGAGAGGAAGGGAGAGAGAGAGAGAGA